>NW_017263608.1:2706-375548 GCF_001500285.1 Mollisia scopiformis
CTTCTGAGAATTTTGCTTGCTGTGACAGCACGGTTGGACTCAAGTACGTAGACGAGGAATCGATTAGGCTATCTCTTAGAATCTAAAGGTAAAGAGGAAAGAAAGGAAGGAAGCGCCGGAAGGCAGGGCATATATACAGGCGAGCGGTCACGTGAGTATTTCGTAGCGGGCACGTGACTCCATAACCGTGACACTTGCCTAGCTAGCACTTTCAGTCGCATTTGCCTCGAACACCACGTTCGTTGTTTTGTGACCATCATATTTCTCTCGACACAAGCTTTTCAAAAGCTTATACAGTGCTTCCTTTCTCCTTTACTCATCTGCTTCGTCATTTTCTTCATCTTCAGTCTCCCATTCCTGGCTACCTTCTTCAGAAACCTCACTATCCTCACTATCCTCATCATCCTCATCATCCTCATCGTCCTCATCGTCCTCATCGTCTTCATCATCACTCCATTCTTCGAAGCTCGAGAATTGGCGTAATTGCTGAACATTCTTCAAAATCCTCTCTTCTTCTTCCTCATCTCCGTCTCGTACAAAATCCCACTCCGTCCCATCGAACATTTGCATTTGTCTTTTGACCCGAGCTCTTCTTGCCATCTTCCGTGCAATTGTGTTATCCTCAGCAAAACCGTTTAGTGCTTTCAAAATCACTTGCTGAGCGTCCATCTCCTTTCGGTCAACCTTTGCTTTCAACTCTTCTAGCCATGTCTCTCTCTTCCCTACTGCCTGTCCCAACAGTTTATGATAAAGGAACTCTTCACCATAAAAAGCAGAGAAAAGCGCTTCCCAATCGCAGCACACTTCGAACGTCTCATAATCGAATGAGAGCCCAGGTATAGGGCCATCGTTCACATCACGTCGTATTTGGATTGTATGGTGGGGTATCTCTAGGTGCGTCTCTGCCGCAAATTCCCGCATACGTTTCCGAGTCACGGGTTTCAACTCGTCGGACAATTCCTCGTCCACGCTCAGAAAGACCGTCTTTTTGTCTTCCGAGAGATGGTTGAATTCGAACTCACAACTCAGAGGCACTGCGGAAAACCGTCTATCGTCCCTCTCGGGGAGATAAAAGTCTCCTTGTCTATCGTCAGCAAATCTTTCACCCAGCTGCGGGAGTGTCTTTTCACCAAGCAGAAAGTTGAGACGCAGCTTTGGGAGGAGCCTTTCCCGAAACATCGACTCTGTAGCATCTTTGAACGCGGTGCAAACTTGGCGGCATGTGATCCAGAGGAAGCTTAAGTCATCGTCTGTGTTGAGATTTTGAAGCACTCTGATCCAGATTTCATTTGGTAGCTTTTGGCCACAAGCTTCCATGATTCGTGAATATCAGGTATCTGGATCTTGTTTTTGAGGAAGTCAAAAGAGGCGGTGGGCTGAGGTTTGTGATAGACATTATGCTGTGTGACTATGCGTGATCAGAAGTGGGGCGAGCATGTGATTGTTGAGCACACTAGCACACTTCAAAAGCGTGTTTCTAAGTCACCTGAAAGCAATTAATTAGTAGCAAGTCTGTAATATCAAAGACAGTTGAATTATCGGCAGACCCAAAAAGT
This sequence comes from Mollisia scopiformis, assembly GCF_001500285.1. Lineage (NCBI taxonomy): Eukaryota > Fungi > Ascomycota > Leotiomycetes > Helotiales > Mollisiaceae > Mollisia > Mollisia scopiformis. Next base: position 4,263 of record NW_017263608.1, read on the forward strand.
TTCGAATGCTTCTGGAACATTTCCTCCCTGGGTTAAACCCAATTAGTACTTTCCCTTAACGTTTGAGAAGTTACTTCCGATTGTGTTTGTGTGAGAAATCGGCTAGATAAAGCCCGGCAATAAAAACGTCACAATCACTACTAACTCAAAGCATTCGTTTGCAAATGAAGTACAGATCTTGCTAGGCTCGTTAGCGATCACGGAAATCTATGTCCCCCTTTGGAAGAGTTGAGAATGGATTCTGGTTGAGAATGGGAGGAAATTGGGCCTGCATCAGAAGAGAAGAAAATCGATAGACTGTTTCTAGTTTTGCAAAGGCTTTAAACTGCCACGAGCACCGTCAGCATCTAATATCCGTACTTAGCCCTTGACTTTCGCAATGATCGTTGAAAATTGGATATAATCTCAGTCACGTGCCAGATTCCAGGAGCAGGTATTATTCCTTTGTAGAAGTCATGAAACGTTACATCAAACTGCAAATACATTGACGAAGCAATGGAGCCAGGTACGGCTTCATGAAAGCCCGTGACCTGATAATATGAAGAGTTCAGCTCTACCACATATGCAATTTAAGTTCGCGTGAAGTTCATTAGTCTAAGAGTTTTGAAAGTCTAGTACGAAAGTCGCGGTCAAAGTATGGAAACTACAGGGCATTATCCACTATAATGCCTTTATAAAGTCACTATGCTACCTGCTACCACTGAAAGCGCTATATTTATAGGCGTTTTGCCTGAAGGGCAGGCTTTAGTGAAGTATCATTCGCTAAAGAGGCCTATCATGCCCTGTATTTGAGCGTCTGAGCGCTGTCCTGTCAGCGAGTTTAGTGGGCATAGCCTGTAATTTAGTGGCGATGCCCTGTAGTTTCCATACTTTTGACCGCTTTCTGTATAACATTAGATAAGCACATTCCAACCATAATCTTTGATGGTCTAACGGTCATGATTTCCGCTTGTCATACTAGACAAAGCGCGGGAGATCGGGGTTCGACTCCCCGTCAGAGAGTTCTTCTCATGAGTTCATAACCCCAGGTTCGCTTGGATGCCTCATTTTTTTCTGTTTTGGAGCTTTTTCCAGCAGTACTGTATGTAGCTGGGTTAAATAGCTGAAATTATCGTCGCGGGGCAGGGCGAAGAAGTGGCGGGGGTGATTTTAACAAGTCTCGAACTTAGCGAGGCCGATTAGGGGCTTGGAGAAGCGAGCCGAGTGTAGAATAGGGAAAACACGGAGGCTGAACTTGTAACAAGTTCAAAGATTGACGCGAATGAGTTTTTGTTCTCAGACTTCCCTTTCTATACAGTGCTTGTGTTCTGTTTGCCTCATCGCTGGTGAACGAACGATGATGAGGTTGTTTTCTACTCACCGGCTCGAAATGGATCCAGACGCTGTTCCAAGTCGCAAATATAGCACAACACCGATTTGAAAGCCCCCAACTCTTTCCCGGACCTGGTAAACTCAGAGGACAGTACGGATTGATCGATCGTGGTGATAAACTATACTTTCCGCATGAGACTTCTTTCGACCACTTCTAAGATTCAACTCAAGAATGCAATGCAATCCGGGGTACCTTTCAATACAGATAGCGATTGTATCACGAACCTGTGTACATCAAGAGAGGTTAGACTCGGAAATGTCTTTGATAGTACTATGTCAAGGCTAAGCCGACCCCTCAGCATATTCCACGACACTAAAGCCGTTGCTTCACTGGCCGCCGGCTTGTCGAACGATGTCATACATGGAAACCCTCAAGCAAAACCTCAATATTTCTTTTATTAATGCGAGGTATACAATGAACGACATCGCAACGATGCGCATGGTGTTGGCATGATCCGGCCCGCCTTTCCCATGCCCATCGGTGTCTTTCTGGAGGAACACTTTAATAAGGTCTAAGTCTGATGACCTCTGTGTCTCGCAAACACAACGGTTTCGATAGCTTGCGTTTGATAGAGCACATCCTCACCATCTGTTGTGTTCAGCACCGCGTGAACCCTAGTCCGGAAGCCTTCCGTGATAGCACAACAGGAACTGTTTCTCACTTTCTCGTGCTTCACACCACGATCCCCTCGCCGTGTCCATCAATTGGACCTTCTCCGCTGCATATCACGTTCATTATGCGTTGAGTCCAGCAGGAACCCATAGCTACGATATCATAAGGACGACTCCACATCATGACTTCTTCCTCCGGGACATTTCAGATGCTCCCCAGGAAAACGAAATTAGCTCCAACATTACCTTTCTGCACCCCGCTGATCTGAATCAAGATCGGTCATTCTTCTTGGAAATAGCACCAGGGCACGGCTGTGTGTTTGTGAGGCTTGGCACTTGATCGCCTCTTATCACCTTTCTAGAATCTGTGGCTTTTTGTACAAGGGTCGTGACGAAATGACTGTCCTTTGATGTCGTGCTACAAAAGAAGAACAACTCAAATAGTAAGTATTGGCCTATGGGATCAGATCCGAGAAAGTCAAGATGCTCCTGGTGATATCAAGAGGACCTGAATCTCACCGCCCTCTATCATCATGAAGACGGGGCCTGCTTTGAGTGTTGGACGTCGCTCTGTTAATTTCGTGTAGCTATTGCTCAAGTGAGTATATTTGTCGGCTTCGCGACCGATAATCTACGACCCGGCACAGTCGTAAGAGTCATTTCACTTTGAAACTCTTAAGTACTCTCGATACTTTAGCAAGTCAATTTACATTTTACGTCTTGCTGTTACTCCGCAATACCAGAATTCTTTCCCTGCTTCCTCCTAAGCCTCGTATTGAGGGTTGCCCATCGACAATCTCAGTTCTCATTATTTAAGACCGGATCCTCTCCGAGGCGACAGGGTTCGCTTCACTGCAGACACGGTCTGCCTCGACGCACATCCGTCTTCAAAGCACGTCAACACGCTTGGCAACCTGTCAGTCGACTGCTATGGCTCAAAACCCTTCCTCAACCAAAGCCCACCAAGGCTCCGCCAAGTCTGTGAAGGCAACCTCCTCACATGCTCCTACTTCCCATGCTCATGCAAGCAAGTCTCCAAAGTCCTCACCAAGCCGAGAACCTATCGAGAGGTTCGTCCGAGACGAGAGAGACTATAAATCTTACGCAGTCACCCAATACGATCCATGCCAGTATGTCAAGTTCTGCCCCTGCTTTGTACTTGCTCTAGAAGCCGAGATTTTTAAATTTATCATCGGGAGCTACTCATCAAGGGAGATGACTTGCAACTACTCGGACGATCTCCTCGGCCTCTAGATCTTTGTCATTAATGTATACTGACTTTTGTGCAGGGACACAGCGAGGAAACAGCACGAGGAACGACTAAGGGACGTGGTTGGAAAGAGGTATTGACAAGTTGTTGGCGCGTACCTCTCATTACAGGAATATCATATGTTATATCACAGACCTGAAGATGCCGTTGCTTAATTTAGCATTCAACATCTCTTAATGTTTAGGATTGGGGTGGCTCCTTCACGCTTTGTGTCTTGGTTGTCATTTGTCTTCATAGGATAGCTGTCGAGGCGGTGTGCGACGAGACTATAAGACGGAGGATTTGGATGTGGATTATGGAATAGGACATTCTGCTCTCAGCTCAGATGGCTGCCTTTGCATGTGTACAATTAAATAGTACCTCATTCATGTTTGGAGACTTTGGAGGCGTTGAACGGTATTGAAATTTGGGGTTTGGCAAGTGCGAATCCAAAAGAAATCCAGACTGCCGTCTACTCGGCGTAGATGGAATATGGCTTCGTGTCGCTGACCAACCTGGTTCGTCCGAAGCCATCGAGATGCTCTGGCACTTCAAGTCTCGTCGCCAGCGTCTTGAAAATGCTACATACTTTAGACCCGGTTTGGGACAAATAATTGAGAAGTCTGAGTGTGACATGTATTGCCATAATCTCATGATATTCTATACATGAATGTGTCCTTTCTATATACTCCTTCGAATGTACAGACCCCAACATGACAAAACGGAGAGGGGTATGTCCCACCAAGTCAGATCATCCAGGACGCCTCTGACATGCAATACATACAAATGTTATACACCTTTCATCTCTAACACTATTCATACAACAATACGTCTGTAAATACTCAACCTTGTCGTTCACAGGGTTTCAGTAGAGGCATCCCTCAGTTCTAAACCATATCGCTTCAATTCTTCGGGTCTAATCACTGCAGGACTTTTGACCATCATGTCCTCGCCTTTAGAGCTTTTGGGGAATGCAATCACATCCTTGACTGATTCCCGGCCAGTCATGACCGCAATCAGTCGATCGAATCCTATGGCTAAACCTGCATGAGGAGGACATCCTGCACGCAGAGCCTCGATGAGATGTGCAAAGTCGTTGATGCGTTCTTCACTCATCTTGAGAATATCGCGCATGATAAACTCCTGCATCTCAGCGTTATGGATACGTCGGCTGCCCCCGCCCAACTCAACACCATTAACAACGAGATCGTAATGGTCGGCTTTTGCTTCGAGAGGTTTCCATAGTAACAAATCGACGTCTTTGGCTGTTTTTGGGGCAGTGAACGGATGGTGCGTGGCTGAGAACCCTGCTTTACCTCCTTGCCCAGGATCGCTGCCGTTTTCGAGGGTGAACATGGGAAAGTCTGTCACCCAAAGATACAAGTGATTCAAGTCTTGCTCAATGAGTCCCTCAGCAAGGGAAGCTTTCTCGATGGCAAGTCGAAGTTTTCCCATGAATGTAGAGCCACCTGAATGTGGTAGTCCTGGACGGGCTTGGAAGACCAGAAGATCCCCTGTGTCGAAGGTACGATTTGCTTCATGTGTTTCTTCATTCTCCCATGGTTGCTGAGAGATCTCGGAAAATAGTTCTTTCAACTTCTGGGCACCCTCGAATCCAAAAGGCAACAAACCTTCCAAAGGCTTGCTAGGGTCGTAGACGCAGATACCTGGTGCTCCATCGGGATTCGAACGAAATATTTCCGCGTCTGGTGAGTCCATGAAAGCACTGATGAATTTTTGAACCCCTGATGGAGAAGTACCTAGTCTAATTTTGAATGCTTCAAACTTTGGATTTTTGATCGAGGTAATCATCCCATGTAACTCAGGGTTAACAGCTTGATCAATGCGGTGTATCTGCCGAGTTAGCTTGTATGTTTGTCGGATGGTCGTGGCCACTTACCAATCCTTTGAGTCGAAGATCCGGCTTGTCTGAACCATATTTGGACATGGCTTTTTCATATGTGATACGGTGGAAGGGAGCCTGCGGCAAGGGGGACCTCAGGTGTGTACCAGGCCTTGCAAATTTTTTGTAGATATTCTTAATGAGCTGCTCAACTCTTCTCATCACACCCATTCCATCTGTAAAGGCCATCTCGAGATCTATCTATGGATGCTTAGCCAGAGATGGAATAGTAGATCGAACACTAATACCTGGGTGAATTCGGGCTGTCTGTCTGCCCTAAGATCCTCATCTCGGAAGCATTTTGCAAATTGAAAATATCGAGATACACCACTCGACATTAGAATTTGTTTGTATTGTTGCGGGCTCTGAGGAAGTGCATAGGCATAGCCATGTCTCCTTGTTGGAACTAGGAACTCCTTCGCGCCTTCAGGCGTCGACTTGAAGAGAATAGGGGTTTCAATTTCCTGAAACTGATGCAGCTCTTGTCTTACATATTTTGCTACCTCGGAACGAAACAACAACCGCTCCTTGAGTTCAGAGTCGTACCGAATCTGGAGATGTCGGTCTTGAGGAGAAAAAACGTGGTCTGCACCATGGTGGAGATCGGCTGGAAAGGTATTTAAACGTATGACTCGAGTAAGATTGATCTCTATTTGGTGAAGAGAAGCAAATCCATCTGGTGTCTTCTCGAGCCCAGTCTTTTCTCTCTTTGGTGCCCGTTTCAATGCCAAATTGCCGGTGATATTTATGGGACTGCCTAATCGAATGCTGCTCAGCTCCTTGCACAATTTTGCATCTTGGCACACCAATTGTACCGTGTCTGATGTTCCTGGTCCTTGCAAATGGGCGAACACCAATGCCTCTCCCAGATTTGCTATTTTTTGAAGAAACCCGACAGCAACCACGCTATTGCCCATCCACGAGAGGGGCATGGGCGACTGCTTTGAGAATTTAAAGTTCGGCAGAGGGTTATGATCTAGGCAGATTTATGAATTAGAATCAGTCGGAGAGCGAGAGAAACCAGATCTTACAGCATCCTCTAAACTCCTTCCAGAATGGGGCGTCAGCTACATTTATCTTCGTTGATCCCTCTCCAGACACTTCTGAACCCAGTCTATGGTGATGGTGAAAACATCGTGTTAATGATTGTCCTGGCAGGCTCAATCGTTGGCGATACAGCGTGGTTCGTATAGATTTATGTGAGAACCGTCTCCAAACATGCATCCTAGGAGATGCAGCAATGTTCATTGCGTTTCATGCTGTAGTTGTTCGACTGTCGTTCGATGCGGATCAAAAATATTTGAAGGGATCCCACTACGGCTAGCGTGACCGGCAACTCCCGTGGCCGAAATATTTTATATGCACGCGCTTTCGCCTGCCGTGCGATTTCTTTCTTCTTCATCCTTCCAAGTTTTAAACAAGTAAGCCCCCAACCTCCCTTCCCCTCTTCAATCCCGCAGAGACTAATATATGCCCTCCAGATGATGAAAAGCCAGCGTGTTTATATGAGTACGATTTCTCCTTCTCGAGCTTGCAAACTCTCCCTTCACCGGGCTTCAGTGGTCTGCTTGTGAGAGAAGGTTGGAAGAGTGAAATAAGCGTTCGACACACACCTTGTTCAATTTCGGACGCGATGAAGGCATCTCTGAACCATGAAGCTTGGAAGGTACACTCTTGGTGGTTTGCATGGCCGGGTCTGTTCCCGTGGCTCGGTTCTCGCATCGTCCAGCGTTTTACATACAATACTTCCCTTGAAGTGTCAAGAGTATTACCCTTTCACTTAAATTTCGTTTTCGTTGGACCATGACACAGGATGTTTCTCGACATGCAATCAACTGTATTCACACTGCAGGCAGGATTAGAGATGGCTACTGGTAGTGGTCGTCTGGAGGTACTGTTGGGACAATGTACCTCGGCCATGATATGATATCAGCCTGAGCTTTGTCCTGGGAGTGTAGGGGATCCACCGAGAAATGTGTTGTTGGCTTTGATGGATTTGGCAGAGACAGTGTCATGGAGGCTGTTTACAGACATAATTAGGAGGGAGAATTACTGCTATTAACGCAATAATGGAGGAGGTCTGCAATTGACAGAGTTATAGAGATGGTTTGTAAACATGTATTTGAATGCAATCCATGATGGAAGACGTCTACAAAATTCAATATTATCGCAATCAACACGATCAACTCTAGAATTGGTCTTCACGCATGTGAGAGTCTCTCTGCAAAATACGAAGCGGGCGCTCGCGCGAATCCTCTTGCTCTTACTGTAAAGACCCTGAAAAAACCCAATGACGCTGCAAGTGACAACGCAGCCAGACCACGGACCTTTGCCACTAGAGACTCAGAGTACAAGCCACTTCCAGACTCTCTCATTGTCTTCAACCTGCAGCCATAGTCCAACGAACTCGGGGTTCATATTCAAGACGCCATGAGAGATTCGAAATTTGATATTCACCACTATGCCCCCGTTCTTTGAGTTCCTGTGACGCACGCAAACCCTCTTAGTGTCGTCGTCTAATAAATTCCCGATCTTCATTTCCAAGTCCCCAGATTGCGCAGCAGGCCGAGCAACCCAGCAAGTCTTCCGACAACGAAGCTCGACCAAAGCAAACATTGCTTCCACCTGCAACATTCGAACCAACAAGCTCTTGTTCCGGATCAACGTGAGCCACGAAACGAAACAAAAGCCATCAGGTTCCCCCGCATCTGCGCAACCCGAAAGAGCCTGTTTCCCCAACGACCAGAGGCTGTCGCAAGCCTGGCCTGGTCTGGCAGCCGTGATTTGAGATGGCCAGCTCCTTCGAGAAGTCTGTGAAGGGCGCGACGAAGATCAAGGTGAGTCTGCTGTCTTAGCAAGATCTTATGAAGTTGCTTTTCTACTTGCGATTGGCTAACTTGCACAATTACCAGGCGGCGCCTCCGAAGTCCAAGTATGAACGCTTCTCCCTTTCAAAGTAGGCAGGATGGATGCCAGCTGACACAGCTTGTCCTACAGATACATCGAGCATATTCTAATTGCGACACATTCGGGGGAAAATGGAGTGGCCGAGGTGTTCCGAGCGCTCCAGAACCGGTTGCGAGATTCAACGTGGACCGTTGTTTTCAAAAGCTTGATCACAGTGCACCTTATGATACGGGAAGGCTCGCCGGATGTTACGTTGGCATATCTGGCACGGCATAGAAGCATGTTGGCTATAGGAAGCTTTTCTGATGGTAGGTACACACCCGGCCCTCCCTCAGATTTCATGAGTCTGCAAATGGCTCAGGACGACAGGGAATTTCATAGAGGCTGTACTGACTGATCATGGTCAAGTCCAAACCCAAGGTCGGAACATTCGCCATTATACCAACTATCTCATGGAGCGAGCCAGAGCGTACAGAGATACCAAATGCGATTTCGTTCGCGGGGCAGAGAATAGGTTAGAGAAGATGACGGTTGACAAGGGCCTACTCCGCGAGACGGAAGCCGTTCAACATCAAATTACGGCTCTATTGAAGTGCGATGTAGGTGTGGACCCTTATATGTTTAGAGACGCTTGCTGAAGGATTAGGTTTTGGACAACGAACCAGAGAACGAAATAACCATTACCGTTTTTCGTATGTTGGTGCTAGATCTATTAGCAATGTTTCATGTCATGAACCAAGCTATGATCAATATTCTAGGTACGATTCCAGTGGGCTTTCTAATGCGCTGCACTACTGACTACAAGGAAGGCCATTTCTTTGAGATGTCAAAACCGGACGCTGAGCGTGCTATGGAGATTTATAACAACTTTACGAAGCAAACGGACTTTGTCGTTCAGTATCTCAGTACCGCTCGCCAGTACGAGCATCAGACCCGAGTCGAGGTTCCAAAATTGAAGCATGCTCCTGTAAATCTTGGAAAACAATTACAGGAGTATCTCAAGGACGAGGATTTTGAAATCAACAGAAGACAGTACTTGGCGGAACAAGAATCGAAAGGAAGTCGGACAAATGGTGCAGGAACCAAAGCATTTTCGACTCCTGCTAAAAGCGACGCGGAATCCCGAGCTGCTGCAGGACGAGCATTTCCTGACGCCTCCAACCAATCAGCTACGAAGACCTCTGCACCCGCGAAAGGACCTGATCCTGATCTCATAGACTTTTTTGATTCGATAGAGCAAAATCAGCAGACTATGGCGACTCAACCCGGAATGCAGCAACAGGCACCTCAATTCAACAATGCTTTCCAGATGCAACAGCCTCAACAGCTTCAGCAGAACGGGTTCGTATCACAACCGACTGGTTTCCACAATCCGAATCAGTTCAATCAGCAACAAGCTTTTAGCAATGGATTTGCCGGAATGCAGCAACCACAGCAGCAGCCCCAGCCCCAGCAACAACAACCTCAACCTGTTCAGCCCAACTTTACCGGGGCTGGCTTTGGAGGTTATACTCCTCAACCTGCATTCCAACCAGGAGGTCTTTCTTCCATCCCCCAGGATTCGGCGGTCAATTTTCAACAGCAAATGCCCCAACAACAACTCGGACCCGTGCAGACAGGTGCACAGCAGACCACGAACCCTTTCCGCCAGTCGATGATGATGGCAAGTCCTACGGGAATGCAAGGACCGTCATTCCCGGCATCGCCTCCTGTCACATCCCCCATAACCCGCCAATCTACGAATCCTTTTGCTAAGTCAATATCTCCACCAGTTCAACCATTCTCTCCACCACCTGATCAGCAGTACCAACAACAGCAGCAACAAACCCAACAGACTGCAGCACCTTTGCGGTCAATGGCAACTGGCACTAATCCATTCGCAAAGAACTTAGCTATGAATTCTGCACAACGGCCCCAGACAAGTGCAGGTCTGGCGCCCCAGCCAACAGGAAGCACGAATCCGTTCCGTCAGAGTCAGTTTGTCAATACTGCAACGGGAACGGGCTGGCAGCATGCACAACAACCAATGGGCGGTGGTCTAGATAATTTAGAAACAGTGCCGGTCTTTCCAAGGCCGGCGCAACAACAAGCTTGGCAACAGTAAGTGGAGGTAATAAGAGCGTCTTTTTAGGGTGATGAAGATCATAGCATGGCGTTAGGAGATAAGTTTGATTCACAATGCGAGCTAGGTAGATGGATCAGCAAGCACCAAAATGCTTAATGTGGTATTACATGGCCTTAAGCCATAGATGATCAGACTACCGATATTGGAGTCTAATGAGAAGACCCGACCACGCTGTAATGCCCATGTGTGAACGTCTGTGTTTATGCATTCTTTGAACTCCATTTTTGACCAACGATGCATTTCTCCGCCGGATTCTCTCCCAGAATCAATTTGTCTTACCCGTATCAGAAGACGTCATCCAACTCCATTTTGTGTTCAACTTTTATCTTCCCCGTTGAAGCCTCTGCTGCTGCCTCCGTGCCGATACTTGAAGGTACTGCTGGAAGAGCTTTGCTACCCATCTCATCTTCTATGAAAACCCCAAGTCCAGAGAAAGCCTCGAACATTGTCCGAGCATAATACTCGTGAAGGCTAAATCCGCCTGCCGCATGTCTTTGGTCCTTCTTGGCATTGGCAAGCCATTCGCTATCATAATCTTCTTGAAGGACATAGCGTGAAGGAGCGAGGTCCACCCCACCAAACGGTTCGTAAGGCTTCTCTGCCACTGGAGCCTCTCTCTTCTTAAGTCCCCTGATCGTGAGATTCGGATCTTTTGCACTACCATTACTCTGTAGTATGGCTTCCGATGCAATTCTCCTCGCACCACTTTTCTTCAGGACCACCTTCTGTGCCATCTCCGTGATCTCCCTAGCATCACCTTCTCCACTTGCCAATTTCTCCAAAACTTCTCGCCTCGACTTCTCCACGTCCATCTTCTCCTCTTCCGCCTCTCTGACCGCCGCCAATCGCCTCTGTCTAGCAGCTTCCTTCTCTGCCCTTTCTCTTCTCTTCTCCATCTCTATTTCTTCCAACCCTGCCCTCTTATTCGCCTCAATCTCTCCCAGATTTCTTTCCTTATATGCCCTTAACTTCTCCTCGGCTCGCATCTTGTCTTCCTTCCCTCCTTCCACCAAGTCGAATACTAGTCCCTCCACATTCTCCAGATAATTATTCCAGTCGAGTAGGGTCTCGAACTCGTCCTGTCTCTTATTATAAACAGCTCCCACCCTTTTGCGAATATCGCATTCCCTTTCCACTTTCAAATCCCCAAAGAATGCCTTATGAAAACCTTTCTTTCGTAGCGTCTTTCCACAGTACCGAACAGGGCAAGAAGCAGGGCCACTGGTGAAGATGCGGTCGACGCACGTACTGCACATCTTGTGGTAACATTCTGGGTTGATGAGGAACTGTAGCGAAGGAGTCAGGTAGCGATTTGACTTGCATACGGGACAAATGTCGTCGGAGGGATTGGACTCGAGCGATTTCGAGGCTCCATTGCGTATCATGGCGACAGATGATAGGGAGAGACAGTGGTTGTGGCGTAGAGGGGAAGAAGAGTAGAATATGTGGTTGAAGTTGACGAGGCTGGGTGGCGCTAGTGTAGTGTGGGGGATTTCAAAGCCTTGTCGTTTCTCGAATGCACCACTTCACGAAACCTCTTATTTTCAACACAAGCAAAGATGACCGACAAAGGTAAGTGGTGTATTATCCTCCAAATTTTCTCGTATCTGTGGAATATGTACTGTTGCCTATCCATCGATCAAGCTCTAACATGCGAACTAGAACCAACGAAGGAAGAAGAGGCCGCAGCCCGCGCAATGGAAGCAGCAGAACAAGCTGCTCTTCCATACAAATGGACCCAAACGATCGGTGACCTAGACATCACTCTCGAGGTCCCTGGAAATCTAAAAGGCAAGGATTTGAATGTCGATATCAAAAAGAAGAAGCTTGTCCTTGGAATCAAGGGTCAAGAAGCTATCATAAATGTATGTCATATGGCTAGATATTGGCATGATAGAAGTTCCAAGTCGAAGTACTAATAAATTGCATAGGGTGATCTCCCTTATGAAATCCGCGTCGATGAATCAACCTGGACACTCGCAACTTCACCATCAGGAACCAAAATCCTGGAACTGCACCTTGATAAAGTAAACAAAATGCAGTGGTGGGAGCATGTGGTTACTACTGCACCAAAGATAGACGTCACAAAGATCACACCCGAGGACAGCAAGCTTGGAGATTTGGACGGCGAGACGAGAAGTATGGTGGAGAAGATGATGTACGATCAGAGGCAGAAGGAGATGGGGCAGCCGACTAGTGATGAACAGAAGAAGCTCGGGATGTTGGACAAGTTCAAGAGTCAACATCCGGAAATGGACTTCAGTAAGGCGAAAATCAACTAGCATGGACGAATGGTGGAATGGCATAGATGGTGTTATGGATTACGAGGAATGAACAAAAGTCTATACCCGTCCGATGTTGCTCCTACCTCTGGAATGTCTGTACTGGAAATATGACAAGTGGTCAAAAGGCGCTATTATGGTTCGACGGACATTCAAGTGCATTTGCTGTAACAGACCTCGCTAGGTACCTAGGTTCTCAGGCTGTGCAGCATTCAAGTCACTTGCAGAGCACTCGAACACCTGCAAGAGTAATAGTCAAAATCAGCGTGACGGCTATAGACGTCCAGTGATCGGACTTGAATCACAAGTAAACTTCCACCTGAGGGCGCTCTTGATTGGAATACCTCTTAACGCCAAGGAATTTCACGTTATCTCGCTTTTGATATTGTACAAAGTTCCATCCCAGTTGTACATTCTTCCCTTAATTTTGGATTTTGACCTCGAGTCGCCCCTATCTGATTCTCCCATTGACGCTCTACCGTTCGCCAGCCAAGCGACGGCTCTGCACCTCGGACAAAGCCTTAGTTCCACTCAAGAAAATGACAGTGCTGATTACGCCAGCAACAGGCAAGATCTGGAACAAAGTCCAGCTGTAGTAGTAAAGGAAGAAGAGGCCCTCCATCGACAGGATCGAGCCGAAGAATAGGGAGTGAGAGATTGGTGCTGTGCCCATAGCCTTTGAGACGTGGGAGAGATTGGCTCCAAGGTATGCCCACTAACTAATTGTCAGCCACTATAAGATTAGCAATTGGGGAGGCCACATACGGTTCCAAGTAATATCGGCACGGTAGCGACTACAGCCAACACAAAGAATAACGAGATGATCATTGGTCCGCTCTTTGGATCTGGTCTGAATATGTGGTGGATCTCATCCAGCTTCCCGTATCTCAATGGCTTCTCATACTTTGGCAGAGGAACATTAGGATCGGTCTTGACTTCGAGATTGAAGACATGGTTGCTGAATGCTTGGGTCGAGCCAAAGGAAGCAAGAAGGAGGGTTGCGCGGAGAGGTTGGCTCGAGAGGAGGAGTTGGACTGGGAGGTCTTTTTGTGTCTGGGAAGCTGTCAGCCATCCTGTTATGGAATTGAGTATTCATATACACACAAAGTCAACCTTTCCCTTTCCGTTCTCCTTCACGGAAAAGGGGAAAGTTGTCTCTAGGCCAGTATCCTGATCCCTCAATAGCAAGAAAGCTTGATGTGGTCGTTTCGCAGTACCGGCTTCAGTAGCTGTCAAGACAATTTTCAGCGAATCTGTAGCTCCTAGTGTCACTGGCTTCGCAAGAGGGACATGATCTGAAAGTCTAAGGGTACTCGTCAGTTTCATCGTCCTCAATTGCATCGCAGACCCAAAGCTTACTTGTCCTTGAATGCGCTGCTAGCACCAGACTTTCCAGTAACAGAGATGACTGCTTCGTCAAAACTCCATGACGAAGCTGCCTGGGCCACGCCTGCACCCAGTACCAGTAAAGAGGGAATTAATGAGTGTAGAAATCGCATTGTGGTGGTTGTACTGTATGAAGCTGAATTTCGTGGAGCTTCAAGCCGCGTACTTTCGAAGTGACACCTATCCGCCAAGATTACGGGATTAGCACGTCTCGGCTGCCGTAGAGCATTTGAGATACGGCACCGATTGATCCTGTTGAACCTGGCGATGTGAATGTGATCGTTCTAGATATTTTTTACAACTACTTTTAGCTACAGCATAATTTTAAGAAACATCTCCTATTGATGTACAACATCTCAATTAAATAGTCTATTCTGCCTACTAAGGTCGTCAAATACGATGTATCCCGTGTGTCGTTCTACTCAGACGGATAGTCGAACTGAGCAGACACTCCTGAAGCCTTTTTTTGTGTGAAAACAAATTGATAAACTTCATTAATGTAGATCAAATTTAACCTCTATCTGAATCTGAAAATTTGAGGTTGTTGTCGAGTATCAAGACCAGGTCAAGTTATTGAACGACTGTTTCTCAAAGGTCCGCTCCGCATTAGGAAATCGGGAAATGCTTCATGGTCTAACGGTCATTTAGACCATGAAGAATTTTTTTTTCCACATTAAGACTAGGATGGAGTTGCTGCTTTAACCGTGTACCGAGCCTTGTGCCGAAACTTTGATGCCTGAGGTTAGGAGCAACAAGAACACTTTGACAATTTGTCGTTTTTCTTCCGACGTACTTCACAGAATTGGGTGGCTTCACTTTGCCAGACTTGTGAGAGCAATCGCAACTCGGCCAATTTTTTACTTTTTTATTTTTTTATTTTTTTGGATAGCCGTCGAGTAAAGGAATGGACTCTTGATCATGTTGCTTTGCTCTTCAAAAAGTGAATGTCTGCATGCAAGATTGCCTCGTTCTTATGACCTAAGCAGCTTCTTGCTCTTTGTTGATACATGTTTACTCGGGATTATTTCCCGAACCTGTTTTGGTACTATGGCATTGTGTATTCAAGACTTTCCCAACCTCGCAGCTTTGAACCTACTCATTTTCTTCGGTCCACCCTCTTCCTCAGTAAATGGCACCATCTCACCCTCTTCCTCCTTCATGAATCCGCCCTGTTTCCCAATCATTCTATTCCTCATCTTGTGGTACTCCATAGCAACTTCCTGGTTAAGAAGGTGCGGATCCAACTCATCAGGTGCTGCTGCGGATGTATCCAAGGGAACATCGCGTTCTACCACTTTAGAAGCCAGAGTTACGCCTTCTGGACCTATTGGCACTTTGCGCTCAGAATCTGTGGCAGGGCTGAACTGGATTGGTGAAGAGAATGGCTTTGGGTTGGCGGATCTTGCAGGCTGTAGGGGTAATGAAGCGCTGTTCGGTAATGCAAGAGGGCCATTGAGAACGTTGGCTGGGGTTCGAGATGACTTAAACCGTGATGCTTTCTTTTGTGGCTGTGGGATTGTGGTATTAGATGCTTGGGCAGGAGGAGCTCGCTCCACAATGTCGCCAACAGGGGCTTGCAATCGTTCTTTGGGTGTGGGATTTGAGGCGACTGGCTCTGGTGAAGGGTTTGAGATGTCGAGCTCTTCTGAAAATCTGACCGACTTCTTGCTAGACTTGTCGCCGGTATTCTTCGCCTGGCTCTTGTCGATCATCGTAGATTTTGGAGGAATATTCTCTTGACCACTGATAGCAACACGTCCAATTCCTTCCTGCACAACGTCGTACTCGGGGCCACTTTTGCCAACGTTTTGCATGGAACGGACGCCAAGTCTCTCCTCGAGTTCCAACATTCGCTGCCTCAACTCGTCATCAATCAACTTTCCTGTCGACCTACCAAAAGCATCTTCATCATCCGCACTGCTTGTCTCATCTTCGTAGTCTCCGTCTGACCAATCACTGGCTTCTTCAAGTTCTAATTCGGCGACCACTGCACCAACCTCGGACATGCCATATTGCAACATCTCCTGACGTAGAGCAGCATCCTCGACAGATTCGTTTTTGGGAATGATTGGAGGTTCCGATGACTTCCCTTCATTCTGTTTTGCTAGTTTCATGATCTCTTCCACCCTCATAGCGGTATGCGATTTCTGTGATTCAGGCCCAGGTTTGGTATCCTCTGCGAACGACACACCCTTCTTTGCAGACTTCGGGTCATCTTGGCGAGGCTTGGGGGTGTTTTTGGAAGTTGGATTTTGACTTAAGGATACTGGAGACGGCGATGTAGTTGGCAAATCTTTTACACCAGCCTTTTTCAACACTTCTAGAAGTTGTGGTCTCGCGTCACCGGGCGTTGATGTGTGGCTCGATATGACATTTCCTTCTTCGTCTATTTCTTCAATGATCTCTGTCATTGGCAGACCTTCCTCATTCCTGATCTCTGGAGCACTGATAATGCTAGCTGCTGCAAGTTTGTGTTCTGCAGACTCAAGCTGCTTCTGGACTGTCCGAACATTTTGCTCGACATAATCGATCCGTCTATCCAGCAGATTCACAACTTGAGCAGCAGACCGCGGCTTGGAAATTCCTATTAGTTCCTCAACCTCCTTCTTGGTAACAAGCTCGCCATCGTAGGCATTTGCGATGGCAAGTAACTGTCCCTGATCTATTGTCTCTGCAGCTAGGATCTCTTCCTTTAACCCTTCATATTCCGCCTCCCACATCTGCCAGTGACGCAAGGATTTCCGTAGCTTCTCGATGTTCTCTTCGAGGAGTTGGCGATGCCTCTCAAGGTCCAGGAAGCTGTCCTTCAACGGTTGCGCCATCTTTCATTGTCCGTCTTGAAGGCAGCGTAGGGTCCTGTCCGATAATGACTATGCAGGTGGCGACTTCGAGGAAGATTCCACGAGGGAGCGACGCAGAATTGAAGGTAGATGTTCCTGGTTTGACTGCTCTACAGTAAACGGCTGTGGTCGTCAAACCCGGCAGCTTATCGATAAGAAATTTTTAAATGTCGACACTTCGTTAGCGTACTCGTGACCAAAATTCCTTCTAGGCGTGTGGAGTTTGATCTGTAACTTGCAGAACTTTAGATAGCTTACTCGAGGATATTCGGACTTATTAGACCTTGTTCGATCTTCCTTCCTCCTTTTGGCTAACAGCATCAATGACATTTTTGTAGTTGCCGGTGGATTTACGGTATTCTCCGCAGAGCTTCTGAAACCCGGCCCACATATACCACGCTAGCCCGATGAAAACATATGTCAACAATAACAAATCTCGCGAACATTAATTCCCATCACCAACCCATTTCCCACAATGTCCCATTCCAGCCCGGATAATTCATTCACAGTATCTTCAGACTTCAGGATTAGAGACACAGCCAAGAAATTCAAATACGCACGCTGGACTCGGCAGGAGCAGCAGTTTTCTGTTGATACAGCTGCCATCGCGACTGCTTTTCCTGATTTTACCCAGGGAAGCACCTCCGACGACTTGACAATAGATCTCGGACGCGCCAAAAATACCATTCAACATTTTCCAAAATCTCCGTCATTGCCGGACATACAATATCGCACCGTCGACTCCACGAACACCGATATGCTTCGCCAACGCGTCCTTAACAAATCATCTACCAACAACATCCAAAAAGAGAATATGGCTCCCAACTCTTCGCCATACGTCTCCAATGCCAGTCGAACAATTTCTGGCGATCGCAAGCAGCTTGCAGAGCTTCGCGCTCAAGTTCAATCGGATACTGAGAATTCGACAATGGGCACCGAGCGAACAGGCACCACCACCTTCCCTCCGTCGAAAGTACGCGGATCACGATTCGGGCAGACCAAGAACTACAAATCCGACAGAGTCGATTCTCAACAACAGATACCAGCAAATATCTCGGCCAGGTTCACGTCGCCAGCGAAGTCGGTCACGAAAACAGTTGCGCAACCTACCCAAAGCTCTTTCATCATTCATGCGAATGGGGATATGACTGCCAGAGATACAGAGGAATTGGGACTTCCGGTTATTGTCGAGCACGGCCAGGTTCAGCAGCGAAAGTCGTCTGCGCGACGCTTCAAACGCGTCAGTGGCATTCGAACTCCGGAGGAAGAGAAAGAGTTGTGGCTTTTGTCCGAAAAGCTCAAGGCAGAGAACGCGGCACTCAGATCTCGAGCCGATTATCAACAACACGTCAACAACAGTCTGCAGGAGCAGAACGCGAGGATCTTACGAGAAGTGTCCGATTTCAAGACCAGAATAGCTTCCGAGTTTGAGGTCAAGATCACGGAGATGTCTCGAAAGGTGGACGTGGTAATGTCAGAGAACACCATGATGAAGGCAGAGAGTGCCGCCATTAGGGCAAAGAATGCGGCGCTGAGCAATGAGAAGGAAGTTGAAGGCCATGAGCTTGCAAGATTGGAGACCGAATTGGCTCAACTCCGCGCCGACTTCCAAGAAAATAATACTCAGGAAGTCAATACCGGTATACAGATTACAAGTCCGAAAAAGACCCAGAAATCAACCAGTCATACCGTTAGGTCAGAGTCTAGAGTCGAATTTGAGGGGACCAACACCGATATGCAATTTGAGATTCCAAATCTGCAGGCTCAACAAACTTCTACTCGTCCTTCGAGAGAGTTCAGAGCTGAAACCCAGGAGACCAATACCGATATGGAATTTGAGCTTCCAAAGCCGAAAGGTCAACAGACAACTACTCGCAATCTCAGATCAGAGTCCAGAATTGAGTCCCAAACAAAGATCAGTACGCATTTCGAGGATGCGAATTCGAACGCTCGACGAACATCAGCTCGTAGCCATAGACAAAATTCGGGAACCGACTTGCAGAGAACAGACACGGATGTTCAAATCGAAGTTTCGAAACTCCATACCCGAAAAGCATCCACTCAGACCTTCAGACCTAAGTCGGCGTCTGAGGAACAGACTCTACGCCCTTCTGTTGATCCTCAACAAGCATTGGCCACTGTTATGGCTCAACTCAATGAAGAACTAGCTGAGCTGAAAGAGGAGCACAACCAGGTTACGTCTGAGTACATGGCTCTTGATGCATCTATGAAGAGGCGAATGCGTAAGGAGATGAAGTCCGAAATGGATAGGCTTCTTCGAGCCATCGAACGAAAGGCAGACCAGGTGTATCTGCTGCAAGATGTTCAGGAGGGGATTCTGCCCTATGAGGAAGGTCAATCGGCTTGAGGTGGTGTTTGTTCTGTTTCGGCATTTCTGAGCATTGCGGGGTGATTCAGGTCTTGCCGAACACTGAATTCATTGCAGTTGTTTGCTTGTTGGAGTTAAGATGGCGTCTTATTATTGTCAGAGTCTAGGTTGATAGCATTATCAGGAGTTCATGGGAAGTGGAGTAAAGACGTTTCTTGTAGAAGTAGGGTAGTCAGAGTCTCTCTAGACCAATGAGTTAATGAATACGTGAACCATTAAATTTCGCACATGTGAAGTCATGGGCATAGAAGTTGAATAAGGAAATGTTCACAGTCAGAGGTTTGTTGCAGACATACATTGGATTTTGAAATGGCAGTGCCAAGCAAGCTGTTGGACGTATCGGAAGTCCAGTTGATGCAAACGACCCGGATCAGAGGCAGAGTAAGAACGGAGGAACCATAGCCCATCCAGATTTGTATTTCATGAGTCACCAGCGGCGTAGAATTGATCCGGGTGAGACTGCATCAATGTTATATATGTCTTGCTCACTTCCTTTTTCTCTTTCTCTTGACAGAATCTCTATCGTCGAGGCGGTGTCATTGAGTTTCGAATCGCGATTATTCCACCACCTCTTCTTGGCCCTTTAACATTCGCCACCATAGCATCTAATCCGCTACGTCGACTGGAAATAGACACCTTCCTTCTCAAGGATCCAAGACAGGTCCAAGGCCTTGGTCATAATGCAAGCGTTCATCGAAACCGGTCACACGATATGTCCCGAGGAGAAAGGACCTCCAACATAGTTTCGACTTCTACCATGATTTGATGCACGTTCAACGAAGAAGCCATGGCTTGAAATTCAAGTGGAGGACGTCCCAGCCCATTATTGCTTATCTTCCGGCCATGATTGAGGCTCCTCTTTCTTCCAGAAGAAATAGCGTTCGGGGGTGTTCCGAAGTGTTCGAGACCAGTGGAAAACGCAATGCAAATCACCGAAGTTCACCGAGAACAAAAATCCATTATCAACAACAAAAGCTTTTCTCGCTACCTAGGAAAAGTCGAAAAGCTGGGCCAGCGGATCGAGGACGAGAAGATGCAGATCTTTGCGGTGTACCCCGAGAACTCGAGCTGGAGCTGGTGTGTATGCGATGCGGTGCACTGCTAGATGAGATGCCATCTCACGCTGGTGTAGAAGGAGTTGGGACAAGCACTGCGACCGCATCGAGGCATGCAAACAAGCTGGAGCTCTTCCCAAGCATTTTCCCAGAGCATTTCGACGCGGGCAAATATATCTTGGGGCCTTGGCATTTATCTACAATGCTGGCCGACTTGTGGACTTGGTTCGAAGGCTAAGATCACCTTCCTTTATGAGCCAAGTGGCGTCTGCTTGACGACCCTCAGTTGTCCCGCGGCGGATGCTTTGAACTGCGTCCGACACCAGCACTCTATTCGCAGGCTTCGGGATGGCCTCCGAGTACTCGAGTGAGTATCCCGGCGTGTGGAGAACATGCAGTAGGAGAGCTGGTGGAGTGAAGTCAAGATTACCGACGCAGGCAAAGGGAAGTGCCGTCCGTCCTTTCTTTCGTTCATCACGGAAATGACCCACGAGTTTGTGTAACTACCGCAACCATGTTGCAACAGGCACTATCACACAATATAACACCGCAAAGTCTGTTCTCAGGTCACAGATTGGGAAGTGATATCCTCCACATTGTAGGAGTCCAAGTAGACAAGCCCCTGACTTTCCCTACACAATCCGAATCCTGTCTTGGGTGTTATGATGTTTCCTGCTAGATCCGCCTCGGCTTGCGTGGCCCATTTCATTCTTATCTCTTGGAAACCTTTCACTATCTCCAAATTTCAAGCCTCGCTCACCAACTAGCAAGGCTCATTTGGTGCCCAAGCGTTGGAACAGCCTTGGCATGCACTGGAGGTTGAATGAAGAAACGGCTACCTGCTTCTTTGAGCCAACTCCCGTGTCTATCGGTGGCTTGGGTGTCTGAGCAAGCTGGCCGTCATTCACCGTCGGCTGTTCAAACAATATAGATTTAGCAATATGAAGGGAGGCGACTTGATAACATGGTTCAAGCCTTGGCCATCAGTCTTTCTTTAATGTCAAGGATTCCAAAGTATCATGATATCCATATCAATCTATCGTCGTGATTGGCAATCTATGCTTGGAGTTGATTCTAGAAATGTTCTGGCTTCGATATGGAGGTCCGTCAAGTATTCTTTCCACCACTCCTACTCAGTGCCACAATCATCCTGGCGGCATGCATGCTGCATATGATATACTACTGATTTAGACCCTCCAATGTTCTTGGCGAACATGGGCAATGGTCCCAGGACGAATTCCCAAAGATACGAAAAGATATATGAGGAGTTCTGTATCCCTCGAGGGTTGAAGAACCAGGTTGTGCACAAGCATCCTGTTCTATCGATCCAAAATCTACATCCAATCATTCGCCACGATGAGTACGTTCCAGCTTCATCTATTGAGTAGAACATACATTTATACTGACTGCTCTACTTAGGTGACAAGGTCATTGAAGACACTTTCACCATGGCTCCAGCCCCTGTGGTCACTGGTCTCGATGGAAAGCATCATGGCGTCCTAGATGTTCACACCGATGGGATGTATGAGAACGGTCACGTCATTCCAACTGAAGAAGAATTGGAAACTCTTCCGAGGATTGCTGGTACAATGCCGTGGGCTGCGTATATGCTCTGCGGAGTAGAATTCGCTGAGCGTGCTTCGTACTACGGTTGCAAGCAAGTTTTCAAGAACTTCATCCGAGCCCCCCTTCCCGAAGGTGGCAACGGTGCTGGAGCTCCTCCTCGTGGCTCGCAAAAGACCGCTGGAGCTCTTGGAAAGGGTACTGTTATTGCTTCTGCAATGACTGATGCCTTCACGTTCCTTGCATATGCGCTGTAAGTCTGAAAGATGGCAGACATCTGAGAAATTAGCTGATATGTTCAGTCCCATATTCGGAGGATGGTTAGCTGATGCCCACCTTGGACGATTCAAGACTATCTGTATTGGTGTCGCTATCTGCGGCGTTGCTCACCTTATCATGATTATCTCTGCGGTTCCCAGCGTCATCCAGGCTGGCCACGCTATCGGTCCATTCGCCCTGAGTCTCTACATGCTCGCCGTCGGCGCTGCAATGTTCAAGCCGAATATTGCTCCTACCGTCTTGGACCAGAATCCCCATAAAAGGCCTCACGTTGTCACGAAGAACGATGGGAGCAAAGCTATCATTGACCCTGAGGCCACCTCGGAGTCTGTCATGCTTTGGTTCTATCTGCTCATCAACATTGGGGCTTTCTTCGGTGTTGCTACCTCGTACCTTGCAAAATATGTCGGATTTTGGGCGTCGTACTTGCTGCCAGGCATCATCTACTTCATGCTTCCGGTCCTTCTTTTCTTCGTCAACAAGCGTCTCATCAAACTTCCTGCTGGAGGAAGTGCCTTGGGCGACTTCTGCGGTGTCATTCTCCTTGCTTTAAAGAAGAACGGCTTCAAGGGCTTCGGTCGCAAGGGCTTCTGGGACAAAGCCAAGCCATCTGTTCTTGCTGCTTCTGGTGATTCGAGAATCGTTCACTGGGATGATCAATTCGTATGCATTATTATTTCCATCTGCTATTCTTCTCTCTAACCTTATTGCAGGTCGACGACGTTCGGAGAACCATGGCAGCTTGCGCTATCTTCCTCTTCTTCCCTATCCAACAAATCAACGATGGTGGCCTTGGTGCTGCCGCCAACGCACAATCTGCCTCATTGACCTCCAACGGTGTCCCCAACGATGTTCTCGACAACTTGAATCCCCTGGCTATCATTGTCCTCATCCCAATCATGAACCACGGTGTCTATCCTCTCCTCCGCAAGCTCGGCATCCGCTTCGGGCCCATCGCACGCATGACCTTTGGTTTCCTCATCGCCGCTATCGGCGCTGCATCTTACGCTGTCATCCAATACGAGATTTATCAAACCTCACCATGTGGTTACCAAGCCTCAACTTGTGAGATCGGCACCGGTGTTTCTAACCTCTCGCTCTGGCTTTACGCTATCCCAACTGCTGTCACTGCCTGCTCTGAAGTTTTTATCAACGTCACCGCCTACGGTATCGCATACTCTCGGGCTCCACAGAACATGAAAGGATTTGTTATGGCTTTGTCCCTGTTCATGACTGCCATCTCGACTGCTATCTCTCTTGCCACCGCTGACGCCATCCAAGACCCTTATCTAATATGGTGTTTCGCTGTCCCGTCTGTTGTTGGGTTTATCTCTGCCTTTGTGTTCTATTGGTTGTTCAGACATCTTGATGACGAGGAATTCTTCGTTCACGTTGATGAGCATCTTGGTACTACCAGCAGCATCACTGGTAGTCGTGACGAGGATAGCTTGGCTGAGAAGAGGGCTGTTGGTGTTTCGCAGAAAAGTTTCTAATTCAGACTCTGGTTGACATTGAACATTTCGTACATTACTCAATCTGACTGGAACATGTCTCATGTCAGACCGGATCATCCAGTCAACATGTAAACATGGAAAGGCTTGCTAGGTTTTCAAAAAGATGTTGCTAGATCCGAGTATTTGGCAAGGAGAAAAATTTCAATTATCATGACAAGCACTAGAAAATCCCTAAGAAACGAGAGGAAATTGTGATGCAATCTGCTCTTCTCTTCCTACTGGTAGAACTCCACGAGCCCTGTTTTCCTTGGATATTTTGCGTGTCGGGGACAGAATCCAAAGAGTCCTTAGCGGTGACAAGACCCAGATATCGCTTCTCCATATAGTAGCGTATCTAAGCGACAAAGTCGCCTTCATGTGGAATTTGTTTTCCTCTAAAAAGCAACGTAAAGTCTGCAAATCAATATAAAAAGCTACTTTTTTGTTTGTGACCTAGACCAAGCTAGGTGGGTACTCGGGGAGAAAGAGGCACCTTTTTGCATCGTCAAGTCTCGAGACACTTACCCCTAGGGAAGTTGGCTGCTGGGAACCAACATCCGCCCGTATGCCAAGGAAAGAGTTACATATTTGCGCTGCTTTAAGATCCGAGCTTCTCCTTACATGTATCTTGCTATTTCATTGGTACTGCGCCGCAATTCCAACTGCATACACGAGGGGGCAGCCTTACGGCACAGACTAGAATCAAGTTAGTTTACATGCATTGGCGCACCTTGACAGATTCAGCCGCCGATCTGAAGTAATCAAGGTCAAGCTTAACCGGTGCCTCGCTCGCTAGTCGTGGCGTATAACGTCAACCTGCCCCGCGAGCGAGCTCTGCCCCATCCATGAAACGAAACAGCTTCTTTTCTATACCCATCAAATCTACGGCTCTCTAAGCCCCGAAACATGGCAGCGATTCCAGTCATCGAGTCAGAAGTAGATTTCCACGTCGAGGGAGCTGGAAAACCATGTAAGACAGTACGTAGAATCCTCTTCCGTCTTTTTCAAATACGATACTCTACGCTCTCTTCAAATTGCCCCGCCTTGATTGAAAGGCCTCTCGGTCGATCGAGATGAGAGTTTCTCGTATCACCATTGGAATTGGGCGTGTGTGATGTCACTTCGAGAGAAGTGCCTACGGCTCTTGCTATCACCTCTTCCTTCTCCTTCTTCTATGCAGTCTCGTAATATTGACTGCTCATACAAGTACAGTGGTATACGATTTTTGGAATTTTACCCTCACCGGACGGCGTACGCCCCCTCGTCATCATGCATGGAGGACCCGGTGTCCCGCATGATGTTCTCCGCCCATTGCAAAACCTTTGGCGTACTCACAGGATTCCCGTAATCATGTATGACCAGCTTGGTTGTGGACGCTCAACTCATCTACCAGAAAAGCTTGGAGATGGGAGCTTCTGGACTGTGCAGCTCTTCATTTTGGAGCTCGACAACCTTCTTGGCCACCTGGGAGTTCAAGATGATTATGACATTCTAGGTCAATCTTGGGGAGGGTGCCTCGCAGCTGAACATGCGGTGCTCCACCCACAAGGTTTAAGGAGACTAGTTCTATCGAGTTCACCTGCCAGTAGTAAGTTCCTGCTAAGCCGACATTCCTACTTCGTCCAAACACAAAGACATCCATCTTCAATATCGCTTTTGTAACCGAATTATGTTTTGCTCTTACTTTATGTATCAGGTGGACTTAGACTAATGATTTCCAAGAGCCTGACCTAATGTTAGCGTCCCAAAAGCTCCGAGACCAGCTCCCATCAGACATCCAAGAGGCTCTCATTAAGAATGAAGATGCAGGAACCCTTGATGACCCACAGTACAAGCAAGCGAAGATGTTCTATTTCAGTCAGCATCTGTGCCGCTTAAAACCTTTTCCAGATGTTTTAATGGCATCATTAAAGGGGTTGCAGGAGGACCCTACTGTGAATACCACAATATATGCTTTATCCAAATCTTTCCAGCCTCATTGAAAAAACACTAAGTTGGAAAACCAGGAATGGACCATATCTATTCAAGCGCACAGGATCCACAAAAGATTGGTCTATCAAAGATAGAGTCCATGAAATCAGCGTGCCTACTCTACTACTTAATGGGTACTATGACCCAACCACGGATAGCACCATGGAGCCTTTCTTCAAGGGAATCAAAAATAAAGTTGAAAGAGTCAAGTTCGAACATTCAGGTCATTTCGCACATCTTGAGGAGCCGGAGGCGTATCTGCAAGTCGTGGGAGACTTTTTGATCAAAAACGGGTCTAAGGTGGAATGACGTGAGCTCTTTGAGATAATTTAACGCGTAACGAATGAGAAGTGGTTCATCATAACATGCAGCCTCGACTGAACAGCTTTATTCTCTTCTTCGACTCAATGGAATTGAATTGTTCAGTACATTACAATTGCCTTAAATAACAACATTATCCACTTCGAAAGTCATCACTGTATCCTCATCAAAGTATGACCAAAACTTGGTCCCACTCAAGTAAGTATCAGTGAAGTTGGCATACTGATCACCGCTTCCAATCTGAGTGCTCCATCTTTTCACCAATGCACCATCAACGCCTCCTTGACTGAACTCCGAAAGGTCGAAGTTGATATACTGAGCAGAGCCCCAGTTGACCGCAACAATGATCAATTTCTCAGCACTCGAGTCGTACGCTGCGACAGTGTAGTCGCTACCGCCCTGCAAGATGTACATCCCTTCTCTGATATGTCTGGTGAACAGAGCCAAGACATAGTACTTCTGGCTGACATCGCCAATGGTTCCAGTTTCAACATCCGCATCAATCAATCCCCATCCACCTCCATCCAAAGCTTGCCAATACACCCAAGCCGTATTATGCAGCCATATGAGATCCAGAATGAGGTTACTGACAAGCTGCTCCCCGGTTGCATCATCTTCACCGTATTCGGAATTCCAGACACTCAATCCTGACGCTGTGACGGCATCATAGAGCGCAACCCTATCGCCGCCTCCGTACTGGTAGCCGTGCGTATTCACCCGCCCCACGCTCGCTTGCCCGGTACTGTTGAACGAATTCCAAGTTGCAGTCGCTTGATCATACGTGTTCTCATCAGAAGCCGAGACCAAAATTGACGAAAGACCACGACTGTTCAACTCGTTACGCAAGTATATGACGACTTCATTCTGAGTGTCACGATCGAAATGGCATCCCTCTTGGGTACCAGTATCTCCTGTCCAAGAATCGTAAGGCTCGTTAAGCGGCTCGACAGAGGTGAAGGTTACACCCCAAGAGCTCTTCGCTTTTAGGGCAATACTGGCGAGATAGATGGCGTGCTGGTCATAGTTCCAGGCTTGAAGATTGTTGTTACTTCCATCGTCGTTTCCGGAAGGGTTATGATTCGTCGTCATCCACCACATTGGCGAGTTGGAGAATAGCTCAAAGTAGTTGACTCCCCTGCTCTGGGCTTTGGTCATCATTGCGCGTTGATTGGCGTCTACGGTCCAGTCCCATGAAGATGCTGTCGAGAGATCAGTACGAGGACACCTCACAAAATTGTCCCGAGCACTAGCTTCTAGATACGAGTAGATGTGATTTTTCCACACACAACTTACAGGTAGGGTCGGTACTATCCTAGTCTAACCAATATCCGTCCATCTGTCGGGTCGAGATCATGTCTGGCGATACGACCATGGTAGAACCATCTGGAGCCGTATTCCAACTACAAGCTCCGGCATTGTAACGGACAACATTAAAGCCCAGACCTGGAATTGATACGCCATTGAAAGTAGTCCAGTCTGTTGAGAAGAAGATATCCGCAAGATCGTCCTGGTCACCAAAGGCTGCTGCCCACCATGCCAAAGAAACGCCCCACCCTTCCCATTTTCCGTAGGTAGTAGCTGGGCTGATGGTTGTTGTTGAATCGGCTGTGGAAGGAGTTACAAGTAGGAATACAAAAAGGAAGAAGGAAGACTCTAGTAAGGAAACTTGGATGGTACATGGTGGCGAGTTAAAGGAGTGACGAAGTTCGTGCTCTTCAAACCAAAAAATCGTGGGAATTGAGATTGCTTATGAAAGAAAATCATATACCCCTCTCCACAAGCCTGTGCATGTTGAGATGAGAAACCTAGCCACCTTGCCCCGCTAAGGCGGGGCAATTATATGCATTGGGAGATCTCCCCTCAATCGTGAACCAAGAAGGTCTAGTGACATAATAGGCGAATATGGCCTACGGGTCCATCCTCCATCATGCACGACGGATCATATATGAGGGCGAATGTTGCCAAACGACCGAAAGATTGGACAATTCGTCACCTTTACCAGGGCTGCTCGGGCCGCCACCGAAAGCGATATCCACGTGCGTCGGGTATAATCCGGAGCTCGGGGGTGGTCGGGGATGAGGTCGAAAAGGAGGTTGCGGAGAAAGAAATCCCTGAAGGAGAGCAAGGGTCTTGGAAAGAAGGTAGGGAATACCGCTTAGTTGTATGGTATCGTTTCTACTTTAGGTTTGTATTCGGCAATCGGGACGTGGGCCCTCCTATTCGAGGAAAGAAACACAACCCCGAAGTGCAGACTCCGCTTCAACAGATTGAATAGTCTAGCTGAACTTTAAGCCTTCAGACTTTGGAAAATCCATCTTAATGCTGCTTTTCGAATGGTGGGAATATTTCGTCTTCTAAACAGGAACCAATGCATTGAGAAGAAACTACACATGCGGGGTAATTCCTGTCGCTAAGTCGGAGATGCATGTCATCCCTCTGTGCATTTTACATCTAGAAAGCTGTTTCTTTCCATACTGAAAGTATATGTAAACGAAAAAAAATGGTACAAAGGTTGTAGATGCAAAAGTCATCAATTATCAGCAATGCTTGTCAACACATGACTTATTGGAGAAGCTCGCTAAAAACCAGGGGCTCGCTTAGCAGGTTCAGGCCAGCGAGCACGCCATGTACCTATAGATATCAAAAAACTGTTGTTCTTTTTCATTTTTAGAATAATAAAGTTATCAAATATTGCTACCCTATGATTGGTATTGAAACACTGTGTTGAAATTTGAGAGTTTATAACACAATTTTAAGTACTGGCTGTAGAAGCTAGGTTTTGTAAGCTTTGTACTAAAAAGCCGCAGGAATGACTACAAAGCCTCATTTCAGTACTGTTAGGATTCTACGGGCCTAATACTGATCTCTGTAGTACAATTGATAAAGTAGTATTGGAGCAGTAGTACACCGAGCGACGTATTCATTTAGTATATAGTCAGCACAGTCAGCGCCATCAGCGCCATCAGCGCAACCAGCGCAACCAGCGCATTCGGCGCAATTAGCGCAAATTTTCAGCGATCATAGCACCCGTTACTTCACTGCGACGCCTGAATTAGTACTCATCACAGTGTGATCCCAATCTCACTTGGTTGATCTGAGAGTAAGGCTTTGTTATCTCAAGAACGGAAATAGAGGGTCACAATTGATATAGACATTTTATGATCACACACTATCTATTCTAATGGCGATGGATATTCTCGACAGCAGAGACTGCAAGTGGAGTCGGGAATGTGAAAGGCTCAATTAGGGAAATACCACGATTGCGAACCCCGCACGCCATGCAAAGTAAAATGAGATGCAGCATGAAATTGTCGTTTTAATGCTGTGGAATCAAGTTAGTTCCTACCTCAAGATCCAGAAAGACAAAACAAGACTTACAGCAACATCTTCCCACTGCTCCCAACCGCGACCCTTAACTTCGGCCAATTCTTCAGCAGTCCGAACAGTGCCTGTAGTGAAATACCCAGCGTTGATCTTGGCATCAATCTCGACCCTTGAATCCTTGGGAATCATATCTGTCTATCGTCAGCCGCAATATTCATCAACATCAAGTCAGCCAAACCTACCATCCGGTATTGGAATTCTCTCAATAATTGGGATCCCAGATTCCACAATTGCGTCGTGCTTCATATTCGACATAGACAGCATTTTGTCAATCTTGGTGATGCCCAACCAGTGAAGAATGTCTGGCATGAGCGCTTGAAACCGCATATCTCGTACACCAGCAACATTCTCTGTTCGCTGGAAATACTTGTCTGCTGTATCTCCGCCCCGTTTCCTTGCGTTGTACACGAGATACTTCACAACCTCACCTAATGCACGGCCCTCTTTTCGGAAGTAGATGCAGAGGCCGCTTCCTCCTTGTTGAGCTTCACGAATAGCCTCTTGAATGCCAAACGCGAGGTAAGGTCTACACGTGCAAATGTCGGATTGAAAAACGTCGCTGCCATTGCATTCGTCGTGAACTCGAAGAGCAAGGTTACAACTTGGGTCAGAAACACGTTCAGGAGGTCCAAAAATGTAAACTGTCAAACCTCCTATCGGTGGGAGAAAGATTTTGAGATCGGGCCGTGTAATTAATTCCGGGTAGCTGCCACCCATGTGCTCAAAAAGAGCACGACGCAGGTGGTTCTCTTCAATGTTGAATCGTTTCGCGACACCTGGAAGATACCAAACCGGCTCGACTGCAACTTTGGTCACCCTGACATTCCCCTCATCGTCGATGACAATGTCCCCGTCAACTGGCAGTTTCCCATCCTTCACAGCTTCGGCAATTTCTCCAACTCTCATCGTTGCACGCGTGATGGCGATTGTAGGACGAACATCATATCCTTCCTGAAGATACTTCTTGTATGCTGTCGATATGATATGGCCAAATGGGTCCATGGCAACAATCTTCTCCGCACTTCCCCATGCCGGCTGTTGCTTGAAGTCAAAGGTTGGCTCAGTATTTGTGAAATCGGGGAGGAAATCTGGTGGCAAGTCGCCACCAGCAATGGCAAGAGCGTTGTAGACTGAGTATGAGCCTCCATGAGCACCGATTGCATTGCGTGTTTTGGCACCTGTCCCCGTCCGAGTGGCGATGACAGGTCCGCGCTGTGATGGCTCACTCTCACCCCATCGTAATGGAACAGGTCTAACTCCGCCAATATCTGGATAAGTCGTTAACTGCGAAGCTTGTCAGAACATCGATTTCGATCATGGTGGTCTGTTGAGTTACGCACGACGACTTTACTTCCATATGGATTGCCCAAGACGTCGACTGGAATATGGGTCATTATTTAAAAGGATAGAGAGACGATCAGTGGAAAGTAAATGAATTTTAACACGGTCAACAAACGACGCTTAAACACACATACAAATTCTTACCTGAATGTTTTGCGAGCACTCGCCCACTTGACATATATAGTATGTACAGTCCCGTGATTACGGGACATATGTCGCCGCATCATGGCTGCGGCTGCGGTTGCGGTTGCAACTCCTGGTGATATTATCACAGATTCCACGATGTGATGCGGAAGGAGAGGAGGAGCCATGAGGCGGGAAAGGTGGTGAATACTGATCACGTGTCTACATATTTTCCCGCATTTAACCGCATCTTCAGAGTTTCGTCCCGCGAGATGTTTCACGACGAAGACAGGATTGCATGAGAGAAGCTTCAATCTTTCTATTATTGCTAAGACAACTCAATTGAAATACAGTCGGTCTCCAATGTCACCGACCCCTGGGGTGATGTGACCACTCTCGTCAAGTTCCTCAATCGCGCCTACAAAAAACTTTACTTTTCCAGGCCATACTTTGGCTGCTCTCTCAAGTCCCTTCTGTGTTGCAATCAATGCGATGAAAGTGATCTCTCCAACACCCCACTCCCTAAAGGTAGTTTGTTAGTATGCACTCCCTTTTAGGAAAGAGCAAACAGGGCAAGTGCTCACTTCAACGTGTCAATGGCAGCAACACTGGTAGTTCCAGTGGCCAGCAGAGGATCAACAATGAATGCATGTTCCACCGGTGGCTTCGTTGTTGGGATATTGTTGTAGTATTCGACTGCCTCTAATGATGTCTTTTGCGATCGCTGCCTGAATAGTCCTAGGTGATGGACCACAACCTTGTTTCCTGGCACCAAGAGCTCGAGTACTGCATCGACCATCGCAAGACCACTTCTCATGAGTGGAACCAGGGCACAATTTTGTCCTGGTTGTAGAGAAGCAGTCGCTGAAACTGTTATGATTTGTGCCGCTTGAGCTACGAGACGACGCATGGTTGCTGAATCGGTAGTTCTGTCTTGGATGCATGCCAGCTTTGCAGCGAGTAGAGGATGAGAAACGACGGTAACGTTGAGAGCCATTTTGCAAATGAAGAAGTCGATCGAAAAGGCGTGTCTGAAGTGTGGATTTTAGAGAAAGTCTTTTCAATCTCAAGCGGACGAATGTACGAAACCGAGTGGGACATTTTATGTTCACATTGCGACTTAATGAGATGAGTACTTGCGGCAATACACCTCTCTAGGGCATTATAAGTTGTGCTTTCTGTCATCGAGTATCATTTCAAGCCGCAATGTTTTCTCCCGCACCGCAGCCGCAATAGCCGCAGTCTATGAGGCGCAGTCAAGTGGGGCAATCATTCACATGATACTACAGTTTTGGAACATTCCTCTTCATATCCATTCTTTGATCTTTCTTTTATTGCTGACGGTATAATCTGATTGAATTTGGAAAGTCAGATATCTACCAATGGACGCCGAAACTCAGTATAAATATCTGCTCTCGTTGGAAAGTGTTCGGAGTAGTGCAAAATGTGCCTACAAAGCAGCACAGCTCAACAAATTAAGATCATTTGACTTCCACCCCGATCGTCTAGACGAGGCAGCAGAACATGTGTGCTCTTTAATCATGGTAACGCAATATGATTTCCAATGGTCGTCTTCATTTCCTGACATTTCTGTAGCGCGACTTCTCGCCAGAGCAATTCAAGACGATCCCTCCTCACGGCAGATGGCAGCATTTTGAGACGAAAGACGTTCCTAGACTCGAAGAGTTACTGCAAGAGTGGCGGAATGCTGGAACAGACGACCTGGAATGCTCTCGCAGACTGGTAGACCTCTTTCTAGTGTCCGTCCTGCTCGATGCTGGCGCCGGTGATTTATGGAAATTCACTGAAAAGAGTACTGGCTTGGAAATCGAGCGTAGTGAAGGTCTCGCTGTTGCCAGTCTGTATGCTTTCAAAGATGGAGTTTTCTCTAAGAGTAGTAACGAGGTTAATGGTATGGTCCGACGTTATCTCAAACCAAGCACCCCGCTGACCTGACGCTACAGCCTTGGGACTGAAGACGCTTACTGCAGAGAGTCTCGGCAGTGCTATGCAGTCGTCAGTAGATAACCCTATTCTTGGCTTGGCAGGACGAGCAGAGTTGCTTCAAAGGCTTGGCAGCTCACTACTAGCTCTCCCAGAGATCTTTGGTGAAACCGGCAGGCCTGGAAACATGGTTGGTAAATGACGCTAACGTTAACTTGAGTTGAAGAAATGCTAATTTCTGTCCAGATTTCTTACTACTCTCAAAGAGTAGAGATAACCCAATTGACCTAAAGAACCTTTGGGATCTTCTTCAACAGCTCCTGATTCCAACTTGGCCTACGAATAGGACGACTTACAACGCTAAGCCCATCGGGGATGCTTGGCCACTTCAGATACTTCACGAGCAGCGTGAACATGATCCATCCGGAACCGGAATCCAGCCTTTCCATAAACTGACTCAGTGGTTGACATACTCGCTTCTTGTGATCTTCGAGCGTCTCCTAGACATCAAATGGATAGGCACAGAACATCTCACCGGACTTCCAGAGTACAGAAACGGAGGACTCTTTGTCGACATGGGAGTCTTGACGCTCAGGGCTGAAGTTTTGGATCGTGGGAGAGCAGCATCCGGGACTAACGTTCCCTTGTTTGATCCGACAGACGATGTAATTGTGGAGTGGCGGACTTTGACAGTCTCCTTACTAGATGTGACGCTTGAGCTAGTGAATCGAAAACTTGCCGAGAAAACTGGGGAAGTTGCTGAACCGCTCACTCTAGCACAACTGTTGGAGGCGGGAACTTGGAAAGCTGGTAGAGAGCTGGCTGCGAAATACAGGCCGCAGA
The DNA here is from genome assembly GCF_001500285.1 of Mollisia scopiformis. Classification (NCBI taxonomy): domain Eukaryota; kingdom Fungi; phylum Ascomycota; class Leotiomycetes; order Helotiales; family Mollisiaceae; genus Mollisia; species Mollisia scopiformis. The sequence goes on from NW_017263608.1 coordinate 37,644, forward strand.
GTAAGGGCAGTCCCATTGAGATACAAAGCGATGGGACATTGTTCTGAATCTTGTGTGTTTGGGCATAAATTAGAGCAGAGATACCAATACGTTGAAAGTTATAAGTTGAGAAACTGTCACGCGCGCGACCCTGCGGCCGGGTTTTGAGAAAAGAGTACTGTACGATTCTGTTCTACAGATTCAGCTAGAAGTAAACATTCCACAATTACATCGGACACCTTCGCTTATCCTTCCATCATCTACATTCGCTCGTACAATCCGAACACGAAATCCTTGCCAACATTACCTCGGTTTGATCACCAGGCAGCAAATTAGCAGGTACAATCTAGCCTGCCAACCCCCTTCCTTCAGATGCCCAGCTATATCGCTCGAACACTTGTCTATACCGACTCGTCGGATCCCCAGAAGCATAAAATGGACGCCCCTGCATTTCTTTCAGGCCCATTCGAAGGACAGAAACAAAAAGAATCTGGCACGGCAAACATCAGTAACAGTCGATATGAGCACAAATTTAGTTTCGAAAAAAGAAACGTACCTGGTACTCGGAAGGCATGCGAATGATGTGAGCCTCATGTACTCTAATCATAGTATCACAGGCCTTGATAATGATCTCCGCTGCATCAGTCTTCAGCCGATCTGCGGCAACGATAAGAGGTACGCAACCCTGAAACAAGTAGATTCCAAGAAAGAACGGCATGAAATGTGCATCTGGATCTAGGTCCAGAAGCGATTCGGCGCTTTTCGCAGCATCCACTACGTGACCGATCGTGGCGACGAAGGCTGGAGATGAATACCACGTGTTCGATTCTTCTAGAAGAACCAAGGCGTCCCATTTACCGGCGAGGAGAACATGTAAGATGTGTATGTTGACTTTTGCATAGGCATAGGAAATGCGGTTCTGGAGTGGGATTGGGGATTCTTGACCGATAGACTGCGGCGAGAGAGACGGATAGCTGCCACTGGGTAGACCGGCATCTGGGAGCACCTGGTCTAGCTCCAGTAAACATTTAAGACTGTGCTCATAAGAGTGTAATCTGTCGGAAATTCCTTTCTCCCATTGCTTCCAGTCAAGTAAAGTACTTTGAGAAATGCCAAAGCGGGGGTGGTTCTGTGCTTGAACAAAGTAGACTATCTCGCCAAGAAGTGCTGCTAGTGGCAAAAAGAAGCCAAAGAACGAGGCGCCTTTACATTCAAAGTATGGGCCTTTGCCAATATCCGACAACTGGATCAATTCAAAGCTTTGATCGCTTTGCCACAATGCATCGTTGCATGGCCGCCGAAGATGTTGACACTCAGAGTCTAGGAGTGCTAGTGGCTTGTTGTAGGACAGGGATAACTGTCTGTCAATAGCATAAAGAAACCACCAGACCCTTCGCCTTTCTTCCTTCCCTTCCTCGCTGATTAGAGATGCAAAGATGCTATGCTCTCCAAAGGCGTGTCCTTGGCGGTAGCTCTGTAATCTTGCCCGCTGAGGAGAATCTGGTGATAGTCCTCCACTATCGTCGTTTCCTTGTGATTCTGGCAGAGGATCCAAGATCTCCTGATACAACTTCGCCTCACGTGCCAATGAAAAGGCTATGTTCCACCACCTCAAGCTCGCACCTTTGAATTCGCTGGCCGAAGTAACCATTGCTAGATGGACATATGCCATGATCTCATCCAAACCATCGTTCATGCTGTTGCGCGGCTTGACTTCTGAGTAGATACCTTCTTCGGTCTGATTTTGAGTTGTTGACGACGGCTTCTGTCTTCGTGGAGGATTGCCATCAAGGCTGACTTCGTTGAGAGGCTTCAATAACCGGGTAGTCAACTCTAGCAATTTTCGTCGCACGTATTTCCTCCTTGCGATGCTTGCATTTAGCAGAGGAATATCAGCGGTTTGAGCAGATAACCAAAGCATACTAACAAGCAAAACCTGACTACTCTGCCGGGGCTCATTTGTACGAAGAAAGGAGAATTTGCGGTAGACAGATGGTGGAACGCATGGCTGCAAATATGCATTTGTGACCGGTGATGTATTGAAATATGCTTCAAGAAGGGCGAAAGACAATGTATCGGGCATAATGGGACGCAAAAGATGAATAGTGTCTGCGAGAACAGGATATTGAATAGTCGAATTGCCACTTGATTCCTGCTGCAGACTAGCTGTGTGACGTAATGTACCGTTCAATCGTTGCTGCTCAGATGTTGTTCCATCGCCCTGAATCTTGGGCAAAGAACCAGATCTGCTGATTTTGAGGGTATTGTTCAATACTTGTGAAGGCACTGAGCTCGTATCTCTTATTGAACAGGTCCCTCCTTCATCATCCGCCATGAAAGAGTGTATACCATAGGTCACTCGATGGCTGGAGCTGATTCGTGGGGCACCATTCTTTCGAGATTGATTTGATGGATCAAGATTCGTAGATTCCAGAAGCATTTCAGAAGGTCCCATCACCATTCCTTCGTGGATATTTGTGCTCCCATTAAGGTTCAATAGCGATGCATTCTCGATTGCGTCTCCAAAGTCCTCGATGCCCCATCCAGGGTCGAAGTCGAACATTTGATAATCGTCCACTAGGGGAGAGAATGTAAAACCTTCAACTGTACTCTCGTTAAGATCATCGGTAGGTACACTATGAACATCTCTATCTCGTTGCACTTCCTGGGAAATACCATGCACGTGATTTGCGATCTGGCTGGCTTCTGTCGCTATTGTAGAAGTCGTTGCTAGTTCTTGTAGAGGAGTCTGGGATGGTGGTCGCACTGTTTGTGACGCAGATAATTTCTTGGATGCTGAAGCAGGTGTTTTGCCTCGCTTTTTTGCTTGCCGTTTGTAGCTACACCGACTTCTCGTTCCTACCAGATATATTAACAACGATCTTCCTAGGTATGGACTGGTAACATGAGACTAAACAGACGGAGATATCATATTTGATAATATCTTGATTCACTTACGTAGACAGTAGCTGCAGGGTTGATGGCCATCACATTTCCTCCGGGCAGAGTTGCAGTGATCACATGCTTTGCTTATTCGTTTTCGAACGCCTGACGAGGCAGTACTGTTCTCGGGAGATGCGGAATTGGCGACATAATTATCTTCGACATTTCCCTCCCCACTACCTGCTCCTTGCGTGTTGTCCTCCATCTTCAATTGCACTTAGTCGGCACGTGCACACCAACCTCCTATCAACTACCTAGCCAAGGTCATTGTCCTTCTGGAGCTGGGCACACCGATGATTTTTTGAGGATCTAGTACTAATGAGTCTGTGGATACGAAGTATAGCAAATGTAAGCTTGACGGTGAAGGCCGCTCTGTTTCGCCCAGTGAGCTGAAGGACGTCGTATCAAAAGTGGAGTCAATTTGCACGTGTAGGGTCACGTGTATCTAATGTCCTTGGATCTTTCAACGCTCCTGCCTCAACTTAAGCTCCACAAGCCATGTGGTATATTATTACAGTGTTCACGTCTTCAAAAGACTCTGCTCATGTCCACTCTCCCGCTCAAGCGTTTCATGGCCGTTAGAAGGGCTACATCATCCTCCGTGTTCAAGCCTCTCTTCGTCAAGTTGGCAATAGGCGCAAGAACCTCCAGCATCGTCACATTTGAGAATAGTGGGACATCAGGCTCACAAATTGTCCCTGGGGCAGGTAATGTACTATTGACGAAATACGCTCGAATCGTCTTCGCTGTGCAAAGAGACGGCTGTGCAAGGGAACTGTGCTGCATACCCAACAACATTAGCTTCATTGTCCCAACGAATTCAAAGAACGGATCAACATACACCGTAGCCATCATGTTGTAAGACCACACTTCCTGAAAACCCTGCGCTGGCGTTTTGAGCTGAGACAAGAGGCGTCAAGGGATCGTATGTGTTTCCTACGAAGAGGATCGGATTCTTGGTGTGGATTTCGTTGAAGCCGCCCTCATAACGCTCTTTGGCTTGCATAAGCCAGGTTCCACACGTGAGCGTGACTTGAGCCTCGATATCACCGAGGATGAAGCTCTCATTGTAGAGCGCATCCACAACAGGAAGGACGTCCTTCAAGTACTTGCCTCTAAGCGAATTGTCTCCACAGCGGATCGCGGCATTGACTTCAATCAGATTCAGACTGGTAGAGGACCGCACAGATCCTACAAATGCAACTAGCGCTGAGGCATTACCTTGAAGAAGGCCATCAAAAGCAACAGCTAGGCCTGGCCAGTAACTGGGACCGTAGAGACTGAGCGTTATTGCCGATTTTAGTGCCCCGTAATCAACAATTGTTGTCGCCTCAGCTGGGGCAGCAGCGATTGGGTTATATTTCAGATCGTACAGCAAGTCAAGAATGTCTTGCTCGAGCTGAGATGCGGTGACATTTGGACGTGCCAGGGCACAGCTACCTGGCGGAGCTGCGAGACAGCCATTAAAGAATCCAGCGAAACTTGCGTCACTCGTGGCAAGTTCTTGAATGTCGCTTCAACGATAAAAGTCAGCTAAATGTAATTGTAACGAAATTCTAATGTCCTACCGGCCCTCGTAGTATTGCGTAGGATTTAGCACGCCATCCAGCACCACTTTATCCATTCGGTCAGGAAACATTGCTGCCACAGTTGCTCCTAAGAGAGTTCCATATGAGAAACCTGCGCACCTATTAGCATGCATCTTTTGCTTTTTGGGTTTAATGTGTCCGCCCGTATCGACCATGTCGGCACCAAGGACTTTACTGACCCCAAAATCTTAGCATGCCATCTTCTCGAAGCGCATCGACAATCTGCATCATATCTCGAGCGACAAATGCAGTTCCTACAAGGTCTCCAATTTCGTGTGCATTCTCGTAACAGACCTGAGCTAGACTCTGCTTGACAGCCCACATCGTCCCTAATGCAGTGTCCGATGTATTCGTTGTTACTGGTGTTCGAAGATAAGCAAGTAATCGATCCGCATCGTTCTCGTAGCAGGAAACTGGAAGTGTAGCGCCCGTTCCACTATGATTTATTAGCAATTTACAATCTGCTGGAACGTAGGACGTGCTTGCCGTGGATCAAATCCGATCAAATCACGATTACCACCAGTCATTCTAATTTGTTAGACGGTATTCAGTATCGTATATCAGAAAGGCATACATGAGTAGGGGACCAGCTAAGTCAGTGACAAAATCTGTTCCGGTCTCGCCAGGGCCGCCTGGGTTGAAAATAATGCTACCCATTGAAGGTTGGGTTGTTGCATTGACTTTGGTTAGAGAGAGAGTGAATGTCTGATTCGAGTTAGATTCAGAATAGTCCAAAGGGACTGTCAGATTCCCGCAAGTGTAGGGTATCGTGCTATTCTGGTCGCACTGATACCAAATGATGGAGTTGGCTACGGTTGCAGGAAGGGCGTTGACGATGCAGCCTATGCAACTTGTCGATGCTATGAGTGCGGATTGTTTTGCAAACATTATGGATTGAGGATGAATTCCTTCGGATGCGGAAAGAAAGCTAAGATAAAAATGAGAAGATCGCTTGATCGCTTGGTTTTCTGAACATGATGACGAGACCGGAGCGACTTCTTATAGCTACTGAAATAGCTACTATCGTGAAAGGCACGGCTAGTCACACTTAATGGTAGCCTGATGTCACAAGAAAGAACTCAAAGAAAAGAGCTACGCGTATTCGCGCACTGCCATGCTGCTGGGCAGGCTTGAGAGAGAGCATCCATTGATGCCTGCTAGAATTCGTAAATGAGGAAAGTAATATCGCTCTAAAGTCAACCCGGATCAATAGGAAGTTATACAATCGCTTCTTGAGCTGTTTCTATGCCAGGAAAGTGATGAGAACGAGGTTCATCAACCTCGTGTTCTATCGCCCCAAATCCTGGGAGAATGGGGCAATTGTTGGAAAAGAGCAGCGACTTGTTGATCGTATATAATAATATTCTATGTTGATAGAAGTCTTCCTATTTCCACTAGGCTTTAGTTCGGAGTGTACATTGTGTAAGTATGCCCGGCGAGAAAATAAAGTTGATCCCTGTATTTACGCGTATCTGCACGTACCCTTGTCGCGAATCTTGTGTATTCTAGGATCGGCTGCTATTGGCCTGCTCGTCCACACAGCCGCAGCCACATTTCTCCACCATTCTGGATCGGGGTTAGAATCTCAGGTGGGGCGTACTCGCCCCAGCTTACAGGACTGGTCGTACTTTACCTCCATATCCTCTACCCCATATCCACATACTGAAAGTTAAAAGTATCAGTACAAAAGTGACAGAAGAATATAATACTGTCCAAAGCGAACATCAGAGGGAGTCTTTCACTAAAAACTCTTGGAAAACGCAAACAGCTATGAAGAAGCGGATATCACATAACAAATCCCGTAACGGATGTCAGAACTGCAAGAAACGACATGTCAAAGTATGCTCTTCCCCGATCCTGTGGCCGTCAGATCAAGTCTAGCTTGCTGCCCGGCTTCACATCTTTTATACGCGTAATTTCGCTTCAGCAGAATTCAAGCGACTGATTCGTGAATAGTGTGATGAACAAGGGCCACCATGCGCTGCATGCATTGCTCGAGACTTCACGAGTACATGCAGTTACAAGACCAGCCCGCCGGCTCAAGATGCAGGCTCGTCGGTAGTATCGACCTCGACCTCCAACAGCGAGACCCAAAACTCGACCCCTATTGTCAAAAAGCACACATTCGACAGTCGCAGACTTCTGGAGCTGGAGCTTATGCATCGCTGGTCGACAAAGACCTACGAAAGTCTCTGTAGTGTGCCAGAAGATTACCACTACTTGCAGATCGAAGTTCCGCGCGGGGCGCTGAGACATGATTTTCTGCTGCATGGAGTCTTTGCGATTACCGCACTCGAGATGGCCTTGTCTGGAGATCCAGCCAAATCTCCGGAATACATCTGTATCGCAATGGAGTATTATGATTGGGCGAGCGAATCTTTCCGAGCAGCACTCTGTTCAGTTACATCTGAAAACCAGCACTATTTGTATATCTTTGCGATCGCTGCCACAATCATAAATCTAGCAATGCCAGACGAGAACGGTAACCACCTCGGAGGAATGCTGAAGCGAATGGTGGTGCTTTTCGAGCTACTCATGGGTGCTTGCTCTATCGCAGTACTGAACTTCAACTGGATGCTGGATAGCCCATTTTCGCCTTCGCTTCTTTCTGCTCTGTCTCTAATGGAAAAGCCGGCACCAGAGCCAATCAGTGAAGCTACGAAGCAAGCCTTCGAAGACCTCACATCCATAATCGATAAGTTGGGCAAGGATGAGGAGTCGCGCTCACACGCAGCCTATAAGGCTGTTGCCACAAAGCTCCATTACTGCTTCAAGCAGGAGAGCAGGGGCTTGATTCGAGGGTTTTGTATCGCTTTTCCGGTGCTTGCCGGCGAGGAGTATACCGCTGCAATGAGGGTGCAGGAGCCCATGGCGCTTTTTATGTTGATGTATTGGGGTGTATTGTTGAATGTGCTTAGTGACCAAGCATGGTGGACTGCTCACATCGGTCGAGACCTTGTTTCGGAGATTTCTGATGCTCTATTGCAACTACCACCCCAGTCACAATTTTCGACCATGCCCGAGTGGAATGCTGGTATATCGTGGGCGAGAACGGAGGTTGGATTGGAAGTGTTTGATTGAACAGTTGCTCATTATTTGGTATTGTGATTATACGTAAAATTACAATGCGGTCGGAATACAAGCTCCTCGTCCAGAAGACTCAGTCATCAATAACGATAACTTCTGGCACCTTTCTCTTCGTGATCGGTGGCAGCACTCTATTTGAGGCACTTGCACTTGGACTAAGTGCTGTCCCAGGCCGTGAAGACTTTCCTGGGGGCGAACCTGCAAGAACACTTGGTGATAACGACATGATAGGATCGTACAAGTCCCCAAGGGAGTCCTTCAGAGCTTCTGTCTCAAGCTCTTTCAGATGCTGCTTCGCAACATTACAGCGCAAAGTCCAAGCTTTGTGAGCATTCTGATATTGCGCATTGGTTTTTGTTACAACGAGAGTCTGAGGGTTACCTCGTCTGTCGGTCTCATGAGTAACACTTGAACTTCCCAACATTGAATGAAGATGGCCCCGACGTTTCTTTGCTAGTGCAAATCTCCCCACCTTCTCGTGTGGACTGACTAAGAAAGCATTGAGGCGTTGACAGTCCTGACAATTGCATCCCACCCTTCGTTGCGCCCAATCCGCAGCAGGTTGTGGCTCTTCTTTGACGAAGCGAGCAAGATAAGTGACTAGGGTAGATCGGAACAGATTACAGAATCGGGAATCCTGACCACCGGCATTCCTCTCCGATAGCTTGCTGAGAATCGTCTTCAAGAATGGCAGATAGATGGCATCGAAGAAAGTGAGATCAACCGTTTCCATCTCACCAGTGAGCCTAAGTATGATCTGATCAATCTCGCTGTCTAGTTTAGAGTTGACACAATAGCAAAGCAACGTTGCAATGTTGCTGCTGTTCCCAGCATCGATAATGATTTCTGGCGGCGGACGACGGAAATATCCCACAGGCTTCTTTTGCGGAAGGAAGGACGGCCCCAAGCAACCAAGACTGAAACAGTCTGCAAGATCTGAAGTAACATCGTGGAATATTGTATCGGCAACGTTCTCAGCTAATTCTCCTTCGGCACCTGCTTGGACGATCCCAATCGCAAAAGCGACAGCCATGACTGTATTGTTGACATTTCTTTTCACAGTTGGAAGAATTCTGTATGTAGGTTAGCATGCTCGCCATTCAGCTGAAAATCATTTCGCTCACTTATTGAACACTTCCTGAGTTGCGAAAGTTTTGGACAGACTTGCAAGCATCGCTCCATCTCTTGGAGACTCAACGACCACTGCCGTAGACAATAATGTGTCATCAAGTTCTGACTCAAGCCAAGTCTGAAATGCGCTTCCCACGGTGGTCGAAGACCTTTCGGCTTCAACTTGTAAGCCCGCTTTGACCTCATCAATGATCTCTAATCGACCAGCTAGGCTGTTCTCCTTACTCAGATGTGTCGAGAGACTTTATCATGGTTAGCAAATTTGGCACGGCCGTCGTCTGAATTACTCACTCTGGCAATAAGGATTCAAGATCGTTTCGGAGAAGGGCTATCCCAACAGCTCGAAACGTAGAGGATGCTGCCTTGTTAGGACAGAGCTTGAATGTCTCGATGAACATGACCCTGTCATCGAGGTCAACTGATATACCGACAACACGAGCCAGTACATCGTCGGGAAACGGAGGTGTTGATCGCTCCCACGAATGAGTTGGTAGACGAGCCAAGTGCAATCGAGTCCGAGAAACCACCATCTTGCAAATTTGAGAGAGGCATTCTGCTGCTTCAGCATCATCCGGATGTTCTGACACTCTGTTGGAAAAGCGGTCTATCCATGTCGAGATATCGGACTGATCATTATCATCACCCATATAGCTGCGATAGCTGAGACGTTCAAAACTCTTCACTGGAAAGAAAAACTCCATGCGGTAGCTTTTAGGCACAATGATCGCCACCTGAATCCCTCAAACCTCTTGTTAGAAGTGTATGGTAGTTCACAAGTGGAAAGAAACTGACCGTTCGATGATAGAAGTGCGTAGCTGATACGCCCTCATTTCCTGTGAATCCCGAGTAATCTTCATCGTCTGGCGGCATCCCATTGAAAGGGTTATCTTGGACGAAGTCATTCTCGTTGAAGTCAAGGTCTTTGGCCACTTCTAAACCGTCCAGCTCCACGACTCTCTTCAGAGTTGTTGTACGATCAACCTCCTCAATGATTTCGTGGTACGACGAGCTTCTCCAGCCTCCTCCGTCCTCATCACATCCACCCTCGACAGACAGTTCAAAGCTAGCCAAGTATGAAATGAACCCGACCTCGCTGCAACATTCCCGCAAGTGCGCTCCAACATTCTTATCGCGGCCCTTCAACCCATCATAGCAGAGACTGGAGTCCGTATATTGGTGCTCGAGCAAGAAAGCCAGTGCCTTCGGCATATCTTGATCAAATCCAAGGGTTTCCTCCCAAGTTTTCAATACCAGCTTAAGCTGGGCCGTAGCAACATTTGTGTGGGCTCCTAACTCTCGTGAACTTAGTGTGGTATGAATGAGATTGTATGTGAGCACAAGCCGCCTGCCTTCTGTTACTGGGCAGACTTCATGTGTAACATCAGAGAACCTGCGCTGCATATGAGCTTAATAGTAGGATAGTCAAGCTTAGGGACTCACCACGCCAAATACGAAGCATCGAACTCAGAGAATGTAGAGGTAGCGAAGATTTTCGTCTTTCCTGCATGAGTTACATGCACTTCTCCTCCCTCGTGCTTTGACGGTAATGCAATTACTAGAGTCGCGAACATCCGAGGAGCCTTTTCTGAGCTGTATAAAAGCTTAGATTCAGACGTTCGAGCTCATATGGGGTGCTTACTCTTGATGCGGCTTGAACATAGCCCCCTCGTCGTAAAGCAACAGTTTGTAAAGTTCTGCAGAAACTCCATTTCCAGCGGCATCAACTCCAAGACCTGTGCTCACCTTCGCCACAATCTGCTCTACGACAGTCGTCCAAGCTGGGTTCCTGATTTCGAAGTCCTTGGGAGACAATTCCCACGTCTTTCGAATGGTGGTATCCACGATGGTTTCTTCTCCCTTGCCAAAAGGTGCAGCGTGACTTGCTCGGGTGATCAGTTCTGCATCATGATCATTAAGTGGAAGCCCGATCAAGCCACCGTCTTTGAGGCAGAGACCAGGATTCGGAGGGGACTGCAATTGCTCGAACAGAGCAAAAGAGCCATCACCCTCAAGGCCGCTCAAACATTTGTCGAGGTCTTCTTTCAGTTCAATTTCAGAACCGTAAGGGTCCTTGACTTGAGTCTCGTTGTCTGACATAGTTGCTTCACGAATTGAGGAGCAACAGTGTTGAATGTCTCGTATCAATGTCAACTTTGTCGAAGGCACGTTGTATTTCGCGTTTGGAAGACGCGATTGTTCGCGAACCCCTGTAATCTCAAGGTCTCTCTATACCCACCCCTGTCTTAGGTGTTGCCACACCTGCTTGCTCATTTCAACGCTTCTCAACCTCATTACTAAAATGCCAACATTTCTCAATACTCAATAGCAGCATACAGCAGATACTTTCTGTGCCATTGCAGCAGAAATTCGGGTACATATCTTGGTATCGATTTCTCTTGAAAGTGAGATCACTGACAACGGCTGCGACAGTCAGACTCAGAGCGATCTCCGTTTGTACGTGAAACTTTGATAACTGCATCATGCCCGAACTTAGTGGGAATCTGGAGATTGCACACATGTATAATCAACATATATACAGCTTATTTTCTCACTTTTGAGGAGCTAAATGTGATAGTCGTCATGTTTTCGCTGGACGTAAAACCTGCTTGCAGCTCCCTTGGACTGAGGAGTTGAGATGAAAATCCATCATTCCTAAGGTAAAAAGCCCAATGTCTGAAAGTTACCGCTCAAACACAGATCCATCTCTTTGGTCACTAGATCTGAGATTGGCTATCTGGATGACAGAACCGTTCAACCGTCCGTCCATTGCGGTTCCACTTCAATTCCTCTACAGCAACTCATGGGTCAAGTTCTTCTTTTCTCTCGAGGTCATGGACTTGGGGATCCGAGTCGCATCAGCTCCTCGTCATTAGCCATGCTAAAGACTATGATCAACTGGTCTAGCTAATAGGTGATGAGTGTTGGAAGTGGGATGGTCTGAATGGTGTTAAAGAAAGGTTCAGGCGGACCGAGAACTTGTGTGTGGACACTTCCAAAAGTGCCTTCAATCTAAAGTAGTTGGCAATGCTTTCAAAAGAGGGAATGGTGAACCTCACTCATGATCCCGTCTATCCTGCATTTGTGACGCTCATCTTCGAGGCCAGCAAAAACTGGAGTGTAAAAACTCATCAACATTCTCACCACATCATTAACAAATTCGTGCAGGTACCAATTAAAGAAAACTTGAACTCATGAGCTCTCTCTGTATTGGTTCGAAGGGGCACTAGCGTGCAGACTCTTTCTGGAAAGTCTTCTCAGCATCCAAAGAGGTTACCCTATCAACAGGAGCCATCCATTGACGCACCACGACTTCTTTTGTCCAGCGTTGGTTCAGCTACTAAGCTTTCGAGACTCTCCATACCAATGGTCATCAACTTTCTAGCTGCAGCTGTTGGCAGGAATGACCCCCCCCCCCCTTCGCATTAAGTCTTCTCCTGAATCCATTCAATAGCTCACCATAATGCTCGAACAACGTATAAAACATACATCTCATTTCGCTTACTCTTTCACAGCACGAGTCGAGTTATTAATATCATTGCTCATTGCTATGCATATTCCGAGCAAATTCATCCTCCCAAACAAATCAACATCACCTCGTAATAGTCCTCACCTGATCCAACTCATTATCCTCCCTCCTCTCCCTAATCGCCCTCCCCTTCCACTGAATAAACACCACCGGCACCACCGCAACCACCACAATAATGCCCACCATCAACCCCGCCGACCCCTTAAGCCCCAACGACGAAAACATATTCGGGAACCAAAACGGACCTATGCCACTCAAAATCAGCCACCCCATCCCATCAAAGCACCACAAGAAAAGAAAGGAGAAAGACCTACCAATAAACCCCCACGTACTCCTCACCAAATTAATAAAAACACCAATACTAGCCGCATGCTCATGATGGCAATCCACCGCATACGTCACCAACACCGTCGTAATAATCTGGTTCCCAAACGCCGAGATAGCGATCCCGACAATCGGGGTGACATTATAGTGCTGCAAATTCTGCGTCTGCACGCAAAACACCACAATACCGATAATCACGGTAAGAAACCCGGGGTAGGAAACCCAGATTCGATGCTCAGGACTCTTGGGACGCCCTCGCATGAAGAAATCTGAGCCGCGGCCGCCGAGCTGCTCGCCGAGGACGGAACCGATGATCATGCCGATGAATTGGAGGCCGATTTGCTGGGCGTTGAAGTGGAATTTCGGGGTGAAGAGTTGGGGGATCTCGACTGTGAGGAGGACGGAGGAGAAGTTGAATACGATGCTGTAGGCAATAGTAGGCAGGAGGATATTTGGGTAAGCGAAGAATTTGATGGGGGTCCAGAAGTCGGCGAGGGAAAGGGGGTGCGGGCCGAGACGGCCGAAGTTAAGGTATTGGCGTTTGAAGGCGGAGGTTGAGGCTGTGTTGGGGGAAGCGCGGTTGCGGACGTAGAGGGTTTCGGGGGAGAGGAAGAAGTAGAGGATGAATTGGACGCCGTTGGTTATGGCGAGGGTCCAGTAGATCCATTCGTAACCGTTGGTGTGGAAGGCTACGAAGCCCATTAGGAAGGGTCCCATTGGTGGTCTGTTTTTTAGTCAGCTTTCTTCTTCCTTCGTGCAGAAGGGGCTACAAACCCTAATGTAACCATCAAAGTCCAGATCCCCATCTTCTGCCCTCTCTCCCTTGCAAAGAACGTTTCCGTCACAACCGCGCTACTAATCGCAATCGCAGGACTGATGAAAAAAGCAACCAATAATCTGGTAACCACTTGACTAGCATAGCTATGACTTTCCGCACAACCAATGTTACACACCATCGAACATAACGTTGAGATTAGCCAGATTGGTCTCCGACCGAAACGATTCGAGATAGGTTTCCAGAACAATGGAGCAAAACCCAAGATCAAGATTTGGATGCTGGTCAAGTACGAGGCGCGCGTGATGGAGATGCCAAAATCGATGGAGAATGTTTCGAAAGCTGGGATCACGGCTGCGGCTGTGAAGGTAGTGATCATGGCGTGGAAAGAGACCAGTAGCAGATTGGTATTTTTCTAGCATTTCTTAGTCCTTTGTTATTCTGTAACGTGAAAGAGAGGAGCCTCACCTTCCATGCAGGCCAGTTGAGTGGATCTGCCGGATCCATGGTAGGAAGCGGGTTGAGATCTGTGGTGCCATGGCGAGAGATCAGGTAATCTCGATGTTCTGCAGTGAGGCCATCCACGAGTCCGCCCTCGAGGTGGCTGCTATCACCGAGAGCGTGATCTTTCTCAACAATCCCATTTGCATTCGCTGCCCCATTCACTGGGGTTGAGTGGCCGGTCCCATCCATTTCGATCATTTCTGCTTTGCCGTCGTCCATGATTGTGGGTTTGCCAGGGCCGCAACTGTGAGCAGATTCGAAGCAAGAATAAGAAGATAGATTACAGAATCGTCTGATGGCAGCAGGTAGGTATTATGAGCAAGGGGAAATTCCCGCAGAATCGGGCATGACATACGCAACGACGAGATGAAAAAAGACCAGTGGATCATAGCATGAATTTATGAATGGGGTAAAATCTGGAGGATGGAGACTTCCCCTCACTACCAACACAACGGCCTTTTTTTCCGGCAGGGATCTATCATGCAGTGACGTTGAACAGAGAGCGAGGATTTTGTGCATTTGAGAGGCGACAGAGATGGTAACACAAATACTAGCCAGTCATCCTTCTAGAAAAGACAGAATCTGAGTAAGCATGAGATCTCAGATATGCCGTCAGAAGATTCCGAGAGTAGATCGATGCGACTGGTGTTACAGCCTTAAAGGGGCTTGCCATCGTTTTCTGTCATGAGCGACGATCATTTTCTATAAACAGTAAAGAAGAAGACGCCGTTGGCTGTCAGGGCCGTAAGCGAGAATGATTTAATGGGGCGGCGTCGGAAGTGGAATGGAATGTTGGTGGACTGTTGGTGGAGCGTGGAGGAGGAGGGCGGAGGAGCGGGGCTGCAGCGGGGATGCTGACCAGTCACTGAGGGGCGGCTGAATACTTTCGCCTCTTCCCTGTCCCATTCGGACCGTGAGGCTAAATGAACACCCCGTGGCGGCGGCGCGCACTGCAGCCTCCACACATTTTGAGGTGCCGACTCCAGCAACCGCTTTTGGACGGAATGCGAAGACGTTGGTCCGGAATCCGGATGAATTGAAACAAGCTTATGTATCAATCTTATCGAGAATTTGTGTGACTCTATGTTCTGCTCGGCAGTTTATCTTTATCTTCACGACCGAGAATCTGAGGGCTGAAACTCGATGTGTGTTTCTTATCTCTGGTCGTTAATGCGATGGTTGTTTGGATGATGTCTGAATACCCTCCATTCAACGCGTCCAGTTCCTGTCCAATTTCCTTTCCATCTCTGAATATCAGCACAACAAACTAGAGACTTGAATACGAAGCAGGAATTAATTAATGGACATTTTGGTATGCCGTGAGCATTGATTATAGATCATATGAATACCACAAGCATGATAGCTACACGTAAGCATGGTCGTATCATTTGCTCGGTGATCGCATCTCGTTATGGTGAAGATTGCGATTGACTTGGACCGCTCTAGGATCAGAGGTTTCTGATGTTTGACGATGGTCCTGAGAGGTGCCTCCCCGATTGATTTTGAATGAGAGAACTCTCTCCTCCCCATGAACTTTCGTGCTGCTCCAAAAGTCAATATTTGAAATAGAAGTGATGGTCAACAGCATCATGATAAGCCTGAAGTTTGAGACGACTTTCAAACGAAATTGGCTTCCGGACATCCCCAGTTATTCAATGCCAAGGCTCCTGTTCATGACGTCCGAGTCTACCACTTTCGCACACGGAGAACTCCCTGCTCAGGATCCTCAGATTATGCAATGGCCTTGGTGATGCTCGTCGGCTATCGGTCAAGGTTTGAATCTGTGATCCGATTGAAACATCATGGGGGCCATCGAAGACCGAAATAATTGAAACTTCCGATAGAACGTGAGACATTGGATGAAAATCGACGATACTGAATTTGAAAAGGATGACCGCGTTAACAAATGACGGCAGATAGGGGGCAGGAAGGGATGTGAACAGAGTTTGATCTGATACTATGCTGAATGAAACAACATCGGAACAGAACAATTCCTATCTGCACCTTCATCGACTTCGAGGGCGAGATGTATCCCCAAACCGTGCTAGAGCCTCTCTCTGTCGGCCCTTTGCAGACTCTGACATTGCGCTCGAGTGCACCTCGACCATCTTTTAAGCCACATTGAGGTTGAAGTGACATTACGATACCTTTAAAGGTTCTAGCTGCCAAGAGGTTCATCCTCCCCGTGATGACACCAGCGATCACTTGCTCGATTGACGCATAATATGGCCGTGATGATGAAACATGAGTCGTGATTGGGAACCCCGTTTGGGCAATCGAATGATAATTGAATCAAAACCCTGGCCACAGAACGGTCCCGCACATCTCACACACGTGGCTATCACACGAGACTTTGGGAGCAAGATCCTCGTCGAGAGCAGGTCTGAGAGTCGATCTTGTGTCTTGCATGGCTGGGGGAGGGATGGTTGAGATGAGGATTTTCCGAGAGGCGGGATGACAACGACCTCGGGAGGGGAGAGACGAGCACGTGATTCAGGGGCCATCTGAAGAGCGGCCGCAATTGCCCAGGTGTTATCCGGGCTGGCAAAAAGAAGCCTCGACGCCTTCGAGACAGATGGAGGAAGACTTCATCATCGATCCATAATAATTTGTCAATCCATGAAGGATCCCATGTCCGTACTGTATATTCTATTCTATGAAGATTCTATGAATACGTACTGTATTCGCCATGCACCCATGTTCAGGGGAGTCGGAGAGCGCGAAGCTTCTTCTTTGCCTTCTCTGGAATTCACCCATATCGACTACCCTCCACTAAGACATTTCACCCGTCTCGGGAGGCCAACGATCCAGGATGTGGAGGGGCAAGACGCTGACCATTTGGCCGACAAACGTCCTTCCACTGGGTCTTCGAATCAATCTTTGCCAGGAGCGCCCTTGCGGAACCCGGCTCGAACTTTGCGGACAGAGTGCTCGAGATGAAATGGTGGGACAAAAAAGGGGAAAAAACCCAATCGTCGTCCGCACAGACATTGCCAAACATTGCCAGACATTCTCGACATTGCAAACTCGCTCCACTCGTTTCGGTAATCCATTAATAACGTAAATTAATGGGGGGCAATATATCGCCAGGAACGATGTTCCCCCAGCATGGCCCCGTAGAGCCGCCCCGTAGAGCCCGCCGAGCCCGCACTCTGGAGTCTGGAGTCTGGAGTCTGGAGTCTGGAATCCACTGGTTGAAGTCAATTAGATGAAAGTGCGCGTTGGGGACCGCGATCGCGAACCGCGATCGCGGGGAAGGAGATACTGTACTAGCTGTTCCAATGGATGTCCCAAGAACTCAAATTCAGTTCAGAGCGATGTGAGCGACGTGAGCACGCCGAGGTTTGAGGTAGACAGTCGTTGCCGCGTGACCGCTAACCTTACGTTCAACGTTCGAGTGGTCCGTTGGTGGACGCGGCTCGGGACGGCGTCTGTTGGACCTCACAGGAAAGTCAAAAGGGCTCGCTCAGGGAGACAGCAGGGCAGGGCACTACTGTAGGGAGGCAGACATCAGACATCCGCCCAAAACGCTTCCATTCTCCAGTCGCATTTCTTCCAGCTGGGCAAGATCGACGAATCACCTCTTCTACTGTAAGCTTTATCCTGCTCCATGTTGGGTCATCTCGGAGAATTACACACGAGGTTTGGCGTCACTACAGTAAAACACGCTGGCGAACCCCTGGCACTCAGACTGCACCTGCAGCGGATCCCGGACGAAGGGCATAACTCTGAAGCGAATAATCCGTCAGTTCCCAATGGAAATGTCTCACCTCGTCGGTGCTCCCCCCCCAAGTCGCCCAGTTACAAGTCCTTCCTCATCTGGGACTTCTTCCTTTCTCTGCCTCTGTTCCCCCCCCAGACACCCTTCTCCACATTCAGGAAGCAATTAAGCGTGCAGCCAACAACGGCCCATCTGCTCAAGCTAGCTGATGCACCTCTCCCCGCTCTGAGGAGTTAAGTAGGGATGCCTGTCTCGAAAAAAGTTTTCGAGAGCCCTTATCGACCATGATCTGGTCCTTGAACTCCACAATCGGCCACAGTCCCTTCCTCATTCATATCTTGCATCAGAAAGACCGTCTGTGCAGCAGTGCTAGTGCTGATAGCTCCACAACCTCTCCTTTATCTCGAGTCAGTTAAGGACGGCTAGTCCCCCCTTCAGATACACTTTCATAAACAAGCCACGCCACTGTTTGTCCCGCTGTCAACCATCCGTTCGTTCGTCGTTATTATTAAAGTTTCATCCCCAGCTTTGACCTTGGGACAACCTTCTTCACACGCATAATATACTGCCCAGGCTTGGCAAAACGAGGCGTCAATGGCTTCAGCATACTCGAACGCCTCGCTCGATCCGCTACCAGACGACATTCGAAATGGCATGATTGCAATGGGATTATTTGGACTGGTGTCCACAATCTCGACCTTCACTTTGATGTCCTTCATCACCTATCGTATGATATACTGGAAGCGGTACTACGATCAACCCATTCACAAGAATCAAGTCTTCGTCCTGATTTATAACCTCCTTCTGGCCGATTTTCAGCAGGCTCTGAGTTTCCTGATATCTTTCCACTGGTTGGCGCAGGGAAAATTGGTTGGACCGAATACGCAATGCTTTGCTCAAGGATGGCTCATTCAAATTGGAGATATGTCCTCCGGACTCTGGGTGCTGTCCATCGCAGTCCACACTTTCGTTAGTCTGGTTGGCCAGAAACAGATACGCCATAGGACCTTCGTTGCATGCGTAATATCATTATGGACATTCTGTCTCTTTCTGACAGCAATTGGACCACTACTCAGCAAAGACGATTTCTTCGTCCCCGCTGGTGCATGGGTACGTCAATTCCCCTTTCTCACCAAAAAACACAACTGACATTCCCCAGTGCTGGATAAGTGACACCCACGAGAGCGAGCGTCTCTACCTCCACTACCTCTGGATCTTCATCTCCCAACTCGGCTCCCTCGTAATCTACATCAGTTTATTCTTCTTCCTACGCGGACGGCTCTCCAACGGACCTCTCTCCAATCCCTCTCTATCATCCAACTCCCAGGACCCGACCTCGTCCTCGAAATTCAAGCACGCGGCCTCGACTACCACGACCATCGTCTCGCAATCCAATAACGCCTTCGCTCTTTCCCGTCAACGAATCCTGCGCACAGCGAGAAACATGGTCTACTACCCCTTCGCCTACGTCGCGCTCACGTTACCGCTAGCTTCTGCCCGTGTAGCATCTATGGCTGGCCGGACGCCGCCTTTGGTGTTCTTCCCCGTAGCGGGTTCGCTCATGGCATGTTGCGGCGCAATTGACGTGATCCTTTATATCTCGACGCGAAAAGCGCTGGTGAAGAGCTCAGTGGGTATGATCGGGTCTGGATACTCGGAGAACACGAACGCACTGAGGCGATTCAGGACAGGAGAGGAGGAGCGACAGCAAAGGGAACGGAGTATCAGGATGAATAGGATGGAGTCTGATGTAGGCGTGGCGAACAGTGCGTCGCAGGGCAAGAAGGGGTTTGGGGATATTGTTGTTAGTCAGACCGTGGTTATGAGCGAAGAGGGGTCGGTGGAGGAGGGGAGGTCGCCTGGGGGAGCGGGAGGGGATGGGAGGAGTGAGCGGAGTGATAGTTTGAGGAGTTTGGTGAGGAGGAAGGACGAGGAGCAGGAGGATTTTGAGCGGCAGCAAAAGAGTTGGCTTGCTTGATTGATGATGTGACTGGGATGGTGATGATTTTTGTTTTCGTTTGTATATATGATACCAATTTAGCGGTTAATGTTATGTGTTTATTTTCATTGACATTCTTGTGAGTTGGGAATTCGTATGTGCGATTTTGCAAACATCGACTATCTCTTTTCTCATCACATCCTCTCCTCTCTTTCCACCAAATCCTCCATCCTCTCTCCATCTTCCCTTCACCACTCACCAAACCTACTACCTCCCCCTTTCAACTCTCACCCTCCCCTCGACTATCCTCCCCGAACCAAACTCACCCACAACTCCCGAAACCCACCCCCTCTCTTCCATCAAACCAACCGAGAAACAAAAGCCCCCAAAAAGCTTGTCTCAATAACCCGTATCCACGCAAAACGACGGGACGATCCTAATTCGCACTTCCTTCCCTTCCCTCCCTCCCTTCCTTCCTTTCTTCTAACTCCCTTCTGACTTCCGAGACATGTTTCTCCCACTATTCCACCAGTTTCTCCACCATGCTCCGCCGCTATAGTTTAGTGGAACCCGATAACGGCCCTAGAAGCTAATAAGAAGTGGAGTGTTTCCTTTCTTTCTATCCAGGAACGTTTTAGTTTCTAATTGGGTTGTGTTGGGATGGATGTCTGGTTTCTGGATGCGTGGTTCTGGGATGGAGATCAGACATGTTTTTTCAGTTCTCCGGGGTCAGGGTTAGGGTACCTGAGGATATATAGACAGGCTAGCTGAAAGTATCGCAGTGTAGGCGAGAGGGGAAAAGGGGGGCGGGCTGATCCACTTCGGTTCCAAGTTTAATTGCCGACGAGATGCATGATGGGAGAGGTGGGGCACGTGATGGGATGGGATGGGGGGTGAGACATGTTGCGGGTGTGAAGATCTATCAATAAACTGTGAGTCGAGTGGAGTGGATTGGAGTGGAGTGGAGTGGGTATGTCTCGATTGCGTCATGGTTCTTGCGAAGTTAAGGAAATGCGAAAGGAAAAGGAGAAGGTAGAAAAATGGTAGAAAAATGACTCGTGAATCAATTCTAGACTATTTGTTGATCTGCCGGAGAAAACGTTCCTAGATACATATCATATCATGTCGACTAACCAAGCCAAGCTCACGGATACTAGCTCTCCCGTCTTCGTCGTCCCATGTTTAGGTAGACGTCGATAGCTCGGACTAGCTCGGTGTAGCTCTGTGGTGACGAGTCGTGGCTTTGGGCTAGGTTGTGGGCTACGGGGAGAAAGAAAGTTTGGTTGGGTTGTGGGATTGAGTTTTGAGCTACCGGTAGTGCTTTAATTAAGGAAGAGAAGTTGTGATAGAGTACAGTAGCAGTGGCGATCTTCTAGCGACTTTCGGAAGATGTATTTGCTGGCACGACCACGAGGACTGTGAGTATTCTCCCTTCATGAGGTAAGGAGAAGAGGAGCAAGATCTTCAAGAGCAAAGTAAAATTTTGTAGATATCGTGATCCGATCTACCCACCCATACCCAGTCCAAGGAACAACCATGCCAACGCCCCTCCCAAAATACAAGCAAATCTGAAGCCTGAAGCGACATGTACGGATCAAAGAGCAGCCCGATCAAAGCTTTACTCTCCCACCATTCAACTCCTCCCAATCCTTCTTGCTGAACTTAGCATACGTCCCACCCCTCAACCAAAACAGCTCATCACCAGCTACCTTCTCCGGATTCACGCCCTGCGTTCGCACAACGTGTTTTTGATGCTTGTTAGTGCCCGTCAACTCCATCTGCTTCGTCAATCTCAGGAACAATGGTACAGCGCTTCTTGGAAGTTCGGCATGGATATGTCTCGCAAGATCCTGCATCAGTCTCTCACTCGGCTCTTCGGCCAAGACAAGAGCAGCGCAGCCAGCTCTGCCGTCGTGGTGTGGAAGTTCGATGCCATATACGTTCGCTTCGTGGACTGCGCCATGGGTACCGAACGACTCTGAGACTTCGCTCGTGGAGATATTCTCGCCCTTCCATCGATAGGTATCACCGATCCGATCGTTGAAATATGTGCAGCCCTTTTCATCAGCAGACAGCATGTCACCCGTCCTGAAATATGCGTCGCCCTTCACAAACACGTTCCTCATTATCTTACTCTCCGTAGAGTCCTTGTTATTCCAATACCCCTGATACTTTTTCGAAATATCGTCCGGATCTAACTGATACAGGACCTCTCCAGGCTCTCCTTGCGGTACTCGTTTGCAGAACCCGGTATCAGGGAATCGATACGGCATCTCTGTTTCCCAATCCATCTCGACGATCTCGACAGTACCTTTGACGATTAGGGAAGCGATGCTGCCTGCGCGACCGATGGCGCCTTTGCTAAAGTCGTTGCGGCTGAAGTTCCATGCTGCGGACGAACTTTCTGTCGCAGAGTAGAATTCTGCGATACCTGCTATGCCGAACCGTTCCTTGAAGCGGTTCCAGATATCGGGCCTCAAACCATTTCCGAAGGCTACTTTGACTTTGTGTTTCTTGTCGAGATTCTCGCCTGTTACCGGGTCGAGTTGAGGAGGGGCGGAGAGAAGATATCGACAAGTCTCTCCAACGTATTGAATGTAGGTTGCTTCTGTAGCCCGGACTTCTTCCCAAAATGTTTTGGTGGAAAATTTCTTGCCGAGGGAGAAGGCAGCTCCAGCGCGAAGTGCTGTGCAGAAGCCTAAGACAGAGGCCGAGGAATGATAGAGAGGCATAGACTACTGCGTGTTAGACATGCTAACAAGACGTAGAAATTGGAACTCACTGTGTAGAAAACATCCTTTTGAGTGAACCACATCCATGGAACGACCAATCCACTACCAACAATAATCTTTGACCAACTAACAATTGCTCCTTTTGGTAGTCCGGTGGTGCCGCTGGTGAAGATGATGATACCCATATTCTGCCTTTTGTCTTCTGCTCGATCGGCATCCGGTACTCTCACAGCCTCGGTCACAGCAATTTCCGCCTCTAGTTCTGGTGTGAATACCTCGAATTGAACCTCTGGAAGCTCATCTAGAACTTCTTGGGTAACGTTTGACTGAACCTCGGGGTCGATGAATGCAACCCTGGCGGTAGAGACTCGGATACAGTGGGCGAGGGCCTTCTTGGTGAGGTTGTAATTGATGAACGCTGGCTTGGCACCAATGCTCCATAATGCCATCCACATGAAGACGAACTTTTCCGAGTTCATAAAGTCCATAGCCACGATCTCCTTTGGCTTGATACCATACTTCGTCTTTAACCATGTTCCTTGCTTCAAGGCAATCTGGTAGACCTGCTTGTATGTCCATCGTCGACCTTCGAAGATGATGAATGTATTGTTCGCGGTCTTCCTATTGGTGGCATAACCTTCTAGGACGTAGAAGACATTCAACCTGGCTTTCTTCTCGTTGAATCCCATTTGAATCGTTGCTTTCATGGCCGCTCCCAGTAATCGATAGTCGTACGTCAAGCCGAGTCTTGCGTCGAGGTACATGGCCCCCGCCACAGCAGCAGGAGCTGCGAGCGCAATTGGGACTGTTGATCGTTGTCAGCATGCTTCGGAGGAATAGGAATCAAGGGGGCTTACCCGGCATCGCGAGGATTTGTGTGTACGATGGAGAAAGAGGTTCGCAGTGAAGTGTCTCAGCGACCGAATTGTTCGTGAGATAAGCGATATGGGATGGTCCGTGTAAATGCTTTCTTCTATATTATGGGGAAGAGAGGAGAAAGAGAAAACACATAAGTAGTAAATCAGGAACAGGGACAGCATGACAGATAAGAAAAAGGCATCAGCAGGAGCAGAGCAGAGCAGAGGCGTCCATCCCGCGCCGTCTGACCCTGTTCCTGCTCCGACTCCTGAGATTGGGTGAGATATGTTTGTTGAATGGACTACAGATTCCAAATTCCGCTATTTCTGCTATGCTTGCGAACCTCGGTACGGACTAATATGCGAACGCCACACCAGCAAATCTCCCCGCATTCCGCAGCCAGACTATGGCTCGATAGGGTATGCTTAACGTGGGGTAGAATGGAAAAGAGGAGCTGTTTATTTGTATTATTGCTGTTCAAAATACATTCATTCACATAACGTGATATCAGAATAACCAATTAATTCAACATTCTTCGAATTTGGACTTTTCGCATCAAGCGCATCTCTCTGGTAACGATGATGACACGGTGCATTATCAGCAAGCGGCCGGCCGGGCACGGCACAGCAGGGGTCATCGTCATCGCTTCCTCAGCCGCGAGTCTCGCTGGCCCAAATCAGCCTCACTCGTCAAGCGCCAACGATCGGCAAGCTCATTGGGAACTTCCGTGATCGCTATCGCTATCGCGTCCGCGTCGCATCTCCAACAAAACTCTTTATTGAACAGCTGTCGATTAACCAATGCGACAACTTCAGTCTCGCCATGTCAGCACCGACTGAAGACGAAGTTCCCAACCCTCTGGAAGCTGAAGGAAGCTCAGAGGCTCCGTCCAATGCCGTCCACATCGCGCCGAAGAAAAAGGAGCCACCTCCTGAATCCCCAGAGAGCATTCGATTGCGATCTCTTGTTATTGCTTCCTTCTGGGCCATAATTATACTGGTGGGACTGCCAATATGGTGGAGAACGACGACAATATACCGGGCAAGCTTGCCTATGGACCAGATGATGGAATGGGCCGATGGAAAAGTATGCTTTGGTAGTTCAAAATCAAAATACAGGCTTCTGCTAATAGCCATAGGCATGTCGGCCTGTCTTTCCATTGCGCATATCGATTGAAGCGGAGTCTCTGCAGGATCACGAAGCTCAGCATCTTCTGCGAACGACCCAGCATGCATTAGATGACTTGAACGAATTCTCGGCGCATCACTTACGACTGCAACTTTCCCAACCCGCCAATGCCTCTATCAGTATAACAGGCCTCTCTGCCGGTGTTGCAGAGGAGGAGGAGGTCGCTCTTACGATCAGATTATTACCAGGCACAACCACACAAGCAGATTTGCAAGCATACTCGCCCATTCTCGATATTTATTATACCCCAAACCAGATTCCCTCGAGCTCCTCCTCCGCCTCTTCACTAGCCAATTACATCGCAAACACACTTCGAGGCTTATTTGCTGAAGAACAGGCTATGATTGCCTACCTTCTGTCTACCAGTTCTGCTCCACCAGAGCGAAGCCCTAAAGCACTCTCCCCAGATGTTGCCGAATCTCTTGCGAAATGGACAACTCGATCCATGAAATACTCCCGAACATATCACATTACCTTTTCTCTTTTCACACCGACAGCCACTCCTTCGAGTTGGGACATTGAAGCTGCGTTGGAAGAACACATGAAGCCTCTCCTAGCAAGCTTCTCGGAGATCAGCAACTTCACAATTGATACTCAGGTTCAGCTGTATGCTACGCCTGGCGTTAGCGGTAATGTGCTGAAGAAGGAAGATCTAAGTGGGTTTATCAATGCAGCGGAATGGCCTCTGAGTCCCAGCATCGGAGGTGCTCCTACTGTGAATTTTATCCTTTACGTCGGCGACATGGAAGTTGAAGGGGGTGGCAAGAGTTGGTTGATCCCACAATGGGGTGGTGTGGTTATTCAATCCGATATGTCAGACCTACGACCAGCAATGTTGATCTTCTCCAACCAACTGATGTCCCTCCTCGGCGCACCAGAAGCTGGATCTCTCCCACTACGCCTAATGACATTAGTCCGAGTCCGAAGTCTAGGCCTCCTCCTCAAAGCCAGCGGCACCATGGGCAGTCTCGCCCGACTAACCCTCAACCTCCCAAGTATCAGCATCCCCCGCAGCGTCGCAGACGGAGTCTACACAACCATCTCCCACCTCCGAAAAGCGTGCGATGGCCTAGGCGGCAAAGAAGGGTTAGAAAATGCCAGGATAGCAGAAGAAGCGGCAGAGAAAGCTTTCTTCGAGAAGAGTATGGTGGCTATGGTCTACTTTCCAGACGAGCACAAGGTTGCGGTTTATTTGCCGCTGTTGGGACCAGTGGGTGTCCCGCTTGTGATGGGGGTATTGAAGGAGTTTAAGGCGTGGAGGAAACGGAGGAGGGAGAGTAGGTTGGTTAGTTGAGAATTTATGACGATTTTTACGCAAGAGGTGTGGTGTGATTTTGTGATGCTTGGAGTGACGCGAGTTGAAGAGTAAGTGCTCCTACAGTAGACAGCGGTTCGGATCCTGTTGGGGCGCGAGTGCGGTCTTGTGGAGGGACAATATTGCTTGAAAGACTGGAATGTGGTGGGACATTGAATCCTTTTGTTGCACATCGCATAGCGTTAAGAGGGTGAAGCAAAGACGTGCTTGAGATGTTGAGACGGGAAAAGCAAGTGCTTTTAGACGGCCGAAAGAGTGGGATTTGCTGGGGCATTAGAAATACTTTTGTTGTATATCGTATGTCGATGAAGGGGTGAAGGAAGGACGTGCTTTGAGATTTTGAGGTTGGTAGAGAAGTGCTCTTGAGCGGCTCCAGATCCTGTGAGATCGTGAGCGTTGTGATATTGAGGAACAATATCGTTCGGAGGACTGGAATATGTTGGGACATTGAGACTAGTGTTAATGTCGGTGCCTAGAGAAGCACAATGCCTAGTCTTGCTTTCTGGTGTGTTACCAAGAGTTGCGATGTTCCTGGAAGATTTTATTCGCGTTGATTTCATTTTTTAGGTAGAGACATTGAGGGACTTGGTATCTTACAAAGTCTTCGGGATTTTCCGAGGAATGCCTTTACCTATCTCAAGTTCTTTGCTTTTATTTTGACAAAACAAATGCTTTGACCATTGGGCAACATTTTTTAACAATGTAATGCTTCCTCAAACCTTGCTGCACATTCCACCTTGTCTCTATCCCCCACCATCAAAACATCTCCGACTCATAATCATCCACTGCAATCTTCTTCTTTCCTTCCTCTACCCTGCTTGTCTTCCTCCCATTTCCAGATACACTGCCCAACACACCCATATTCTGATACGCCTTCTCCCTCGCTCTTTCTCTATCTTTTGAACTCATCCCAGCCCTAACCACAGTCCTCGTACTCGCACCACTACTCACTCTACCCCCCTCCACCCTCTCTTCAAACCCCCTACTCTCCTTCCTCTCCCCACTGACCCTCCTCTCCCTCCGTTCCTTCTCCCTCAATACCTGCGCAGCCTTAAAAGCAAGCACACTCCCCTCCAAAACATCATCCCTCTCCCCATCAACATCAACCCACTCCCCATCCCCATCCCTCAACTCATGCCTCTTCCCCTCCTCCACTTTCCTCCCCTTACCCTCCCCCATCGGCCTCACAGCAGTCAAAACTTCAGGCCTATCACTCCCTCCTCCAACACTAATCCTGATCCTGGACGCCTCGGTGTACCTCTCGGGATCAGCAACCTGCAGTCTAACCCCTCTCAGTGCCTCGAAAGCCCGCTCTGCGTTCGATATATGGTGCGCTATTCTCGTTCTTTCTTCTGGTTCGAAAGATAATGGTCCAAGATCGTTGGACTGGGATTCCGGTTCAGGGGGAGAAGGTGAACCTTCTCTTTGTCTTGGCCTTCCTCTTTCTGGTACTCTGCTCTCGGCTCGAGGCTGGACGTGATCTTCATCTTGGACCGGGACTTGGTCCTCAAGCTGGACCGCCGGCTGATGAGCCGTAAGCCGTGCTAAAAGGGATCTTTGCGTAGATGGGAGGATGGCATGGCCGTTCGTGGTCGGAGTAGCGCGTAATAGCCAACGATACATCCCCATCTCCAGGATGAAGCCACACACCAAGAAGATGCCGAGGAAAACGAGGAATACGATGAGGGGTACAGGGAGGGCGGTGCTGGAATTTGAGGGCGGTGTGTTGGAGGTGTCGTCGCGGTGGTGGAGGTGGGGTGCCATTGTGGGGCTAAGGAATAGGTAGGAGGGGGAAAAGAGGGGAGGGCTTAGGTTTGATATATATAGAGATCATTGATCTTATCTGAAGGTTATAGATGTCTTTCTTCGATTTGATCTTTATTATGGGCACATACATTTGCCTTTGGAAAGACTTCTCGGCATTTAATGTGAGGTTGCGGGATACAGATCTTCATAGTATGAAAGTCTGGTGTTTGCTTAGGGTTTTAGGTAGGGTAAACGTGCTTGCAGAGGACAGATACTTTGAAGTAGAAGATCTGTTAAAGCCTTTGGGACAATGGTGGTGGACTTCATTTCTAAGAAGAAAGACCTCTTGCTGGCCTACCAAGAACGGAGTTTATGAAGCTCAAAATCACTATCCTTGTGTTGGACTATACCGGTCAGTGAACAAATAGCTGTTTTATCAAAGGCTCTTCATCATTCATTTCAGGTCTTGCATCACTACAACAAACATTTTCTTATATCAGAACTAATCACTTCAAGTGAATAGCTGCAATGACGTGACAGCTCCAATCCTACATAGGTACATTTCCTCATCTCGCTTAAAGACGAGAAATAGCCTCTTTCCCTTTATGGTCACAACTAGACTGAACACTTTTATGGTCATTAAGTCAACAGCTGCAGATGCTGTTGGCCTGACTCGATGCCCTAGCCTTTGAATTTTGTTTGTGACCATGCATACACTACATAACCTCATGATCTCAAAGAACGCCCTAGACATGTAAGCCTTTCAAAAAAAATCCCTCATCAATAACAGTAACAAAACCCCTCTCAACGACAATCAATACCTTAACAACAAACTTCCCTCTCACCTAAAATCTCCATCCCATCCAAATCAAAAAATGCCACGAAAAGTACCCTCCACTCTCTTCTCTCTTTTCTTCGAGACCGACTAACCGTCACAGCCTCACACAAACACAACCAAACTCCTCGGCATCGGCCTTGTGGTCTTCGCCTCGGTCCAGCTGAGAAAGTATATCAAGGAACGAAATACAGATGGGATAGTGGCTTGCGTTGCGACGGTGGGGTTGGTGTGCTTGAAGTTGGGGAGGGGTGGTTTGAGAGGAAGGTAGAGGGAGGGGATGGGTAGTATATTGGATTTGGAAGTTGGGACAGATATTTCGAAGGTGAAAGGCTGGTGGCTGCTGAGTTTGGTGACCGACTTTTGAGATGGAGAGTTTCTGTCTTCAAATTTTAGCACAATTCTTTCAAAATGTCCGTCTCCAGTGAATGACTTTGGATTCTGATATGTGCTCTGCAGAAATCAGGGACTCTTGTAGACTAGAGAATAATGTTCATTGGCTTTGCCTTCAATATGTTATTTCTCTTAGTTCCGACTTAGCCATACAAGAGGAGAGAGAGGAGCGTCTCCGCCATAGTATTGCATACATGCAAGCATCTAGAGAATCTGCTACATCTGGCCCACACACAGATAGACTATCCGTCTACCCTCTTTCACAGCCTTCTGCCTTGCCACGTCTCCTATTTCTTTTCATAAATAAGATCTCGGAATATGCGACAGAGCCTATACTGTAGCCAGAAGGAGCAAAACTTACCTAAGTATCGTTGTGGTGAGGCGGCCGCCGAAGCCGGAAGAAGAGTAGCCTTTGACAAACATGCTTTTACTCGTCTATTATCTATACCAATAGTGAGCTTTTCCAAACACTTCGACTACCATAAGATCGCTCGGCTCAATCTCTAATCGAACAACAACCTTCCAGTCCCTGACAACTACACTCCTCAACCGGACGAAAACTCCACCCCGATCTCCTCTTTCATCACTCATCATGCCAAGAAGAGTAAGCACTCGCCCAGATCGACCCAACTCCCAGCTAATCTCAAACAGCAGCCAGGTCCAACCCCACTCACCGGCACTCTTCTCCATTACCAGCTTGTCCGCGCCGCTTGCTTCTTCTGTCTCAACACCATGATGATCCAAATGGTCTACTGCTGGCGGTTCTTGCCGGGAGAGCTTCGGTTGGTGCTTTTGATTATCGGGTACTGGCTTCGGGTTGCGATTGTTGGGTGGATGTTGCACATTTGGCTGACGGGTGGGAGGTATTGGATGTAGACTCGGACTTCGGAAGAAAAATATGGGACTAGAGACTTGGAAGGAGGGTGAGACATGGGTGTTGGGGGTGTTGAAGCGAAAGTTTGGGGAAAGGGAGTTGAAAGTGATGGTGAAAGTAAGAGTGAGGCAATTATGGTGTAACCTATGCCAATAGGAATGCACCTGAACATAACTTCTTTCAGATGTGTATCTGTCGGTGTGATTTGAGATTCCATTGGTGGATCATAGAGTCTACTCATTTTCAGAGGACAACAAGATGACATAGTCACGGCTACTCAGATATGATGTTTCCCATAGTTTCCCAGATTCTCTGCTACCTGGAAGTGACATTCAGATCTTTAATCTCAAGAGTAAGGGCCTAGAATATGCTTGTTGGGAATGGAAATTTAGACTAGAACGTCGAAGAATTTTCCCTTGCTTGTGTGATGGTGCTTGAAGATTCCATCAACTCCTAAATCTGCCGCACGTTGCCAATTTCCAATTTCTTGCTTCTTCAAATCCAAAGGAAAGAGGACAAAGCAGCACTGACACCCAGAAAGTCATATGCCCTGGTAACCGAGTCCAGAAGTTACCACAACCATGCCCACCAGAACCATGCCGCTACCCATTGAGGAGTTACTATTGCTAGATACGTTTCAACCTTATAACAGTTGAATTTGAATTTGCTAACCTTTGACTTTAGGTCCAAGAAAGAAGTTTTTGCGCAGTTCTCCTCGCTTTGTTAATCTGCTGGGTGGCTGTCTTTGATGGAATTGCGTGCTACATTTACTATGACTTTAATTCTTTTCGTGGGGTTTTGGTACCATGCGCAGCAGCACTACTGGTGGTAGCGGGCTTGCCCATTCTCTTGCGAATTGCATGGATCCTACAAAAGCGGGCTGATGGGGCTAAAAAGGATGTCTGTAAGATCTTGAAGGAAGCATGGCATCGAGGGCCATCTGGGAGCAGTCCGAGTGCCAATGAGGAACGAAAGGTGTCAAAAACTTGGTTTTGGGACCGATATTGTAATTGACATGAATGCTCGCTTTATTTACTAGCAGAAAACAAACACACATCTACAAAGAATAGTCCATTAGTAGCTTCTGTGCAATGCAATCCCATCTACAGCAGCACAAAGGATACAGTGAAAGAGGAGGACATGGACATGTTCAGCTCAGTTTTAAAATTATATAACACTTCAACCTCTCGCCGTGATAATCATTTCAAATCAAATCAAAAGCAATGCAGAATCCACTCCATACCGTAAACGGTCGAGCGATACGGACACGAGCCCAGCCACCCAGAGGAAGAGACGAAGCTGGCCATGCCTTCACCAAGAATCTGGTCTTGAAAACTGTAAGCCATTTCCCTCCTCCATCATTGAGGTGCTTGGATCAACTAACTATATCATAGTTCCTGTCCTTGTGCTTCATTGTAGGTTTCTGCATTGCTCTTGCACTCATCTTTGCATTTGATCAGCTCTACAACTGCCTGGGTTTATCGGAAAGGAGGAGCAAGGAGTTTGCGATTGCATCGGGCGGCTTGTTAACCCTGGGTGGGAATTTATGGAGCTTTTGGAGGTTTCATGCTAGGAACCGGGCTTGAATGACTGATGGTGTGAGAGGTTGGAGGAGTGGTGATGTTATGAGCCAAACGAGTTGTGAGAATACTGTGGGAGCTGATGATAGACAATTGCAATCTTGAAAACAATACATTCTGTGCTGTCAGCAGTGTCCGTAGAATGGCGAGCTATGAAATCAAGTAGACCCATTAGGAGATGATGCTGCTCGTCGTGGACAGTGGAGATGCCGTATGCAAGAGATAACGGGGTCAGAGATGAGGGAAAGCGAAGTCTATTCATGATTACGAAAATGAGATGAAGACATTACAGCATCAAGGTTTCCATGCCTGCCTCCGACAATAAACACATCGCAGCCTGAGCTATTGTCAGTAGTGGCGGCCTTGAATGTGGCGTCACGTGCACCGAAAGGGGTAGCGAGCCACCCCCTTCGTTTACATTACGTTCCGAGCAGGATTTCCGAACGTAAACAAACGCAAGACCAATTGCAGACTCAAAATTCACAAATACACACATAAACATTCAACCAATCACAATCTCCAACATCACAATAATGGTTGAATTCGTAAGTTCTCTGGAGTCTCCTGCGCAACTTTGAATACTAACAGCTATTGTTCAGGCCTATGGAGCCCTCGCCGGTCTCATTGTCGGCGTGGTTTTTGGGACTTTGGTCTTGGTGGCAATTGGCAAGGAGGTTTTTTATCGAATCACCAAGCCACGAGAGGGACAAGGAACGGGACCATATATGGTCGGCGGAGCTGGGACGGAGATGGACACTTCGGGTGTGAGCGGGGGTGAGGGTGGAGAGTCTGGGGAGGAGGCTGGTGATATCGGTGGTGGTGACGGAGATGCGGTGGTGGTGGAGCACGGAGATGAGGTGGATGAAGAGAGGGAGATTGGTTTGTGATTGTGTAAGCTAAAATCCAACGCCTTGTATCCACTTCGAATGCTAAGATGCTAGATGCCCAGGATGTACATTATTTGTCACAAAACTCGTTCTCAGGAACGCAGCCCAAAGGATAGCATTTCTTCGTACATCTCTCCAGAACATCGGGTGGAAGCTCTTCTGTGAATGCTGTCCCCTGTTGCTGTCTCTCGTCGGTCTCAATGCCAAAAGTAGACTCTTCAAAGAACTTCTTGCACGGTTCTGTGCAGAATTCGTCTACCCACGCATACTCCTTCAATATCAGTAGTGCTTCATCCCAATTTGCTAATCCTTGACCGGCCCTTAGTTGACTCAACAACACCATCAGCCACTTCCTGGCAGGATGATCAGCTGCAGCAACACCAGCAACGACCAATACCCAGAGCAACAATTTGGGAGGAAAGTTGACCCATAACTCTGTGGGCGAGAGAATCCTTAAAGAGTATCTGACCCTCGCTGCGACTTTGTCAACAGTAACCCTCCAGGCACTTGGAGCAGTGTGTCTGAGAAAGACATGGATAAAAGTGAGGACAGAGCTATGCCACTACAGGAAGTCAGCGTTGTGTTGATCTTGATGTGAGATCAGGTGTATAAAGCGAAGGGAAGGAGCCCGAAAGAAGTGTCAAAGCGTAGTGATCTGAGTAAATACGTGAGTAAAGAGGTCTCCTGCTTACCGAACGAGCACATGCTTTCACAGAGTTGTCCTCTCCCCGCTGACGGCGATTGTTGGACGACATGCTCCAGATGCTTGTAACGACTTGGCGTTCGAGTATCAACAAGCCCTCGGTAAATTGTCTTTGGTGAACAGGATCAAGTTTCATTCCGCAATAGCGAGTAGCGAGGGCGCAGAGTTGACGGAGTCGGTGAAAGAGAATTGCCATGGAGGAGTCCATCCCTTCATACATCTTGATGTCAGTCAAGGGGAACTCTGGACCCCACTCTTTCTCTATGCAATTCTTGACTACATCTTCCTGCTCGAAAGTCGGATTCAGGGGTATAGTTTTGTTCATCTGAATTGACAGAAAGCGTGGACGAGTTATATTAGCTACCGCATGACATGTATCGACCCTTTGAAAGTCAGTGGAAGTCCGCAGTCATAACTCTCGCTAATATTTTGTATTGCATGCCTATGAACACATGACAATATCGCGATTGTAAAACTTACCACGAAATAAACTTCTGCAGATAATCAGACAACCCAAGTAATAGACGAGATCTTCGCAAGTTTATGACTTTCTCAAGTCCGTTCAGATGCACCGATTCGCTGGTATTGTTGTGATTGATGACGGTCTACAAATTATATCAGCTTAAGTCACTCATTTCCAGGGATTGGACAGCGAACCTCAAAAGCTGCCAAACAGGCTACAGCTGCAACAGTCCCTTCTTCCAGCTGATCATCTGCCTTCTCAATCTTGGCGCTAGTGTATTTTATAGCTTCATCGTAATGATAGAAGCATTCCGGTGGCATCGTTGTGAAGTTCCTGAGAAGAGCATTGAATGTAACACCGAGGAGAAGTGTCCCATGAAAACATGCCGGCTCTTTCAATGCTTGTGCGAACCAAGAGGTTTCTCCCTGTAAACCCATAGGCACGATAGCCCGAGCCACACCACTGATGGCTGTGGTGAAGCAATTAGCACTATTCAGACGACTCAAAGGCAAGGTAAATTTTCGACGGCGCGATAGGGCGGGAAAATATCCAAGTAATGACTACTTACAGAATTGAAGCAACGTGACTAACTTTGGATCAACTGGGAACGAGCTCTGAGGCGCTGGCTCTAGTCCATGTGGGATTGATGGGTGCATGCAGGTGCATTGCCCCAAAAGGGAAGCTTCAGGTACCAACCAACGATGATTCGGTGGTATTAATTTCAGACATCCTTGACACCACCCTCTCCAGAGAGCTGGAATTACGATTCTCTGCGATAGCTCTGACTCGATTGAACGTTGTTCCTGCGTTGTACCAAATGGAGCCGCTGGTTGTGGAGTCGTTAAAAGGCGGGGAGAGCTCCGCAGAGGCAATATCAGTGGTTGTGGAGTAGTTTCTCCTTGGCGAGATGCAGGAGTGGGATTGTTCTTATTGCGTTTCTCGTTGTGGTACCTACGCATTACATGCACACGAGCTGCACGGCGTGCACTTGGAGGAGCCTTAGGTTTGGATCCTTCAGTATTTATGAATTCAAAATTGGAGACGCTGGGCTGTGCTACATCTGCTGGGCCTCTGACGGACAAAGTTAGAATGGGCTGAAACATGCAAGTCAAAGGGCTGCATACTGATTGAATGCTGGAGCAGGTGTCAGTTCTGCACTGAAAGTCTAAATCAAGACTGACTCACTGCGGCTCGTGGGTTGAAACATCTTAAAAGTTGTTTCACCCCCATTTCTACCCTTCCTCTTTTGATTATTCATCATAGGAGTTCAACAATTCAACTATATGTGGAAGTTTGAGTAAGTGGAATTTCCTGGAGCCAAGGCCTTTAGAAATCCAAAGCCTCGATGATCTGCTGTCACTGTGGTTCAGGAATTGAGTATTGTTCAATGGTGTTTTCGTACTACTGCTTGGTAGACTAAAGTTCAAGCTGCTTGCTACTTAGTAAAACTGTTCTAATCAATGGGGATATAAAGAAAGGAATAGACAGGACGCTCACGGCATCATGACAAGCGGCCGACAAGCTGAAACGTTTTTCACTGCACCAGTCCTCTTGAAGCAACTCGCAGACAAGACATTCAAGGCTCGATGTCGGAGCATCGGATAGACGAATTGACCGATCAGTTAGTAGCAGCAACGAAAGAGCCGCTTCTAGCCTGGATGAGCGTATCCCCAAAGCGTTCCAGGCGTTCTAGGCGTTTATCATTTTTCCGTGCACCGAAGTCAGCTCGAAAGCATCATGGTTCTTGCAGAGCCTAAATTACGCGCATCCAATAAAGCGAGCTGATGTGCTTACTACCCGGAGCTTGACCTTTTGGGTCATTGCACCCCAGCCAATTTCCTGATCGAGTTAACAACCCTTCGGCGTCCAGCAAATGCGAATCCAATGATAAAGGAGATCGACTTACATAATCTGGTATGCAAAGAAAGCACGTTGCATACATTCTTGATCCACTTGTTGAAGATTCCCGAGAGGTGTGGTCACGTATCTTCCCTCCTACCATCATGACTAAGAAGACGTTGGAGTTCGAACTTTGCGATTTACTTATTTTGGATAACGCGATATACGGTCCGTCAGTGGAACAGAGGTTTTCGTCCTCGATATAAGGGGGCATAACTCTCGAGATTAGCTCATAGCCATGAAGTACCAGGAAATTCAACGTAGCTGCCGGCAACATGGACTTTTTCGAGTGGCTCCCTGATCAGTTCAACAATGCAGAAGTTGGTGCAGAACAGCGTGGGGCGTTCATGGATACCGAAGACAGTGGCGTGGATTGGAATGATTACTATCCTGATCCCAACGTAAGCCGAACCTGTGCATATGATATCAGAATGGCGCTGAGCATGAACAGTATTTTGAAGAGATTCCCCATCAGCGCAACGGCTCTTATTCCGGCACAGACGACTCGTATCAAAGCACCACGATCAACGAGCCAACAAGCTCCATCAATATAGACGACAGCGGCGAGAAAGGAAAGGGCAGACCAAGAGTTGCATATAGCAGTGGAAGAGATCCCATCATGAATCGTATCCATGTAAGACCATGCTGGCAAAAAAAGATTGCCAATCATGGGCTG
The DNA here is from genome assembly GCF_001500285.1 of Mollisia scopiformis. Lineage (NCBI taxonomy): Eukaryota > Fungi > Ascomycota > Leotiomycetes > Helotiales > Mollisiaceae > Mollisia > Mollisia scopiformis. The sequence continues at coordinate 73,311 of NW_017263608.1, forward strand.
ACGCTCTACAGCGGCGGAGAACTCAAAATAGAAATTCGCAGCGGATTTATAGAGAAAGACGGTTGGAGGAGAGACAGAGATTCGAGGAAAGAGCTATTGCTGCGGAAGAAGTATCGAAGTTGCTGAGATTCCAATTGTTGGAATTGAGTACCGAAATTGGAGTTCTCAAACACCAGCTTGAACAAACGAAGGCCGAGAACGCGTCCCTTTGTCGAGATCGAGCGTGAAATTCTGGTATCGACTCTACTAGTAAGGAGGTGGGAGTGTTCAGAACAAGAACTACCTGACAAAACTTTGGAATAAGTGCCAGAAGGGGGGTTTTCCAACATGTTTGGGCAACAACCCTAGGACTCACTTGAGCAACAGTGTGTGGCAGCGGTTGGCTTTCGGCTAGGTTCCCACAAAGAAAATCTTGCAACATTTGTCAGACCTGTTAGACATGATGTAAGACTTGAGTGTCGTCCTTTCATCTGAAGATAGGAGCAGGGATATATACCCCAAAGGGCTGCAAACGGATGATACTATGTGATTATGTCCTAATAGACCAGTCTGCAAGCCTGGAATGTAGACGTATTGGTTACCATAAACTCATTTCAGGGGTATAGTGTCGCCCTCAAACCATTTTGCCTTCCAACGCTAATGCAGCTCGTTCCAAAAACGCATTAAAGTCCTTGATCTGCCTCAGTAGTCCTCCGGAGTCACTCTTGTTACTGACTTCTCCGGCCACTCGTTTGAGAAGCACTTCTGTGCCAACCATTTCGGTCGATTGTTCGGCCTCGTCATGTTGTTTCTGCTTGCCCAGGTCGATCGCCATCTCGATGTCATGAACATTGGCATTGAGGTCATCTCGCTTCTGGAATTTGACTGTTAGCATGAAGAGAAGCGTTTGCACAGATAGTAGGGGAGAAAAGAATGGGTACGAACTTGAGCATCCATCTTCGCATTCTCGTGCTTGATTCGGACTTCGTCCATATGCAGAGCTACTTGTTCCCGCTCGGCTCGGATGCGCAGAATCTCGTCTCGAAGACGAAGCTTCTTTTTTTGCTCATCTCGAAGTCGTCTTTCGAGCGAGTATCCGTTATCTAGATTGATAGTCTGGAGGTTGAATTAGTGAAATCCATCAGAATGTTCATTGTTGGAATAACGTACATGTTCCAGTAAACGTGTCTGTATTTCCTTCCCAAAAGCAGCTACAGCTTGCCATTTGATCTTGTACTCGCGACGTAAAGCAGCATCATCACAGGCGGTACCACCCTCGTCGAGAGTCTGCAAAGCAGCCGCCACGACCTCTCCACAAACTTCACTCAGAACATCTATAGTGTTCACACCGGGCCGCTTGGCTTGTGGAATCTCTGAGTTGAGGATATCCGCGTCCGCTTCATCGTCATCGTATACTAGAGGATTTGTGAATCGATGAATAGTGATAGGAATTGGACTGCCAAGGCGGACTTTCTTGATAGCCTTGGCTTGCTTCGTTTTCGGAGGAGCCTGTTTAGCATGTCGCTGCTGAACAGGACTCAAATCTTTACGTTGTTTTCCTCGTCGTTTCTTTGCCATTGGTGAAGATATCTGCTCGCTGGCATCCGCAGGAACATTAGGAACTCCCCTAGATATTCTCCGGCCCTTGTTTTTCTTTAGAACCATAGCAGCCTGTTCATCGCTAATAGCTTCGGCTTCCTCTGGTTCTTCTTCTAGAGGTTCATCTTCGGACATTGGTGCTTCCGATTCAAGTTCTGGTGCTAGTGTATGTCGAGTTGTTTGTTCTGGCGACAACTCATCGAGCTCAAGAGACGTATCTTGTAGCACTTGGTTTTGGAGTGATCGTCTAGTATTTCTGGGTGAGGGTCGCGGATGAGACACTGGCCGCTTTCGTTTCTTCTGCCGGATGGGAGTTTCTGACTCTGTTTGGATGGTACTGTCGCCCTGTATGCTTTGACGGCGCGAACTTGAAGTCCCTGCATTGTTACCACCAGTATGTACCCTCTGTCCACTACCTGGGGCATCCTTCGGGCTTTCGGTGACCTCGTCAACGACCTGGCTTTGTAACAGAGGAGTTTTGGCTCTAGAACGTGTAGCTGGAGTTCCTGCGACAAGAGCTTGTTCCACAAGAGGAGTGTACACTGGTTCTCTTGTAACAGAGTCATTTGTAGTATCCAGAAGCATATCAAGCGCAGTCTCATCTTGCGGATCATCCCTCAATGTATAAACATCGGGTCGTGGCGCAGGACGCGATCGAGTGCTTCGAGCAGAAGAAACAGGTGTATCATCTGTGTCTAATTTGCGTCGCTTCGCGGATGTATTTGCATCAATCGTGCTATGAGATCCTGGTGGTCTGCTTATCTCTTGTGCAATAGCTGCATTCGATGCTCGTTGACGACTGGCAGGCGTTCTGCGGCTGGATAGCTGTGGGAGTGGTTCGGATTGAGGCAGTTCAAGTTGTGGAGATTCGAGTGTAGCAGGAGGTTCCGATTCTGGCTCTGGAGCAGCGCCCGGGAAGACCAAACCAAAGTCAACATCTTTGACTTGTCGCCGTCTGCTTCATGATTAGCAATAATTGATGATGTGGGGTAGTAGATTCGCCTTACTGTGCTCCACGTAGACGCTGTTGCATGCGCTCTTCTCGCGCTGTCATGTATTAGCAGAGTACTGGGTATCATCTTGATTTACATACAAGCCATCATGAGCAAAACGTCGATGTTGATGGCGGTTGCTGCAGGGTATTTGATCATTCGACGCGCATCTCGAGAAGGATTAACGCGACGGCTTCAACCCGTGTTTGGACAGCACGTGACGTCTCGTCATGACCTGAAACATCCATGCGTGTGAACCGCTCCAAGCTCAACTACAATGCACTTCATCTGATATTGATAGTCTATTGAACAAGGCCTGATTGTCACCCTTTATCTGTCTCAGAATGGATTACCTGGTGTCTTTGCTTCCTGCGAGAGCTCCAAGCCAACCTGAGCTGGCTCAGAAGAAACCTCCGAACCCACTATCATATCCTAAGAGCTCAGAGAGATTCAGCTATGAATTATTTAAAACTCCAACTTCGGAATACCGAGGTGCCCCCTTCTGGGCATGGAATACGAAGCTTGATAAAGAGCAATTGCTTCGACAAGTAAAACTACTTCCTTTCTTACCCCATCTATTTAGAAACAGGGCTTCTGCTAGCCCTTCTGATGCCTCTTTTCTAACTTTATATAGATTGATAACTTCAAAGACATGGGGATGGGGGGTTTTCATGCACATGTTCGGACCGGTCTTGACACCGAATATATGGGCAGTGAATTCATGGACATGATCAGTGCTTGCGTTGAGCATGCTGAAAAGCAAGAAATGCTTGCCTGCCTGTAAGCTTGGTTGCCATGCTTCTGAATCTCAACTCACTCTGAAAAGTTATGACGATGACCGTTGGCCTTCGGGTGCTGCTGGAGGAAAAGTTATCGAGCAAGACCCGAACAACAAAGGAAAACACATTTTATTTACTCCTCATCTATATGGAACAATACCTCTCGGAGGGTAAGCAGTGCCCCACTTGATGTAAAATGAAGCTAACACAATAAGTGATCGGACCTCGTCATCAGCCAGAGCTTGTCGTAGTGAAAATGGCAAGCTTTTGGCATCCTACGATGTAGAGTGTAGGTAATCCTGAGATCCTTTCGAGAGATCCGCTGGATGGCAGATTCTATCTTGATAGTCGAGATAATTTTGTACTGACTCGAATAAGTGGACGACAACGGGTGTCTGAAGTCGTACCGAGCCCTCAAGAAAGGCGAATCTGGAAAGAATGTCTGGTATGCGTACATGGAAACGAATCCAAGCTCACCTTGGTTCAATGATCAGACATATGTCGACAGTCTAAGCCCAGCAGCAATTGCCACCTTCATAGAGACTACCCACGAAGTGTATAAGTCCAAGGTAGGAGACAAGTTTGGAACCGTTATTCCCTGCATATTTACCGATGAGCCACAATTCGCAACCAAGACTCAGCTCTCAAATCCCAAATCAGGGGATGATGTTTTCCTTCCATGGACAACAGATATTCCCGAAACGTTCAAGGAAGAGTACTCGGCTGATCTGGTCAAAGGCCTACCAGAAGTCATTTGGAATCTGCCAAATGGTAGACCTAGCTTGACACGATATCGCTACCATGATCATGTTTGCGAACGATTTGTGTCAGCGTTCATGGATCAGTTATCTCAATGGGCCAGGAAAAATAATCTCATGCTGGACGGCCACATGATGGAGGAACCGACGTTGCACTCGCAAACCACGGCACTTGGCGAAGCAATGCGATGTTACCGAAATATGGACATGCCAGGCATGGATCTGCTAGTCGATTGGATTGAGTACAACACTGCGAAGCAAGTCTCAAGTGTATCTCGACAAAATGGTACTAAAGGCTCTATGAGTGAATTATATGGTGTCACACATTGGACATTTACTTTCGAAGGTCACAAAGGCTGCGGCGATTGGCAAGCCGCTCTTGGAATAACATTTCGAGTCCATCATCTCTGCTGGGTGAGCATGGCCGGTGAAGGCAAGAGAGATTACCCTGCTTGTATAGGGTACCAGAGTCCTTGGTATGAAGAATACGGATATATCGAAACTCATTTCGCTCGAGTTGGTGTTGCCATGACTCGAGGAAAACCTGTCACCAGAGTCGGAGTCATTCATCCGATAGAGAGCTACTGGCTGGCGTTTGGACCCAATGGAAGTGGAGATGAGCTAGGACGCCGTGATCAAGCATTCGGAGATTTGACAAACTGGCTACTCCATGCTTTGATTGACTTCGACTTTATCTCTGAGAGTCTTCTACCAAATCAGTCGCCTCGCAAACCGCACGGAAAATACTTGCAAGTCGGACATTGCCAGTACGACGTAGTCATTGTACCCAATCTTCGTACAATCCGTTTTACTACCCTCAAAGTTCTCAGAGATTTGGCGAAGAGAGGTGGAAAAGTAATTATTGCCGGATCAGCGCCAGACCTCATTGACGCACAGGTCCCCAGTTCTCCTCCATTTATTGACAACAGTACTAGTGTGTATTGGAGCGAACAGGCCATTCTTGGTGCCCTCGAGCAACACCGAGAGATTAAGATCACAGATGTTCAGGGAAATCGTGCTGAGACGCTTCTCCACCAGATCCGGCAAGACGGCGATGAGCGTTTCATATTTATCTGCAACACGGATCGAAATAACGCTCACCAGACAACTGTTCAGTTGAAAGGTACCTGGAAAGTGGAGAAGTTAGACACACTGTCCGGCAACGAGAGCCTAGTTCACAGCTCGTACAAAGGTGGCTGGACATCTTTTCCATATCGTTTTGAAGGCTGTGCGAGCCTACTACTTCGGCTGTACCCCTCGAAAGGTGACCTTTTGGCACTCATCAAATTCCCTAGTGATAGATTGGATGTCGTTCGGACGACCGTTCTAGTGTCATTAGATAGCATGACGCTCTCCGAACCCAATGTCTTAATGCTCGATTATGCCCAGTTCAAGCTCAACAACGACGGTTGGTCGTCACCTACGGAAGTCCTTCGGATCGACAACATCCTTCGCTCCCGCTTGAACATTCCACGAAAAGGAGCAGCATGGAAACAGCCCTGGGCTGTCCCAGCTTCTGAACGCAAGCCCCTCGGAAGTGTGAAGCTGATGTTCAAGTTCCACTCGGATCTCACCTTGAAAGAGACTACAAAGCTTGCCCTGGAAGACCCTGAAACGATGGACATCACTGTAAACGGTCTTTCTATCCCTCACCCGGGTGCTGATTCTCCCATCGATAAGACAGAGAACTACTGGGTTGACGAAAGTATCCGAACCATCGATCTCCCTCCTCAAATCATCACCAAAGGGGAGAATTCCATCGAACTCTCATTCCCGTTCGGCATCCTCACCAACATCGAGCGTGTATATCTCCTTGGGGATTTTGGTGTAGATCTCAAAGGCCCAAGCGGCCGACCAAGTCTCACTCCCCTCAAGAAATCGACACTATCATGGGGCGACATCACAACGCAGCTTCTACCCTTCTACGTCGGGAACGTCACCTATAACTGTAGTATCAACATCCCTACATCACCCACAGGAGAGACAGCAAAATCAACCACCACGCTCCATGTCCCACCCTTCTCCTCCCCAGTCCTCACAGTCCACACCTCTGCCAACCAGAAACTCGGCGCCATAGCCTTGCAACCTCACACTCTCGACCTCGGCCACTTACCATCTGGGCAGTCAAACATCCAAATCACCGCTTTTGGAAACAGGTACAATTGCTTCGGCCACATCCATCTCAGAGACGGGATCACGAACCAGTGCTGGCCTGATATTTGGCGGAGTGAGTTTTCCTTTCATATTAGATTCTTTTGCGTAGGAAATTTGCTGATTCGGGATATAGCGGAAGGAGATTGGTGGACGGACGATTATAGTGTGCGCCCGATTGGGGTTTTGACTCCTCCGGAGATTATTGTTGAGATGCAGGTAGAGGATACATCAGCATCCTCTGGCAAGAATCTTGGAGTAGAAGAGGAGCGAAGTAGAAAGAGCTCTGATAGCTGGTTTGTGATTGGTGGTTCATAGCTCTGGGTTGGGGATGGAGAACCTCTCGAAGGTTTCAGATCAAGAGTCTGGGACTTTGGGATCATTATAAATGTTGCATGTAGTGATTAGCCTGCCTCAATCATCGGACTCCTCGTCGTTTGTGGGTGTTCACCTTTTCTCAAATCATGCTTAAAAGACAACGTTCATATAACACACGAATGTCACGAAGCAACGGATCAAGTATTCCAGAGTTTGAAAAAAAAAAACAGGGATTAATTTCTATTCTCTGATTTCCCAGAAAGCTTTCTGTGGTGCACCGCAGTACACCAAAAGCCCAAGCAGAAAATCTGTTATGTGCGACCGTCCTATCAGTGATCCATATCCCCACCCCCAAGCAGCTAGAGCTTGCTAATCCTGCTCCAAAAGCTCGTGGTAAAATAAATTGCGGACGAGGACCTTATTTCTTTCTAAAGAGCGTGTCTAGGTATTCCGATAAAAAACAGGTAAAGACGCCAAACCGCGGCCCATGCTAAGTATTGTAGGAATATGAACACAACCACTAACGAAAGGAAGCAGACCAAGCTGTTTAAAAGTACAAAGCATACGCCAGCAAACCAAACAAGAAAGCGAAAATGACAGGAGTGCTTGGTAAAATACCCGTCAAGTCGAATCCCTTTGGCATACCGGCATTAGGCGGAGCAATCAATTCAGCTTTGGTGGGCTCGTCGTTCTTGCGAGCGGGGGAAGGACGAGGTTGAGCATACATAGTACTTGGGGCGAAGCGCCAGACTCCAGCGTGACGACTGGATAAGAAGAGGTGGACGACGTAGGGAACGAGGGCGGAGATGCCCGGGAATGGACGGATCTCGCCATCGAGCTTGAAGTTCCTGTCTTGGCAGCTTAAGACGAAGGGGGCAGCCCTGGAATGCTTGTCAGTTCATTCGGAGACGCTGAGTTGGGTTATGCCTACTTGAAAATGTCGCTTTGGCGCTCAGCCTCCTTGCGCATGCGCAAATCAATAGACTTGAGGACTTTGGAGTCAATCTTATCGTGAAGATTCAAGATAGTCTTAATCTCCTCATGTTGATGGTGCTCATAAGCTCCAGAGAACTCATCAATAATATGGCGAAGCTCTTCACCACTGTATGCCTCTGGACGCGTAGTCTCAGCATACTTACGAAGTCGCTCAAGACCATCCTCAACGAAGTGATGTTGAGCAATATTCTCCTCCATGAGACCTGGAATCTTCGTGGCCTTCTCAATCTCTGGAAAGTAGATTGACTCTTCACCAATCTGATGGTGGTGAATGAAGTCATAGGTAATGCCGCAGTATGCGAGCATGTCGATGGCTTCTTGGGTGCCTGGCTTGATGCTCAGGGCTTGTTGGTAAATTGAGTTGAGTGCACGGAAGATGGTATTGTGTGTCTGCGCCATGATGCGAGCATTTTTGACGCAGTAGTGGTCTTGCTTAGATGCGGGCAAGTCAAGAGCTCCAGTGTTTGAAATCAAACTGAAGGGTACCTCTGGCCTAGTGACAAGATTAGAAGTGGTGCATAGCCAGACAAGGAAGACTTACCAGGATGGAGATCCGCCAATTTTGACAGGACCGTGATTTTCAGGACGAAGATACCACTCAACAGCACCCTTAAGAGCTTCATCCTGACTTGCGTATGGCTGATTTCCCCAAGGCTTGAAGCCGAGGCGCTCACGGGCCTTCTTAATAGAGTAGGTCCGAGTGAAAAGAACGAATTCCATACGCTCTAAGATCAAAGACTCTGGACGGAGCTTACCCCAAGTCCTAGCCCAGACAATCCACTCGGCGATATGTGCCATGATGAGAACCAAGGTTGGATGAATGTACCAGACACTGGACAATGGAGTCTCGTCCCCAGCCAGAGCCCAATATTTTCTGAAGAAGGTAAGGGGAGGTGATGGTTGGTCGTCAGTAATATTGAAAGCTTCGCCACTGACTTTGGGAGCCTTTGGATCACTGATCTCCACAAGAAGACCCTTTGCGGCTTGAACTTCAGCAATGGCGACATGTCCGACATAAACAACGTCCATATCAATGTCATTGTATCCAGTCCATATGGTTGTTTGACCATCTTCCAGAGCCTTGATAACTGGTCCAACCATTTGGCCGTCACCTTCACCATAGAGGGCAGTAGGACGAATAGTGCAAGTACGGATACCATTCTTGCCATTAGCTTCTAGAACAATCTTGTCGCCTAAGGCCTTGGCCACGTGATATGGATCTCCCTTCTTCGTGTGTGGGACAACCAGAGTGGGGTGTGTCTCATCAGCATGATCATAGCCACCACCAGAGCCAGCAATGATGGGACCAGATGAGGTGTAGACGTAGGCTTTGACGGTACCGACATCATAAGCGGCTTGAAGTAGGTTCACGTTGCCATCGACGTTGACTTTGAAGATGTCGGGCACATGCTCATGGTCTTTGTATGCGTGAGGTGAAGCAGTGTTGAAGATAATGTTCGGTTTGACTTGCTGGACAACGTGACGACAGTGGTCACGCTTGGTGACATCTCCAATGTAGTACTTTACATTATCGAATTTGTTCTTGAATGGAGAACGGCACATCACAGAGACTGAGGTGACCGTGGGCTCCTTAAGGAGCAGCTTTACTACATGATGGCCAAGCTGTTTGAGAGACAAAGTCAGCGTTGTTCATTCACTATTCAAGGATAGCATGGCTTGGAGCAGGCTCTTGAACATTTAGAGAAGCTGTCTACTTACAAAGCCACAGCCTCCAACTACAAGTACGTCACCAAGTCCAGGTGGGACAGGGACCGCGACGACATCGGCATTAAACTCATATGAAGACTGACGCGTGAGGGGAGATGCGAGGGATGAGCGTGCGTCCAGCGAATTTGGACGCTCTGGGATGGATGTTACACTTGCGCTGTCCATTATACTGGCTATTACAAGTGTAGGTCTGCGTGTGGCTACTGTGAGAAGTCTGCAGAATCGGCGACAATCAGAAATAACATGGATGTTGAGAAGAAGACGGTACGATAGAGGAAGATATCCGAAGACGGGAAGGTGGTTGGTGCCTCTTAAGGAGGATGGTGAATTAGGTCTTGTGACTGCTCATGTCAACCATGACGCGGGCCCGTCTGCTGTTTCATCCGTCATTCATAGGAAGGGAAGCGACAAATGTAAAACTGCCTTCTTACAGCAACAGAAAGTTCGCTTGCAAAAAGAGTAGGTGCCTAGGTAGCTATTGACTTCACTTGGAGGTGGAGAAGGAAGTCGCGCTTCTTCTCGCCCAACTTTGATCTGCTGTGACCACTTACATCTCCTAATGGCCTGACCCTCCACCTGATCCAATCGTCATTAGAATTCCATTCAAGAATTGCGTCCACTTTCGCAGTTTCTTTCATCGTGTCGTATCACGTTTCATGGATCTGTGCTGAACTCAGACATGCAGCCACAGAAACATGCAACGGACCGATGGACGACGGAAAGAAGAAAACCAAGAGAACGCCCCATCACTGCTTGATTCAATAGTCTCTGCAGGATTCAATGTTGGATTCTTCTAGCTTCTATTGTGACATAGAGTCTTCCATATTGCTGTCGGTTGGGTTTGAGATCCATCGTGGCCGACGCATTAGCCAACACTTTCCAACAAGCTGATATGTCGGCTCGGGAAGATTGTAGAAGTACCTGTATCGTTTGAGATTTCCCGTTTTTGTTCCACACAGAATCCAACCAAATCAATAGTCTAAAAACCAGGCTTGATACGCTCTGCCGACCACCTTCGGTCAGCATTCTGTTCATGGACAGAGAAACATATTCTCAAGAAGTCCAGTTCATGTATGTAGCAACCATTACAGGAGACTAGTTCTCCTTCTTCCCATCCAAATCAGTAGTACGGGCGCGTACCGTCCCAAAGTCCAATCCGCTCTTTCCGTAGAAAAATACTAACCATGCAACTCTTATCGAGAGGAAGGACGAGACGGCAAGGCTGGAGTCTCGACGTGCAAACTTGGTACGCAGGGACAAATGAGGCTTGAACAAACATCCTCGAAGCGGTCTCTGCAGGACCAGGAACCATAGCTTTGGGCTCCGAAAATGCATATACAAAAGCAGCAATGGAAGGAGGAACCGATCGACGTGCAACAATATAGTTCAATGTATGTCAGATGCAAGGTGCGGAAAACAATCGAATAGCAACTCGAGCCGTCCGTCATCTCAGCCTCGCTCAGCGACGTTCGTGGACCCCAGAATTTATCTAAGCGAGGTACGAAGGATGAAAGTCATTGATAGGATGTAGATCGAGGTAGACCCGAGGCTTGGTTGGGGGCCAACACCATAGGTAAGATGCCAAATGTAAGATGGGAATTCAGATTCGACGACTCCAGATGCACTTAAAACCCGAACCAGCCTTTAGGAGCAGTCCAAACTCAAAAGCCACAAGCGTCCCACGTCAGCTCGCAAGTTGAGGATTTTCCCCGGACCTGACATGCAGTTACTTTGCTTCCAGGGCTGAGATCTGGACCCCAACCGCCTATCTTTGCCCTTCCCGTCGATAGAGTATTGTATGACAACGGGACGTTGGACCGAGACGTTGTCAGATGGCTGCGCCACAAGATGGACCGTACACTTGTTCCCTTCCTCCACGTTCTGCCCGCATTTGTTGGACAAGATGACAAGCACAAATGCGGCGCGGAAGATAAGCAGGCCTTGGCGAAGGAGGGGAATGATCTCGCCATGTGAACGACACATACACTACTTTCCACGCGAAGGATTTAGAAAAAGTTACACAAGCAACGCAGCTAGAATTCCAAAGTGTCGGAAAATTCGGATGCTGCCGTGGCTGACAGGGCGCTTATCTGCGTCTCTATTGTGTATCGCAAAACAAGAAAGCAGCCGATTAAAAAAGAGGGTTCTCGTTTTCGAGTGCCAATCCGGTCCCACATGAAATGTCTAGAGAGCTGAGAGACTATGATCCCGCAATGATCAGAAAGACTTGGCGAATAAGAAATAGACGGGAGGAACGGCAAGAGACCTGTGCCACTTGGTATTTTCGCCAGGTGCTGCTGCTTCCGAGGCAACGCGCAGGACTGGCCCAGAAAGTACGAGCGAGGGAGGGAATTTGATACGTCAATGATCTCAGGCACGGATTCAGTCGACTTGGTTTCTGTCCGAGTCGCGAGGCGTTGGAACATCGACGACATCTAGGAAAATCTCAATGACCCTCAAATTCTGGGAGACTCGCAAAGGCCCACAAAGAATCAGGGATGCATACTGTGAAAAGTAGATAGAATTGATCCTTCTTTAGAGTGCAGATCATAGCATCAATCTAGGTCAAAAAACCTCTCTTGACCCTTGAGTACAAAACGTAAAGGAACATGACCAGAAGAAGCCATCTGCACCGTGATGGCACAAGTCAACTTGTTCTGCCAATTATATCGTGCCCTCTTTGCTGCTTTATTCCATGTCTCTTGTCTCTGCACCCGTGTCATATTCTTCACCTCTTCATCATTGGCCCAGTCATCGACTGCGAGTTCGACAGAATATTGCGAGAAGATGACTGCTAGAGCAGTTAGAATCTCGATCTGAGCGAACCGTTTGCCAAGACAAGAGCGCTGTCCCTCACTGAAAGGGATGAAGGAACCTTTGGTGGGAAAGCGGAGCCGATTGTAACGTTGGGTGCTTGATGTGCCGGATGTTGGAGTATTGGGCATTGAGCCGTCCTTGAAGCTGTCCCACTCAGGTGTTGGAAGCGGCGAGGCTTCAGGCCTCATCCATCGATGAGGGTTGAACTCTTCCATGTCGTTATCAAGATTATCATGACAGAATATTGGATTTGCTGGATCGGAAGGAGGCCCATGGGACCAGTATTTGGGGTTCACATGGACTGCCGAAACACTATTGACAAATTAGTATGTGCTTTTACGTACCTATCAAAGAGCCGAGGTGACCTCTCCGGAAAGAGTGTCCCTGGGATTAGATTCTCAATTGTCTTTGAAACCGAAAGTGATATTGACGTACCAGAGTCTAATTGTCATATCTGGTGGTAGGATGGTGTATCTCCCGTTGATGAGAACTTCCTGGGGTGAAGAAGCAACAACCTTTGGAATGCTCAAGACCGGAGACACAAGACGTAACTCTTCGTTCCAGACGGCAGTGAGGAAGGAGTTCATAAGTGGAGGTAGGTCTTGCTCATAATCCCATTCGGATGGAGGTCGTCCTTGCAAAATATGTTCTAATACCTCCTGCAAATGCTTTTGGACATGCGGATGAAGCGCCAACAGTAGAATTGTCATATACAGACTGCTAGCAGAGGTTTCATGCCCTGCAACGATAAATACAAACAAGTTTCCCAGGACTTCGGTGTCTGTGAGGCCCGGCTGTGTTACGCCCCCTCGGGCACTCGCTTTGTTTTTGACTTGACCCTTGACGAGCTGTCCGATGAGATCGATGTTCTGGGGGGATCCGTTTTCTGAATGAAGGCCTAACTTTCTTTCAGCAATCATGTCTTGCATGTACCTCTTCCAGTTATCGTAAGCCTCGTAAAGCTTCTTCACACGAGCAGATGGAATGCGTTCTAACATGATCAGTCTCAAGTTAGACAAGCGCTCCAACGAGTACTTACTAATTAACCAGAGAGGGAAAGTTGTTAACGCCGTCGCCATGAATATCATATTTGTCGTGATATATCCGAGTGATGCAGAAAAAGTCATGGTGTGCCCAGCCTTTAAGTGTTGTGTTTCTGGTTCTTCTCCGTCCTCGATAGTGGGCCACAATATCTTCTGACCAAGAGCAGCATTGCCAATAATCTCCAAACTCAGTCTCATTACATCGTCTGCAAGATGCTGGACAGTCTTGCTAGATGTGTATCGGCCAAGTAGCAGAACCAGCATTGCTTGAGTACGATCAATGGTTTCCCTCCAGACAAGTTGGTTGTTGCTTTCGCAGAAGGCGGGACTAGTAAGTCGGCGGTGATGGCGCCATTCTTCACCCTCTGAAGTGACTACATTCATGCCATAAATACTGACAGCTCGATATATGCCGATAGGTTTTGGAAAGTCATCTCCCCGACCGGCGATTTGCGAAACGACGTCGGCATCGGCTGTGTTCAGGATGATTCCACCCGGAGAAACAGCCAGAAACGTGTCCGTACCAAAGGCCGCAAAGGGAGCGTGACGGAATCGAAGGGGCCAGATGCCTGTCACAAGACTTCGCCAGGAGGTGACTGAGGCTTCCGAGGATTGAGGTAGGACTTTGTTCAACAGTTGTAAAAAGACTCGACGCATGAACAGAGATACCAAGGCATTGTAACTGAACCATGGGACAACGACGTACTTTAGTCCAGTTGCTTTAGCAATCCGTATATTTCGGAGCAGGGCCAAGCAGGTCCAGCCGATGTAAAAGGCAACGAGAGCGAGCCAGGTCCGAAAGAGGGTTTGGAAAAGAAGCATGACCCCAGATCACCGACGAGAACTATGCGTGCAGACGATACTGAGACCAGCTGTCCGTAGCAGACGATGGCCAAACTTCTGAAAAGACGAGCGCGTCATGGGTGGTAACGAGGGAAGGCAAAATATGTACAGGATTATCGAACAATTAGAGGCAAACATCGAGCACTCTATGGCCGGCAGAGTTGACGGTGTGAACAATGAGAGAGTGGTAACTGGTAACGCAGGACTGAGGGGAACAGAGCGGTTGCCAAGCCTCGCACGCGTGAGGATAGGACGAGAAACGCGAGCAGATGTGCGTCGGAGGAAAGGAGAAAATATTATTCCGACAGTACCTAGGTACAGTACAGTATCATCTTATGTAAGCACCGGGTTTAGTGTAAGTACCCTGGACATCATGTCTCACCTGAACCAACAGCAACATCAAGACCAACTACCTAGGTATGCATATTGTGCCGCCCCATCTTCGTCACATCTGCATCTTTGTTGCTGCTATAAGACGTACATGTACAGTACAAGGTTTTACCAACATGCAGGACACCTGCCGCGTCGCATGCAGGTCTAGGTTTGCGGCTGGCCCCCGCAGAACGGCACAGCAAACGCTGCAGGAATGTATTGAAGTCTGAACAGCATTCAGTCTTCTCCTCTCACAATCGTTCCCGCTTGCGAGGCCTCGTACAGGATGAGTATACCCCAATCTATGTCCATCATCTGTGTCCATCTAAGACGCAATTGGATTGAGCACCTGCTCGACTGTACCACATGCCCTATCTGGTTCAGTCGTGGGTTCCGCCAACAGCGCCACAAAGGTATCACCACGCCATATTTCTCATCGCCACACTTCTCATCGTACCTAGGTATCCCATAGAGTCCTGAATGTTACTACGTTACGTCTGTCAAACGCGTGTCTCTGAACTTGGTCTGCTCGATTGTCAGATCCTGCACTCTGCCTGCATTAGTTTACAGTTCTTTGTCGCACATGATGTTAGCAGTGGGTATCATCGATTTGTGTTTCCCGGTTCCACTGCTAATCCAATTTACCTGTCGACATTATAAGATCCAACGAATGCTGGGCTGATGTATCCGGCTACGCTCCTAGAGCCCGCCCCACTTTTAAAGTCCAGCTATGCTTTCATGGTAAGCGCGACTCATACTGGGGCTCCTTCCTTTTCAGTGCTCCTGCTCTCGTGACTCCCTCTACCTGACAGAGCAATAGGGTCTGTCATGAGGGCAAATCTCAATCTCAATCTTAATCTCAATTTCAATTCTCATTGCACTTTGACTGGACAATGGAGGATTTTAGTAATCCCTTTCTTGGGACTTTCCCTATCGACTCACCCATTGACCCAAACAGCAACACTTTCAACGCGAACTCGTGGCTGTCCAACCTTGTTGGATTCATTCAGAAAGACCCAAAGAGATACTTGCCCCGGTCTGCGGGTATTGCTTTTAGGAATCTCGAAGTATATGGGTTTGGCAGCCCTACAGACTACCAGAAGAATGTCGGCAATGTCTTGTTGGAGCTCACGAGTTTGTTTCGATGGATGGGAGGGCAGAAGAAGCAACGGATACAGGTTCTGAGAGATTTCGATGGCTTGGTGGAAGCCGGAGAGATGTGTTTAGTGTTGGGTCGACCCGGTAGCGGCTGTACAACATTACTCAAGACGATATCCTGTGATACCTATGGCTTCTTCATCGGCCCAGATTCGGTACTCAACTATCAAGGAATACCTGCAGCGCAAATGGCATCGCAATTTCGAGGCGAGGCAATTTACATGGCAGAGAACGATGTCCATTTCCCACAACTTACCGTTGGCGACACGCTCCTCTTTGCCGCGAAAGCTCGAGCTCCCCGCGATCAAACGTTTCCAGGAGTTACACAGGATATGTGGGCAAAGCATATGCGAGATGTCATCATGGCAACCTTGGGTATTAAACATACAACCAATACCCCTGTAGGAGGCGTCCTCATCAAAGGTGTTAGCGGTGGTGAACGAAAACGAGTTAGCGTCGCAGAAGCTTTACTCAGCGGAAGTCCTTTGCAGTGTTGGGATAACAGTACAAGAGGACTTGACAGTGCGAATGCATTGGAATTCTGCAAGACGATCAGGCTCTCAACCAGCCTTGCTGGAACATCTGCGTTTGTCTCCCTGTACCAAGGTTCGCAAGATGCCTACGAGGTTCGTAACGAAAGTCGTATACAGTGTCAAACCTACTGACATTCCGCAGGTATTTGATAAGGTCACGGTGTTGTATGAAGGACGCCAAGTATATTTTGGTCCCTGCCGAGATGCGAAGAGCTTCTTCAATAACATGGGCTTCGAATGTGCTCCGCGTCAGACTACGGCCGATTTTCTTACGGCTTTGACTAGTCCTGCTGAACGTCGTGTAAGACCTGGATATGAGGGTCTAGTACCGAGTACCGCGGACGAGTTCGCCCAAAGGTGGATGTGCAGCAAGGCGTATGAGCGATTGCTTGACGATATCGACCGATACAATCAGAAGTTTCCAATAGGTGGAGCTTCAGTACAAGCATTTACCGAATCACGAAGAGCACAGCAAGCTGTACAGCAGTAAGTTTTGGAGAACTCAGTGGTGATGACTCTTGTGCTCACATTGTACCAGGAGAGTTGGGTCGCCGTACACTTTATCGCTGTATCAACAGGTTATGATATGCGTGGAGCGTGGATTTCAACGACTTCGAGGTGACGCTTCCGTCACAATTTCGCGCGTTGTGGCCAACGCCGTTTTGGCCTTGGTCGTAGGAAGCATGTTCTACAACTTAGACGAAACTACGGATAGCTTCTATAGCAGATCTGTTCTAATTTTCCTGGCCATCCTGCTCAATGCATTCGCTAGTGCACTAGAGGTAAGGATTCTATCAAGATCGCAAATCTCAATCTCATGAATCATAGATTTTGATCATCTTCGATCAACGCCCAATTGTGGAGAAACATTCCAAATATGGTTTATACCATCCATTTGCGGAAGCTGTCGCCTCAACGTTGTGCGATATGCCTTTCAAAGTTTGCAACGCAGTCTTTTTCAACCTTGTCCTGTACTTCATGTCCAACTTGCGCAGAGAGCCTGGAGCTTTCTTCGTATTCTTGCTTTTCTCGTTCTCTATGACAGTGTCACTTTCAATGGTCTTCCGTAGCTTCGGTGCAAGTGCTCGCACATTGGCTTCGTCCTTATTCCCATCGACTATCACGATCCTGGCATTAATCACATACACTGGATTTGTTGTTCCTATAGGAGATATGCATCCCTGGTTTCGGTGGATCAATTATATCGACCCGATTGCATATGCGTTCGAAAGTCTGATGATCAACGAATACCATGGACGTTATTTCATATGCAGCCCAAAGTCATATGTCCCGGCTGGTCCCGAATACCTTAATGTTGGTGGCTTGAATCATATCTGTGCTACAGTCGGAGCTGTTGCAGGCTCAGATGTTGTTTCTGGAACAGACTACATTAGATTGAGTTTCGACTACCAACCTGCACACTTGTGGAGGTAATATGCCTGATTGATTTGAGAGCGTTATAAATGGCTGATTTGAACAGAAACCTGGGCATCATCATCGCTTTGACGATTTTCTTCACGTTCACATACTTCGCATCCACAGAATACATCACCGCCAAGAAATCCAAGGGCGAAATCCTCCTGTTTCAGCGTGGTAGCCGTCCTCGAAACAAAAACGATGTAGAGCAGCCTCACTGGATGAACCATCACCCTGAGTCTAACCTCAGTACTACTCTGAGCACTTCGGAGAAAAAGAGAAACTTGCAGAAGCAGACCTCGGTCTTTCAATGGAAGGACATCTGCTATGACATCAAAATCAAGAAAGAAGATCGTCGCATCTTAAATCGTGTCGATGGCTGGGTCTCACCTGGAACGTTGACTGCACTCATGGTACGCATTCAGCATTTCTTACTTGTCTCTCCACTGATGCCCTCTACCTACGATGATTGCGATTTCATCCCCTTATTGTCTCCTGCACTTTTCTGAACCATAATCAACTACTAATCAGCGAACAGGGTCCTTCGGGAGCCGGAAAGACAACTTTGCTTGATGTCCTTGCGAAACGGGATACCATCGGTATCGCTTCTGGTGAAGCTTTGGTCGTTGGCAGGCCCCGAGATGTTTCTTTCCAACGGAAGACTGGTTATGCTCAGCAGCAAGACATTCATCTCGAAACCATGACAGCGAGGGAGGCGATGCAGTTCAACGCCATCATGTGCCAACCTGCCAACAAGTCCAGATCAGAGAAGATTGATTACGTCGAGGAAATAATTGGGCTGCTGGACATGGGATCTTATGCCGATGCAATCATTGGTGTTCCTGGACAAGGTAAGAACTTTGATCTTTTCCTTGTTCTTGGACTAACAACAACTAGGCCTGAATATTGAGCAACGCAAGAAGCTTACAATTGCTGTTGAGCTTGCTGCAAGACCTCAATTACTCCTCTTCCTGGACGAGCCGAGCTCCGGTCTCGATAGTCAAACGTCATGGGCAGTACTTGATCTTCTCGAAAAGCTTACCAGTCATGGTCAGGCTATTCTCTGCACCATCCATCAGCCGTCGGCTGCCCTTTTTGAACGCTTTGATCGCCTGTTACTCCTTGCGCCAGAAGGAAAGCCCGTCTATTTCGGCGACATTGGCGACGACTCACGCACCGTAATTGACTATTTCGAGCGCAACGGTGCTAAGCCCTGCCCTCCTGATGCAAATCCAGGTACGCATTACCCTGTTTGAAATATTTCTAGCTACTGACATGCGCAGCTGAATGGATGCTGGAAGTCATTGGTTGCACTCCTGGCTCCCACAGCGATATTGAGTGGCCAGAAGTCTGGAGAAACAGCCCCGAGTTCTCTGAAGTCCATCACCAACTCGATCATATGGCTCAACATGCCAGATCGAATCTGCCGTCGCAAGCTCAACTAGATGACGGCTTCAAGGAATTTGCAGCCCCATTCTCTGCCCAGCTTTGGGAGTGTTTGAAGAGAGTCAATCAGCAGTACTGGAGGACTCCTTCGTACATCTATTCAAAGGCTGCTATGTGTATCGGGTCGGTATGTGCCGCAGCCTCATCTCATTTTGATCTCTGATCACTGACTTCTCATAGGCTTTATTTCTCGGCTTCACATTCTACAAATCTAACAATTCCCTTCAAGGTCTGCAAGACCAGACTTTTAACATTTTCATGCTAATGTGAGTTTCGGTTGTTCGTCGTCTTGGCAGCATAAGCTGACGTCCTTCTCAGCACCCTCTCATCCAACTTCGTCCCCCAAATGCTCCCAAACTTTGTCACTCAGCGTTCTATCTACGAAGCACGAGAGCGTCCCGCAAAGACATATTCTTGGCCTGTGTTTCTACTCTCGAATATACTTGTCGAGCTTCCGTGGAATGCTCTGATGGCTGTTCTTATATTCTTTGCTTGGTACTATCCTTCAGGTCTCTATCGGAATGCGCAATTCACTCATACTGTGAATGAGCGAAGCGCAACTATGTTTTTGTTGATGCTTGCTTACATGATGTTCACAAGTACATTCGGACACATGGTGCAAGCTGGTGTTGAACTTGCAGACATGGGTGGTAATTATGCTAATTTGCTCTTCATGCTTTCACTCATATTTTGCGGGTAAGCGGCTCTTCACTTACTTCAAAGAGAAAAAGAAACTGACTAGAACAGTGTGCTCATCGGTCCAAGTCTTCTTCCTCGCTTCTGGATCTTCATGTATCGCGTCTCACCATTCACCTATCTTGTCTCCGCCGTCCTCAGCACTGGCTTAGCCAATGCCCCTGTAACATGTTCCTCAATCGAGCTTCTCCATTTCGAACCACTAGCAAACACCACATGCTCGTCTTACCTCTCTTCTTATCTCGAAACTGCAGGCGGATATCTCGCCAACCCTTCTGCCACCTCGGATTGCTCATACTGTCCTCTCAAAGACACTAATGCGTTCCTCTCCCTTCTGAGCTCTTCATATGACACTCGCTGGAGAGACTTTGGTCTT
This sequence comes from Mollisia scopiformis, assembly GCF_001500285.1. Classification (NCBI taxonomy): domain Eukaryota; kingdom Fungi; phylum Ascomycota; class Leotiomycetes; order Helotiales; family Mollisiaceae; genus Mollisia; species Mollisia scopiformis. The sequence continues at coordinate 93,311 of NW_017263608.1, forward strand.
CTTTGGGTTTATGTCGTGGTCAACATCGCTCTAGCAATGTTTTGGTATTGGCTCGCGAGAGTGCCGAAGGATAGAAGAGCTAGAGCTGGAAAGTCTGTATCACCCATTTGCCCGAAGAGAAAGGTGGAGACGGTGGTGTTGAGATTCGCGAGTTGAGAAACAGTGGTGAAAAAGAGACATAAATGCTTGTAAATGCTACTCGCTTTATTTGAAGGTGGGCTATTAGGGTGCTATTGGTATCAAATTTTGGAGCGGACAGGTTCTGAATGAACCAAGGTACTAGCTCTCTAGTGCTAGCTAAACAGAAGATAAGATGTTCCAACCATCAACTTTCAATGTGCACGGTGGTCCCGAAAATTGAAGAGCATCAACTCGAGTGATTGCTTTTGGACTTCATCGAGAGCCGTAATTGCCGAGATAAGACGAGGTACAAGAAAATGATTGGAGATGAAATTGCTCATAACCTGCAGCTGCACAGTAAGCATTGTCAGGGGAAGGGCTGCAACAAATTACTGTAAGCGAGCGCGGGGTCTGCCAACAGAGACCACAACGAACCCTCACTCCATCATTATAAATCTGATAGTAATAAGTGGTATCATTGTGGTATGACCGGAAGAACATTCAACGGCGCTTCAGTTCGAAGGTCACTGCTTTCTAGGCCGAGCATCCCGCAGCTAGAGCATCGAGTAAGTTTGGCTGTGATATCGCAAGGGCTGCAGCAGCGGCGTACAAAAAGCTTCCCAGCATCTCGAAGTCTAGAGCTACACTCAAACCGTCGATTTCATACCACCACTGGATTTTGGAGGAAAATGGACTCCTGCCGTCGGGTCCCCATCGAGTCACAAAAAGTCGACGCACCCCTCACTCAATCTGCAACTTTCCTCGTCGTCTCCATTACCGACTCTCCCAACGCAACCAAGACCGTCCGCTCAACCCTCGCCAGCATCGACGCCATCGCCAAAAATGTAGCCATCCGCGACCTAAGCGCCTCCTTCGCCTGCACCATCGGCATCGGCAGCAACGTCTGGGACCGCGTGACCCGGCTCCCTCGCCCAGCCGAACTACACCCCTTCCCTGCCGTCCACGGCGCCAAACACTCCGCCGTCTCTACACCGGGCGATCTCCTCTTCCACATCCGCTCCGAGCGGCGGGATCTCTGTTTCGAGTTCGAGCGCCAACTTCTCGACCTCCTGGGCGATTCCATCAAAGTCGTCGACGAGACGACCGGGTTCCGCTATTTCGATATCCGGGACTTGCTCGGGTTCGTGGACGGGACGGCGAATCCGGTGGGGCCTGCTGTCCCAGAGGCGGTTCTGGTTGCGCTGGAAGATGATGCGGAGGCGGTTGGGGGGAGTTATATCGTGATTCAGAAATATCTGCATGATTTGAAGGGGTGGCGGTCTTTGTCCAACGAGACGCAGGAAGCTATTATCGGACGCACGAAGTGGGATAATATCGAACTCCCCGACGGCTCTGCGTCTTCGCAGAAAGCGCACAAGACACTGGCGACGGTGGAAGACGAGGATGGGAATGAGCATGATATCTTGAGGGATAACATGCCATTTGGGAGTCCTGGCGCGGGCGAGTTTGGGACGTATTTTATTGGGTATTCGAGGAAGCTTTGGGTTATTGAGAAGATGATGGAGCGGATGTTTGTGGGGGTTCCGGAGGGGATGCATGATCGGTTGTTGGATTATTCGACGGCTGTTACGGGGACGACGTTCTTTGCTCCGAGTGCGAGTGCGCTTGCCGGGCTTGATGGGGATGATGATTGATGGACTTTCCAAGAAGATAGAACTTGTCGGAAGGAGTCATTTTGAGTGTTTTCTCATGGTTACTTTAGCATTGGATATGATCAAACCTTCACTTGATGATTGTCACTAGCTGGCTTTAGCAATGGGTCCTCAGAAGACCGTGAAAGCAATGTGGATCCAAAGAAAAGCTTGCTAAAGATAGCTTCAAAGAGCTCAGGTAAGAATACTTCGCAGCTTACAAGAACACATCCCCAACTAACCCACTGGGGAAGGTAAGGAGAAGCATTGAGTCAATTCTGACGATAATTCTGCCCTTGCTTTTGCAGCACTCATATTGACCATACCGCGAAATTAATTAAGTGACACTAGAACTCAAATATCCCACCTCGCACCATACCACTCAACGCCCCTCTCTTGTCTCTTCTTACAAGCCATCTCTCCAGCAGCGATGAACGCATTCGGACCCGAAATATACACCCACGTAGAAGACGCACCCTCGCCCAGAATCCGATCCAGAGCATCATCAACAGACAACCGCTGCTTCCCAGGCCCCGTCAAATGCACTCTCACATCCAGGCCAGAGCTCGGTGCGCCTATTAAGAATATAAGCGACAACGCGATGAAAGTTTGAAAGTAGGACTTACTACTCAACTCGGGAAGCTGAATGAAATGCTCTTCTCTAACACTCCAAATCACAACACACCTCGTCCATATCCGAGAAGTAGACACAGAAGATTTTCGTTCAGCCTCGGAATTGGGTGTACTTGTCACTTGCAAGGATTGCCTTTCAAGTTCTTTGAACGCTCCCGCTATCGCTAGAGCGCCGCTAACACCTGTTCCTGCAACGATGCAAATGACTGTTTTGTATCGGTACGGGTCGGCTGGTGTGAAGTAAGGTCCTTCGAGTCTGAGGCTGACGGGAAGACCTTTGGTAAGAGTGCTTAAGGTACTTGAAGAGTCGTTGGTGGAGCTCGAGGAGTTGTCTATGTCTTGTGAGAAGCCTGCAAGTTTATTCGTCCATTGTGCGCTGGGTGTGCGGCGTCTCAGGCATCTCATTATTGAGGGTATGAAGCCGGGTTTCGTTTCTGGCTTTGGAGGAGATGTTGTAGATCCACGCTTTCTGAATAGGAACTGGATATCGATGTCATCTCTTACGGAATTTGTGATTGTATTTTGTGTAGCGAGGTGAGTTGTGGTTGTGAATGGATGCAGTTCACGGACTGACGATCCGGAGTGATGTATATAGAAGTGAGCTAATGGAGAAGTGCAAGCACAGCCGTGTAGCCGATGGCGAGGAAGAGGTACGGAGACACTATGCACTTGTCAGACGTGGAGTATTGTGTTACTGAAAGAAAGTTCATACCAATACCACCCTTTTCCCATGTCCTTAATTCGTCCATCCAACGGCGCCCAGAGTTCGTAGAGGCGCATTGCCCAGTCAAGAGCCCACATGGTCAACCCTGGCGCCGTACAATAAAACATGGTGCTAGCATGAAGACATATAGTAATGATAGCGACTATGCCGAGAAGATGCGTGAAGTAAAACACATTGAAGTGGCGCAATCTGATCACTGGAAGAGTTGTGATGAATATCAGAAGCATAATGAACGAAGTCGTGATGCCAGTAAATATCAACGAAGCTCGCCAAACTCCGAGACTGGATTGATTTCCTGGCCAGCATTCTCGATAAAAGTAAGTAGGATTCAAGACAGGGTATACCATCCGTAGAGTAGCAGGCAAAGCTTCGAAGACAGGAAGCCAGGAAACGTACAGAAACCCGTGTGTGACAACCAGAGCAAATAACGTATATGCTGTGATCATGTGGAAGGTGAGAGTTGTCGCCACAGAAAGCTTGAAGAACGAAGCCAGAGCGCTATGTCGAGAAATAGGCAATATCGCCATGCCCATAGTGACATCGCATAAGTGGCCTGTCAACGCAATAGCTGCCAGTCTCTTGTTGCCATTCAGCACTCCACCCTCAAGGCCACGTTGTGTAAAGTACGCTTCTAGTCGAATCCACCATACTCCAACGATGATGCCGTAAAGCGATATGATCCACAAGAGGATGAGCAGTCCTCCCAAACCAATTTGTTTCCCTATGATGGGAATCTTGCCCTCGAAAAGTGGTTTCTGGAGCCTTTTCCGGAGTCGTGGCTGGAAGGCCCGCAATGCGAGGATTGTGACCGATATCCCAAGAAAGCAGTACCAAATAACGACATGTAATCGAGCCTGGAGTGGAAATAACCACTCTCCACAAGTACCTGCGAAGCAATGATGATTTGAACGGAAGGTCAATCCGATCGAGAGGGCGAATGTGAGAGAGAGACTCCCTGCCAGGGGCCATAGACAGGTGCGAGGAGTGATTCTAGTCATTTTCGAAATATAGCAGACAGATGGACGATAAAGAAAATCTGTGAGGCGATGCGCATTCCATCATGAACGAGATATCCAACTTCTGACTTCGAAACATTGACTTCTACTCAACTACGCTTGAAGTTCCAGTAGATGTACCATTGGTCCAAACCAGACTTTTAGTCTGTCTTGCCCAAATTGTAAGCCACCGACGACACAGCGGCAGTCCAGGTGTCAGTCTGTCACTCAAGCCACCAAATAATTGAGACACTTTTCTTGTACGTAGGCTGGAAAATGGGATCAAGGGATTCCGAGATGCAATTGAATTCGGTAACCCACGTTACCGGATGATCGCCCTCTAGGATGCATCGGACACGGAACACATAACCTTAAATCATCTGAAGTCCAGGTTGGGACACAAGAAATGTGCGGATCGTGAGGGCTGGTAGCGCAAGTGAGACTAGCCCCGGCAACGAAGCAGTCCGGAAAGAGGGATCGGCGACGGATCAAGCCTAGCATGAAGTCAAAGAAGCAAAACTTGTCCAAATGTGCTTAATGACGAGTGTAAGAAGGTTGCAACTCTTTTCTGCGCTGATAGCCAGGCTGTGTCCAACGTTCCCTCAACTTGAGGTTGAAATGTGTGAGCGCTGCGGAGACGAGAGGTCCTTAGATTCCCAAACCACTTGCATGCCAAAACTTATATTTAGTCATGGTGGAATGTTGCGATAATGTACGAGTCGGCAACTTGCCGAACAAAGACAATAGCTGGTGAGGTGTTGTAAAATTGCACAATTTAAGTCATCTGCAAGTCAGCATGATAGTAGTGTTTGATTCTCTGTTTAGCGTTCGATACAAAACTCTTTCTTCCCTTAATGATATCCTATACTAAGCCACTGTCCAACAGCTGTTGCGTTGCCAAGTATGTAATGTCCCCTCAATCTCGAATCTTCAGCCCCTCAACTGCCAGATGCTTGGCGTTATTTTCAATAGTTGCCTCCAATTCTTGAAGCATGATGTTTTGACGGGCGGTTATTTGATACTCAGGATCTGCGAATTTCAATGCCAACAAGGAAACGTTGAACTTGACCACATTTGTCAGCTCGCGCAGTGGCTCTAACAGGCCGCAATCTAGAAAGATATCGGTAGCCTTCTGTTGCGCAACCTTCGTGTATTCATGACCTGGATCAAAGTGATGAACAACTTCCACCTCTACCCCGATATCCACGTTGAGGACTTTGACAAAGGTTGAGTTTGATATGACTTTGGCGAGATCCTTGAATATGCTTGTAGAAGCAAGGAAAGTTTTGAAGGGTTTTCGGTCTTTGCGGTTGATGTTGAAACTTTTGTTGATACGGATCCGAATAGTACGATCTAATTGCCAAGATCCGAAGTAGAAATAGGCACTGAATTGGAACTGTTGGAAACGTGCAAAAACGTGGGGTTCCATGTATCCATCCATCTCTGCAGTAGCATACGTATACGTTCCATTCTCGTTGCGCCGACCGATGCCGAGCAGAGGGTTGTGACGCCATTAGGATCTAAGAGGTCTGGTTCAGGTCGAAGGCACTTGATATCTTCCCCTTGATTGAAGACAATAGCTGAGTAGAGGATGCCTTGAGCCTCTTGATAAACCTTCCAATTTGTCCGAAGGATGGCGGTATGCATATTTTTCGACGCCAGAAACACTATTGGTTTCCAGACAAGTAACTTGTAGACGTTGATGCGTAACTCTACCTTTATGTCAGTAAAGCACCTCTCATCTGGGGGAATGGGCACTACCTGTTGGGATCTCTAAGAAAATGCATCGCTCGACATGGCCAGTGTCGAGAGATGACATGATTTCCAAAATTGATGTGTTGGCAAATGGATGCAAATCAGACCGGATGGGGGAAAAGAAAGAAGATGCACGACGTGGATTGATGAAGCAGGCACGAGGGGCCGGTTCGCAGTTTCCCAAAGAATGGCCGAGCCGTCCCCAAACAGAGATATCTTGCGATTCTAAGTGTTCGACTTTCAACTACGAGTTGCGAACAACCTCAAGACTATAAGGTACAGCAAACTCCTATGTCTTTTGGTAAATGTTTAACATCAATCCCTCATCTTCCATCGAAGCTGTTTCTAGACTACGCTACCTCTCCGCCGACTGCACCATCGCCAATCCCCTCTTTCGAAAATCCAACATCCCATAAAAACATCCAAAGCCAAAGTATGACAGGCAACAAACAATATATAACATCGATAATAACAGAATTGTCAATGCAATAGAGACTTTCAGGGACCGTGCTCAGAAATTTTGCCCATACAACCCAACTCGCTACATAGATCAGAAGCCATAAAATAACCATGCAAAGTTGGAAACAATTGAAGACGCACCGCCCAGGCAATCGAATCCCGCTCCGATCCCGAGACTTGAGAGCATGGCGTTTCTTCGGCCTCCTACGCGGTCTTATTCCTCATATGAGGCGGTCCCTCTGAGTCGTCTTGGAAGTCTGCAAAAATACATGGCGAGCACAGTACAAAGAACCCTACAACGGCGGCATTGGTCAACACAAGCCCTGCCAGAAGCTCAGCGTCCTGTTGCATAGCCGGACAATTGGAAACTCCTTGAGTCGAATTGCAAGGTTGCGATGGGTCGAAGTCTTGCAGTGGTACATCAGCCTGTTTCATAAGAAAGCTGACACTCAATAGACCGATCACAAGTTCAGTTGCAAAGGCCGTCAATCCCGTCTTGACATGGATCTCGGCGCCACTTGATTTTGGATCATCTTTCGATGCCATGTAGTTGGCGAGAATCACAAAGACCGAAGCGTGATGCCTTGTCATCCACTGCTGAACGATGGCCCACCACCCACCGATTTGCGGTTGGGTATGTTTTGACGATGGAGTTGCCTGCCAGCAAAGGAGCGCCTATTGCCAGAGCAACGTTTCCCAGAACGGTCCCTATATAAGAGAGAAATGATGCAGGCCTCGATGCTCCTGATTCACGCTGGTCAGTGTTTCTTGGTCGATCACCTTTCCAGATCTCCCAATTCCAGGGTCTTACGTCTCCTGGTAGCTTCACAAAGAACGGTCGGCTAAGCATGAGGGACATTATGACCTGGACAATGTTATATGCCCTGAACATAGCTAGGATGGTGTGATGTTGTCGAAATGTTTAGCCCGGCTCTTTGGGAATGAGCTACTGGAGTAAGATGAACGTCGTGTTGTTAGCTATAGGCAACAAAACTTGAAAAGGAAAAGTTTGAAATTCTTCTTGGAGATATATTTGAGCCTTATCTCAAGTGACACAAAAGTGGCTTGCATGGCTGAACTTGATAGCAGGTATAATTCGTGGGCTAACCTGTTCTGCACAGGCATCGCGTACTTTCAGCCCCATGTGCACGAACCGATAACCATACCAATCAAAACAAAGATAATGAAGGGAAAATAGTATAGTATAATCAAAACCGTGCGAAAACTCAAGACGGTTCCTTGCCAAACGCAGTTTTGTACCAAACTATTTCTCCTTGTTCTGCTTATATATGTTCCAAGAGTGAATTTGAGCGAAACCAGGTTCTCAATTCAGGTCGGTTATCATACAGTCCTGGTAATCACACTCAGTTAGTTTCTACACATCTTTGTAGGCCGCCTGCGACCTTTTGTTCGACTTTTTCTCTCCATTTTCATCGAGGCTGTAACCTCTCACTTCTCCGCAGCAGCAGGAGCGGCCTCTCCAGAAGCAGCAGTCGCAGCAGTACTATTGCTCTTCTCACCCGACCCCGCATTCGCACCCTCCAGCGCCCCAACCAAAGCAGCCAATCCATCCGTCCCCGAAGTCGTCGAATTGCTCGATGCAGTCGACGTACTATTCTTTGACGACCCAGCACTGTTCAAAGCACCAAGCAAAGCAGCAAGACCTGCTGCATTACCCGTTCCCTGAGGCTTGTTGGCTCCCGTTCCTGTGGCTCCTGTTGTCTGGTTACTTCTATTGATCTCGGATCCTGCGACGGTGATTCCAGTCCCACCTGCTGCTCCGGTTGTCTTGTTTCCCTTCGGCGCGGCGACATTGATCCCGCTTGCTCCACCGATGCTTTGGGACCCGTCTGCGTTCGTCGTTATGCCGGATTCGCCTCCGACGTTGCTGCTGCCGTCACCGTTGACTTGGAGGATATGTCAGTGATCGCGATACGATACCATGCAGGGAGACGGTTCACCTGTAATTCCAGTTCCTCTTTTTGAAACGAATCTAGGAACAGCAATGGCCTGGACACCAATCGCCACAGTGAGGATATGGATGAGCTTCATGATAGAAAATAGATAATATTATAAACGTATACGACCGTAGAAATTTCAAATGTAGAGAAATGAATGAACCAGCACTAAACCTTCCCAAATTCCCAAGTGAGGACCAGCTCCATAATATCTGATCAATCTCTCAATCGCCACGCTCCATAAAATACACCTCTCCTTACTCTTCTCCGACGGCTTGGTTATTCTTGGTACCTTGGAAGTATTTGAGAATAGAACAAAAGATCGGCAAGTCTCGCTTCGCATGGTCTTGGCTGTAGAAATGGAACATGTTTTGGCTCAGATGGCTTCGGCTGTCTTCAGCCAAGAAGTGTCCAAACGTTTCACGTGACACCCACATCCATAGGTACTTGGATACAGCCTCACTCGAGTCCTGAAGTTTTGGCAGAGTCTAGAAGTATTTCAGTACAGTACCATGTTCTGCGTTCTTCACGATCGCTGTTACAGCCTTGCTTGAAACCAGTTATCTATTCTTCTGGAATGTGAAGATCTCTCCAGTTGAGCTATCACACAATTCCAGAAAAGACTTCATTGCTGGAGCCGTCCTTGCCGGAGAACCTTATATAAGAATGCTTCATGGGACAGCAGAGCGGGGAAAAAAGAATGTCTGAACATGAAATGAATCTCTAGATACTTGGGGAACTTTCCCACACTCGTACAACATGCATCATCAAGGACGCCTCGATGATCTCACACATGTAGCATATTAGCAATGAGCTCTGATGGCTATGAATATGTTCATTTCCAATCTCAATTGCAGGAACAAACACAGCGGCACTAAAAGCACAACCATAAGTGCGAACAATACTCCAACACATCTCCCAGACCCAAGTCAAAACCGAACAAAACGCCTCGTATGCGGAATCCCATAACGATTCTCCAGCAAATCAAAATAATTCGCCCCTCGCAAGTGGGCTTCCCACCTTGGGAGCCCACTGCAAACTCTTTCGCCTCGCTGCCATCAGACGCATCATCACACTCTCATCCTTCTTCTCGCTCAGGAACCCAGTCCCCATTGACATTCTGCTTTCACCTTCATTTTGTTCACTATCAACAAATCGTCTGCCAGCCGGGGCAGTCTTCTGTACCAATTGCTCTTTATGGAGGAAATAAGGTGTTTGACCACCCGGAGTCTCCCCTCCATAAAGTCCTTCCTCGCCATAAGCTGAGATAGTCTCTGGTGCCGGAGTGGCAGGGACAGGTGACAGTATCAATGTCTGGTCATTCTCATCGGGAGACGAGCCAGATGGAGAGTGAACCCATTGTACCGACTCTCTTCTTCGACTCTTGCTGGTGACTGGAGTATCAAGGTTGAGAAATTCCTTTGTTGGTGACATATTCCGGCCAGGAGTCATAGCTGAAGAAGGAACGAGTGTTCCATTCAGATTAGCCAAGGCGCGTGGCTCCATACTCTTACGTCGTCGATGGCCGCCTCTGGGAACCATGGTTGTATCGACCGCATAGGCCGATTCATCCAACCATTTGTTCTCGCGTTCACAGCTGTAATTTGTTAGAGAGTGACAGAATCGGAGAAGGACAGTAAACGTACTCTAAGACCCAGCCTACGCCAACACATGAGACAACTCCATTCGTTTCTTTAGCTTTCTCAAGGGCTCTCTTTCCACCGTCCTTGAAAACAAGATGTGTGATACTAACTTTGCTCCCATCTTCACCGTTCCAATTCCATGACTTCACACAGCGAGCGCCCATTTGGGTCAATAGCTCCGTGAAAAGCGCGCTCGCATCAGCACCTTCGCTTGTGTGAACGTCAACGAACACAACAGCACCTTTGAGAAGCTCGTTGTTGATATCGCGTCTTGGTGTCCGGGCAGGTGTACCCATAGTCGACCATGCTACACCGTCAGCTTTTGACGGAGTGGCAAATGTGTCTTGCATTATAACATCTTGATTCTGCTCAACTGCTGGAGCTCGGGGTGTGCTCTTAGTTGGGGAGTAAGAAATGACGGTATTCTTTCGTGTCAACAAGGTTGTTGGTCTCTGCGTGGGTAGTCGAGAAATGCTGGCACTCCGCTTCACAGGTGAAGGCCGCATTGGTGTATGGTCAGCAGCTGGCTTGAGAGGAACCTTGGAAACTGTGTGGCAGACTCTCTCGGATAGAACCCGTTTTGGAGTGGCATAAGCTCGAGGCGTTGAGGCCTGAGGAGCTTCAGCGAGTGCGAGCAATGCTGGGTCGATTGGAATTGCATTTTCATCACCATACTCTTGACTCGCTTCTGACGGAGTAGCTTCACCAACAATATCGTCATGATCGTCCTCCACGTTCTCGGCGTCGGCAACAGCAGCAGCAGTGAACATCTCCTCTGGTTCTGGGGCTTCAATCTGATCAGGCTCCAGTAGCGACATCTCATCAGCTTCGTGTGCAAGTGCCATGTCTTCTTCATCGACCTCGACAGGCTCAAAGTTCTCAGTGAGCATATCAGTTCCCATTAGAGGAGTGTCTGGAGCATCAACTAGCTCATCTCGAACGGACATCTCGTCCTCAAAGAACGTGCTTTTAGCTGGCGATGGTCGAGCACTTGCAGCTATATCTGCCTCGATTGCTTTGGCAAAAGAGGTAGTCGAGTATGAAAGCTGATCTATATCTGAAGCACTGCTTTCGGATTTTGCGGGACTAGCCGCCATCCAGTCGCTTAATTGTCTGGCAAGGGGTGTGAATCCAATCTTGTCTCTTCGCTCAGCTCGTTGAGTGGCTGTTTGCGGTGTCTTGGACTTCGAGAGAACAGAGAATGGAGTTGGGGTGGATGGCGAAGAAGTAAAGTCGTGAGACGAGCTTCTGAAGCCAGTAAGAGGACCAGGTGAGTATTGATGAGAACTCGAGGCAAGTTCGTCCTCAGAATCAGAGTCATGGAACGGGTTTTCGTCTGTTTCCCGTAGAGTGAAGGCTCCAGCAAATCCAGTACTATGTCTAGGAGGAGAGGATGGTGGGGTGGTGGTCGTTTCATCCATCTGATCATCAACGACAATGGTGTCAATTTCTTCCTCAGCCATGTGTTGTGGTTCATCGATCATCATAGGCTCATCCACCTGTGCAGTTTCACAAATCGCCTCGACATTTTCAATCGTGTCTTGGACAGAGTCATCTCTCGTAAATGCTGGGTCGGCTTCCCGTGGCATGATAGATGAAAGGCGGCCAGAAAAGGTTAGGCTTGGCTCTACACTTAATGCTTCATTTGTGGACAGGGAAGATGCTAATGAGCTTGCAGCAGGCGTCTCTCTGAACGCACTTGGAGGTAGCATTTGACCGGTCTTGATGGCACTTTTCGTAACGGTTCGAGGCGTCGCAAACCTTGATATCTTAAAAGTGCTGGCCTTAGGTGTTGTTGCGAACATGGAATTACTGTTACCAGATCGAGTAGGTGAGCCAGTCTCAGTTACCTTGGTAGGTGACTGTGGTCGTCTAGCAGGGGACTGCAGGAGCGAGACTTTGAAAGGAGAGTTCGCTGGAGCTGCTCTTGGTGCCGCAAGGGATGGCTTGAAGGGAGATTGAAGCAGAGACCCACCCATCATGGATCTCTGAGGAGAAGCTTTTAATGATTCCTTGAAGGGAGATTGAGGAGGGCGACGAGCTGGGCTAGCGACGATAGACCCCTTCAAATCTTGAGTAGAAGACATCACGGCCTTGTGAGCGGTGACGGTGGTGGAGAAATCGAGCTTCTTTGCAGTGCCAAACGCACTTCCTGGAGGTTTTATGGGGCTCTTCATGAGTGGTCTCATTGGTGTCTTTTCATTCGTAGCGAGCTCATCATCAGAGGCAGTCTCTTTCGCCTTGCCAACTTGTGTAGCCTTCTTTGGACTGAGCGGAGACGATTTCTCCTCTTCCACAACAGACTTGGCGCGCCCTCGTGTTGTACGAGCAGGAACCGCAGGCTTCCGGACGGGCTTCGCACGTAGGCCAGTGGCAGGCTCGGTAGCTTTTGCCTTGCCTTTCCCGTTGATCTCAATAGGGATAATGTTCTCCTTGTCGGGTTCGTCGAACTTCACAGACTTCTTGGGAGCGGCCTTTGTAGTAGTTGCAGCTCGAGTGCGGGGAGCTCGTTTCGCAGGCTGTTCGACAACGACAGCCTCCTCCTCTTGCACCTCTATCTTCTTTGACCGGCCTCGCGTAGCTCTGGTAGCTTCAGGTGCAGGTGTTTCGACTGCGGCCCTCTTCGCTCGAGTGGTTCTGACTGGGGGTTCGTCCATCTCAGCTGCTGGCTCGACGACCTTCTTCGGTCTCCCGCGTGTGCTGGGTTTGGTTTTTGGTTCGATTATTTCTTCGGGTTCTGGTTGTTGTTGTTCTTCTTCATGATGATCGTCTGCTCTGGTCTTGCGTTTTGTCGTAGATACGCTCCGAGTAACTTTAGCTTTTGATGAGGCAGTTGCGATTTTGGTCGTCTTGAGCTCGGGTGCAGTATCTTTGGCTGCGGCGCGAGCTCTAGTGACGCGCTTTGGTGGCGATTGAGGGTCCATGGTCGTTGTATAAGTTGGAAATCAATCTACGAGATGAGTGAATTCACATCGATATGAATGATGGATGGTTGTCGAAATGGTCGATGATCTATTGTTGTTGGAGTTTTATGCAGCCTATGAATCGCCGATGAAAGGTAAACAGAAGGCGCGCCCAGGGAGCTACCGGTTGCCATGTTAACGAGATGATCACGTGTTAGACCATGCCTTTTTGGGCTTGATGGTATTTACCTCAACTCTCAGATTCCAACGTACGAATCCACTGAAACAGTGTCTTATGTCTCACAGTGTTTACTGTGGACTCAGACTATCTCCTTTGTGGTCGTCGTCATTGTGACAGATTGTCGATTACATCGGAATCTCCAGTCCTGACTGAGCTGCCATTATTGGATTGATACTCACAGCAACATAAAGGCCCAAGACTATTCCAATTAGCCTCTTTCGTTTTGGAACTCTCCATCACTATCCATATTAAAACATTTTTGAACAACCTGCTCATGTCCATGGGTGTTGCTATTTTCTAGTATCACGTGATGGATGCTGGCTTTTGCTACTTACGTACCTAGGTAGGTAGGTAATGTACTGTACCTGTCGTTAAGTCTTACTATATCTTCAAATAACACAATATCCTCAAATTCATCTTCACCCGCCTTCTTGTTCATTCTTAGTGCCCCCCCATTCTCTAAAATTATACTATATGTCGAAGTCGCTTACGTCACCAACCTTATCAAACCAGCCCAGCGAACATCAACGAAAGACAAGCTCTCTCGTCTCCTTGATACCTTATTATCCAAGGAATAGCGCCAAAACTTCAGTCCGAGTGTACTATCATATTATTTGCTACAATCTCGGTGGATCTCAAGTCTCGTTTGCAACATCGCATTTCAATCTTCGGCTTTAAGTACATCTGGAAAGCAGCAGCAGCCACTTCCGATTAAGGCCAAAAACATGTCGTTTACCATATTTGGCGAACTTCCTGTCGAGCTTCGATGCCAAATTTGGAAACAAGTGTGCCATATTACACGAGTCCTCGACCTTTGGCCGCAGTATGATGACAAGACTCACAAGATCACTTTTCGGACCAGCAACCGGAATCCTCCAGCTATTCTATGTAAGTCATCAACGAATAGAGCTGTTTTCCTCACATTTCACTGACACTGGCACTCTTAGACGTCTCGCATGAGGCCCGCATGGTTGGGTTGGAGAACTACAAGCCCTTCTTTGGAACCCACTTCAAAAGAACACTGGGCGGAGGGCCTCTCTATCTCTCAGAAAATCCAAACATCTATGTCAACTGGGCCTCTGACATTATGTGTCCCTTAATCAATCCATGGAATCAGGAACATATTGACGAGATGGTCACCGATTTTGTGCTAGCTCTCTTCAGCCGCTTGCCATATACTCGCATTGCGATCCATATGGATGAGGCTAGACACTTTGAGAAGATATTTGGACATGACCTGGCATGGAGTGGACAACACAAAGAAATCGTCATCTATTCAATGGCTCGGCTATGCTTTCAAGAATTTCGTGTCGGCAAGCCGGTATTGTTCCAATTTTGCAACCCTGACCGAGTAATAGCGGATCCATTAGTGTCAGACGGGACCGTAGCTGAGATTTATCGCCTGAATATGTCTGTCGGCCATCTTAACTGCAAAATCCAGGAATATCGCGAGCGCTGTCCTGCATTGGCAAGCCCCTCTCCGCCGCTCATCAAATCTATGCTCATAGATTATGATGAGTGAGAATATTTGTACACTTGAGAGGTTCCAGATCTTCTCAACAGACGTCCAAAGCATGTTATCGGTTTTAAGCACTAGAATATTGATAGGGACAAGATACTGGGATATTGATGGTGATTGATGGTGACGAAGTTCCGCTACACTATATCACCACCCGACCCGACAGTGAAGTAGCTCTTTCAAACACGCGAAAGGGCAACGCAGTCGCAATTCTCTACGCGCAGTATGACTCGGTTCACGATGGTGAGCGAGCTATCCATCCGAAGGATGCCAAGAATCTGATCAAGGTAACCATTCCTATCTATTTTCGTTAGCGGTCACTAAGTACACGCAACTTCTAGAGCTTTTCACTCTCGCCGAAGGAATTGATGGCGTTGAACGACCGAATCCAACAATTCTCAAACAAAATTGATGGTCTCAGGAGATGCCACGGTTGTGATGAGCTGTCAGATCGTCTGAAGAAATGCCATAGGTGTTCGAGTTTCTGGTATTGCGACAGCGTAAGACTCCTACTGCTGGCCTATCATGTTGATCAGAGTGCTAATATGGGTGTGATCAGGTCTGTCAAGGAGTTGCCTGGAACAAGAAGGGCCACAAACGTGATTGCAAGCACCTTCGAGATCCCGACTTGCGAAGTCTGTTCCTTGTCAATTGGGACGTTTGTGAGGACGCACTTCGATTCCCTCTTCACATGTTTGTGCCTTCCGTGGACATAAACAAGAATGGTCTGACGGATGATATGGCAGCAATGATGTTGTAGTGGACTACAAGGATGGCTGTGTGGAAATGTGTACAGTAGAAGTCGTCTATTTGGCGCTCGCGCCTCATCTAGAAAACGCGTTGTCTTTGTAATGTAAAGGATAGAAGCACGTAGGTTTGTATTCCATAGAACCTTCTTCGAAGTTGCTCTGTTCACTTGACGTGACCTTCTCACGTGATGGGCTGTTGAAGACATGGATATTCTTGGCCACCACACAACCAGTTCGAAGCAAAGTTCAAAGATTCTGGATCATCAGGCACAGTCACACGTTGAAAGGTGCCGACATACGGTTCGACCGAACAGTATCATCCGAAGTTCCTCTGCCAATGTTTCCGACACTAGACGGCGTCTCGTACCACATTTCCGAGCCCTTGGCATCTCCACATCTCAACCGCTGATCCTATCGACTTTGCACCCAAGAGTCTGGGCATCATCAACTTTCCCCTGAGAATATTGGCAGACGCGCAATAATGCCATCTTGTAATGAGCATTGGTCGTCTGGGCAGCGAAATTCAGAGACACTGATCATGGCTGTGCTGGAGCTTCAACTTGGCGTCCCTTGATGTTCATATCTCAAATTCCCGCTGTCTGTCTTTTCTGCTGTTGATACATTTGTGATTTCTCCTACGTACCACCGTCATTCTTAAAGTCGTATTTCATTTCCTACTTCTCTCGTTTGGCATTTAATTCACACTCCGGAACCCTCTCTCTATCTGGACAGGGTCAAAATATTAACCTGCACCGTCAACAAATCCCTTCATATTACTGGAACGATGAGAATCAGGTCACATCATGTGGGGGTTGTCTGTCTGCTTGCAAATTTTGGAGATGCGGCCATCACACTTGACCTCACCTCGACTGACTCGATCAAGAAAGCTGCAAGTACCGTAGCGTTTGATTTGATGAAGTATTACACTGGAAATAACACTGGTGACGTTCCTGGAAATCTTCCAGATCCTTATTATTGGTAGGTACACGCCCAGTTCTTGCTCTGTAAGTAATAGCAGAGAGGTATCTAATAGAAGTTTTAGGTGGGAAGCAGGCGCTATGTTCGGAACGATGATGTGAGCATTTTCAGATTTGCAATTTCTAGCCCCCACTTTCTTGAGATTTCTCTACATATTCCTATGCTGATTCGTAGAGTAGAAATTATTGGTACTACACAGGAGACACGACATACAACGCAGTGACAAAACAAGCACTCCTACACCAAGCCGGCGACGACGGCGACTACATGCCCTTGAATCAAACCAAGACCGAAGGGAACGACGATCAAGGATTCTGGGGAATGGCAGCCATGACAGCAGCAGAAACGAAGTTCGAAGATCCGCCGTCAGGGCAACCTGGTTGGTTGGCTCTAGCACAGGGCGTGTTCAACACACAAGCTGCGAGATGGGATACCTCGACATGCGCTGGTGGGCTGAGGTGGCAGATCTTTACTTTCAATAATGGGTACAATTACAAGAACAGTATCTCGAACGGATGTTTCTTCAATCTTGCTGCCAGATTAGCGCTGTATACAGGAAATTCGACTTACTCGGACTGGGCTGGTACGTCAAAATCATCCTTGGTTCCAAGGACAATCTGGGAATCGAGTTCTCGTCGCACTCTCGAGAGAGAGCTCACTTCGGCTACTTGATATTTCTGCAAGGCACTTACTGATTTGTCAATAGTGAAGACGTTTGATTGGATGTACGGAGTTGGGTTGATGTCTCCAGAATACAAGATCTTCGACGGCACGCAAAATACAGACAATTGCACCGCAAAAGATCACAACACCTGGACATACAACGCAGGAATTTTCCTGCTAGGAAGTGCAACCATGTACAACTATGTCAGAGACTTCCCACACCTCATGTAGTAGAAACAATCTAACAAGGAACCAGACGAACGGCAGTGCCATCTGGCAAGAAAGAGTCACAGGCCTCCTGAACGCATCCCTCGTCTTCTTCACCGACGGCGTAATGTACGAGCCCTGCGAATCCTCAAAATGCAACATCGACCAACGCTCCTTCAAAGCCTACTTCTCGCGCTGGCTCGCCGCCACAGCCGAAATAGCACCCTTTACCCACGATACCATCATGGAGAAACTAGCTTCGTCCGCAACGGCAGCGGTCAAGACTTGCACGGCAGGAAACACTGGCACGCAATGTGGGCTTAGATGGACGACTGGAGCGAATGATGGGAGTTTGGGTGTGGGTGAACAGATGGCTGTTTTGGAGATTGTGCAGAGTAATCTTGTTGATACTGCACCGGGGTGGGTGAGTGCTGTGAAGGGGACGGGGACGAGTGAGGGGGATGTGAATGCTGGGAGTGATAGCTCGAGTACGGCGGATGATTTGCTTGTTACTCCTGTTACGATGGGTGATAGGGTTGGGGCGGGATTCTTGACGGCTTTGGTGTTGATTGGAGTTGTTGGTGGAAGTGCTACTATGATTATATCGTAGGATCTTGTTGGTTACGTTTGTATAGTTGCTGGAGCATTGTTGAAGGAGTTCAGGCGATGCGTTATAAATACCAACGAGTTAATTTTGAGCGATTTGAGGTCTGAGATGGAGGTCAATTCTTATTAGTGCGGTATCTCTTCTGCTTGTTGCAAGTGAAGAGGATCAACCACACAAACCTCCGCCACATTGCCCCTCATATCCGTCTCCAACCCACCCAATTTTTGACCAGAGCATCTTGAATCTTAACCAACTTCTTACTACTCAATCAAAGCTCTAATTCACAACAACTCCCCGTAGCGGAACACCCAGCGCCCTCATTTCTCAGTCAAGCACGGAACCCAGCGCTCGAATTCCCACTCCAGCACTCCACAGCGGAAAGCCCCTCAGTCGAGAATCCACTTTTCAAACAGCCCACGCGGAAACAACCGCCACACCGTCGACGTGCAACATAAGGTGACAAGAATGTGGCAATAGATTATCGTTTCTGGTTATTGGGAATAATACCTAGTTGGGAATGAAGGAAGGAAGGAGGGGCACGTGGTGTTGGAGGCGCTGAGGCTTGATGGTGGCTTGGTGGCTGCTGTTTCATGAGCCGCTTTCTTTTTAACCTTACAGGACATACTGGACCTCCATCGACGAGAAACGAGTGCGAATGCGACGAAGCCAGCAGCCAATACTCCCACGAGATAGGATCCGGAGAGCGGTTTACTCGTCTGATCTTCGAAGCATTCGCACTCTCAAACATGCGGACGTTTGGGGGCCAAGAAACTCATTTCCCTTGAATGGGACGAAAGGAGGCGGCCGGTGAATTAGGTCAGATCCGCCAGGAACCAGACTGTGCCCTCAAGTGAGAGGATCTTGTTGATTCTGAATCTTCTTTCCTTGCCGACTTCCAATTGTGGGGTTCTCTACTGGTTGTGTATAGAGGCACGAAACGATGAGGGCGGATTTCCTGCTTTGTCTCTCGTTTTCCTCGAGTCTTGCATCTGCGACGACATGTTACCTATATGGGGGTCAAGCAATTGATTCTGCCTACCAGCCTTGCAATGGAACCGCGCCCGTGTCAAGTAAGTGGTTTCGGCCACGTAATTTCCAGAATGAGGACTTTGACTGACATTATCATCCCAAGTGTGTTGTCATCTCGGGGTGTCGAACAATAATGGAGATGCATGTGGATCTGGGTCTACTTATGGACTGTGTGGAGTAACGGGGACTCAATTGTGGAGAGAGTCATGTACAGATCAGACATGGCAGTCTCCATCGTGCTTGAAACTCTGTACAACAGGTGCCGGTACGTGCCTCACCTAACATTCTACCCGATGATTATTTACTGATGGTGTATTTACGACAGGAGCGACGGGCGATTCGATGATAACTGCATGCGATGATGGGAGTTATTGTTGTGGACAAAATAATGCTACATGCTGTGATGCCGGGCAGGGGATGTTCATTGTGGATAATGAAGTCTCCTTGACGAAATCTACGAGCAGTTCGAGCTCTGCGTCCTCCACTGCGACGAGTCTGCCATCGACCTCATCTTCTTCTACATCGGCACCCATTGCCGCCAGTAGTACTGGGACTCCTTCACCAATGCCGACGAACTCAACAAGTAGTGGTATGACCACTGGGGCCAAGGTTGGGATAGCTGTTGGTGTTACTGGGGGTGTTCTGGCCATCGCTGCAGGCTTGGTGTTCTTGTTCATGCGCAGACGCAAGGATACAGGCCTGCCGACAGAACCAATGGCCGACTATCAAACTGTGTATAACCCAACGAAGGTGGTATCAGAGCCTACGACAGAGATGGATGCAAATAGGAACACTCAAGAGTTGGATGGATATTATAGAGGCCAGGAACTTCATGGAAAATCTGTGGCTGTGCAACAATATGCTGAGATGCCAACATGACAGGCAGAATAATGTTGGGTTGTTGTATGTATATTTGGCAAACATTCGGACTCGGACATTGAGCGTGATTTATATTTCCGAGCTTCCGCTCCTGCATCCGCCCCTACAAACTCTCTCACGGAAATAATTGGTAATATTGACCCCGCCTTACTCCGCCACTACACTACCCCTCGCTCTCGCAAGATGTTCCTATCAGTCATAAGAGTGAACACTTCTGCTCCACCTATTTCTTACTCACAGGCGAATACAGGAACAATCGTTGCTCGTGTTTCACGTTAGTCTATCTGACATCAGGATCCGGACGTGCTAGCTTCTAAACTTTATATTTACCTCACTATTCATTTCATCACCTTCCACATCCCATCTTTCCAAACTCCAATTCAACAGTCATGTCTCAAATAACGCCCTACAAGATCAACGTCGACGAGAAGTGTCTAGCAAAACTCAAGCAAAAGCTCGAATTAGTCGACTTCCCAGAAGAACTCGAAGGCGCAGGATGGACCTACGGAGCCTCCCTGTAAATTCTCCCTCCCCTCCTTTTGAAAAACTACAACTCACTCCCTCCAGATCAGAAATCAAATCCCTAACCAAATACTGGCTCGAAACCTTCTCCTGGCGCACCACTGAAGCAAAACTCAACGAGCTCTCCCACTTCATCACCCCAATAACAGTCCAAGGTTTCAAACCCGTCGATATCCATTTCGTCCACCAGAAGAGTGAAGATCCAAATGCGATCCCGCTGCTGTTCGTGCATGGTTGGCCGGGTAGTTTTATTGAGGTGACGAAGATGTTGCCGTTGCTCAAGAAAGGGGAGGGGGAGGGGAAGAGGGCTTTTCATGTTGTTGCGCCGAGTATGGCGAATTATGGGTTCTCGGGAAGGGTTACTGAGGTGAGAGTAAATGGAAAAGGAATTGGAGGAATGAGGGGGCTAACGGTTGGTAGAAAGGGTGGGGAATTGGACAACATGCGGAGGCTTTGCACAAGCTTAGTAACCATGCCCTTTCTTTTTTCCTTCTCCTCGCTTCCTTCACTCAAGCCATGTTTGGGCTCCCGAACAGGTTTCATCCCATTGCCGAAGATTCGGTTCTTAAATCTTTTATGAAAGCAAGTACTAACTTCCTGGAGTGTTGAATTTGGGTTACGATCGTTATGGTATATTTCCCTTCAAGTTTTTCCAAAGTACTACTGACAGCATCTAGTGACTCAAGGAGTAGGTGGCTTCGCTAGCGGTAGTGATGGTTGGCAGGATACTGACTATAATTCAGGGAGATTGGGGTGCTTTCGTCACTAGAACGATTGGGTTGAAGTATCCGGACCATTGCAAAGCAAATCACATCAATATGATCAGTGCCGCTGAGCCAGTTTGGACAGCCGAGAATCCGAAGCCAGAGTAAGTAATCTGAGGGTTCAGTCTTCAAGATATATTCCCTCCTAGAGAAGGAGTAAATTACTCCATAGATGGCTCTCTGTAAAATTTCAAGAGTAGTAGCAATTAACCTCAATCCCCAATTACCAGATACTCCGAGGACGAAAAGGAAGGAATGGCAACGCAGCAAGCCTTCCGAGCAGAAGGGAGCGGGTATCTCGCCATCCAAGGATCGAAGGCAAGTCTCCACCTAAGAGATCTAGCACAAAACTTACATCTCCCAGCCCGCTACCCTCGCCTTCTCCCTCCAAGACTCACCAGTTGGTCTTCTCGCCTGGATCTATGAGAAACTCCACACAGTAAGTCCTCTTCTCCCCCCACCCCTCAACACCCTACTCCAAAACTCACCCTTTCCCAAGTGGACAGATTCCTACCCCTGGACACCCGAGCAAATCCTAACCTGGATCTCCATCTACTACTTCTCCACCGCGGGTCCCTACGCCGGGATCTACACCTACTACGAAGCAATGCACGACCCGGTCCTCAACTTCTCCGCTTTTCAGCAATATATCGACCTCCCGCTGGGTGTAGCTGCGTTTCCGAAGGAGATGATCAACTCGCCGGAGAGCTGGTGGGGGACGATGGGGCCGATTGTGCATAGGAAGAGGTTTGAGAAAGGTGGGCATTTTGCGGCGTGGGAGAGGCCGGAGGATTTGGTGGGATGTTTGTGGGAGATGTTTGGGGAGGAGGGACCGGTGGGGAAGATTTGAGGAGGGGTTGTGGATGGTGAGTTGGGGTGGTAAGACGTAATTGTCTGCTTTCGTTACGTGGTATTTTTATGCATAGTTTTCGAGGTATCTTCTCTTCACTTTTCTTGCTGAACTTCTTGTTCCTTTCTTCAATATGTTGTACCCTTCGAGGTGAGTTGTAAATGATTCGACGAGGCTCTGGCCCTTTGCAACAGGATTTAGAGTAAGTGCGACAACCCAGGCGGCAAAATTTCATATTATCCTTCCAAAATTCGACTTTTCCGAAGGCTGTACTTGACTCGGTGTTCATAGGAGATTCGGAAGGAGGAACAGTGGGTAAGATTGAGGGAGGCTTGAGTCTTGTAGGTTGGTTTGGTAAAGCGCAATTATCGTATCCTAGTATTCCGAGCATAGTTTTTGATGTATCTTGCCTATCCCTGATTGTTCTGTTGTTTCCTTCTTGAACTCGCTGTCCGATTGGACGTAAGTGGTAAAGTTTCTAAGGCAAGAACCGCTCTGTTAGCAAGAGAGCAGCGACGATGACCCAAACAGTCAGAACTTACCTATATCCTCTTTCCAAAACTCAACCACTTAGACCGTTGTACGAACACGCAATACCTGCTTAGCATCATTAAACTGAACCAGTCAACAACTTCCCTAGTATGCAGGAGCGAAACTTCTCGAGTATACCAAACAGCTCAAATGTCCTTTCTCAAACCCACAATGAATCTCCGTCCTCCTCGAAGAACACAATCCAGCCTGAACCCTCGAATTCGCCCAAATGCGCAATTATCTTCTTCAAACTCTCCGAGGCAGCTCCTTAGTCCCTATTAAGCACATAGGGAGCCCCTCCATCCTTTCCCTAGCATCCAAACCTTTCCTCGACATCGATACCATTATCCCTCCATCCCAACTCCTGCCCATCACCACCGCTTTGTCCTCCTCTGGCTACATTCTGATTGGCGAGTCCCAGATCCCAATATGTTGGGCGTTTCGCCAACCGGCCGCGAGACAGAACTCGAGACGATGTGCAGAGTAGGAGATAAGGAGGAACGTGTATGTGGTGTTCGAAGGCTGTACGGCTTTTAGGAACTATTTGGACGTTCAGGGGGTGTTGTTGGAGGATGGGGAGCTGAGAGATGAGTATACGGCGCTGAAGAGGGAGGGTGTGGAGGAAAGTATGGAGTCGATGGTGGAGTATTAGAAGCAGAAGGCGGCTGTTTTGTTGAAGAAGTTGCGAGAGGCCGGGCTGGGGGAGGAGGAGGTTGAGGAGGTGAGTAGATCACTCACTCTGATCTTCCATCCAGCCAATTGCTCTTGGTACTATTTCGAGGGCTTTTGGGGACTTCCAGGGTGTAAATCGTTCCATTCTAATTCTTTCCAGAATAAGGAGTTTGATCCATCCAGCTTTTAGTGTTTTAGACGCGGATGTCGTTCCTATGTGTCAGCGGCCAGAATCCTTCTTGCAAGCTCTGTTTTGTTGATTCAATAGTATATCCTTATTGTGTTCAAGCGTAGCCCTTGCCGATAATTCAGTTGATTCTTGCTAGGAGATGCCCCTTAAGGGTGTCTTGACCAAGCCAATTTGCTCCTTCCATTGCGCTTTTCCAGACGCTCTTTTCACCTTCCTAGCTCTTATTTTGGGTGCTTTCCGGTTGTTCTATTCCCAGGGAAAGGGCTTAACCTTCGATTCCAAGAGTCGAATAGTTGGTGCAATAAGGATCTGTTTCGTTGATTAGGTGAGACTACGGCTGGAGTTGGAGAGATAGACCTGGTTGTTTGAGACCTATGAGATGGTAATGGAGCGTTTAATAAAGATTCGAGGGTTATATGCAGGCTGGAAGTAAATAGGGAGACTTGAGAAGGACTAACAGATGATTTGTAGGGTAGACATAGAAGTTGGGAGTTGAAGTGTTCTTGAGGGAGTTGAGATAATGAAGAGCTGATAAGAGGATTTCAAGTACCAAGTATCCTTCTCGAAAGTTTCAATACAGTCAATGGCTTGTAAAGTAGCTAGAGGTGTAGAGGTTAGGGCAAGGCGGCCGCTTGCGAGATAGGGGGCGGAGGCCGAGAGACCGGAGCTAACTGTTGCTCTCACTACGCGTCCAAGGCTTCACCGATTTTCTTGTTTATTTAAACATGCGACTTCTGACTCTCACTCGTATTCTTTCTCTTCCAAGACAACATCCACAACCTGAGATCGGAAAGCTTTGTGAGCTTCAGGTCTTGACAGTATCCCGATCCTAGAGCTTGTACTTGTGTTTCTCTCTCATACCCTTTACACCTCCGATCTGAACAATCTCGAACAGCAGCCAGACCTCAGCTGAACAATCTCGAGCCGCAACCTTCACTTCGTGGTCTTAGACTTTTCACTGCCGATAACGCCTCATACTTCTCAAAACATTGCCGTTACCCTTTACACCTCCGATCTGATCAATCTCGAGCCGCTGTCTTCACTTTGATCAGAACCATACAATCTCGAACAGTAAGTTTTACTTCGCAGTTTCACGCTTTTCCCTTCCGATATCGCCTCAGACTTCTTCAGACATTGGTTCCCTTTACATTTCTGACTGAATGATCTCGAACCGCAGACTTCACTTCACAACTTCAGACTTTCCTCTTCCGATAACGCCTCACACTTCTCGGGACATTCTTGCAAGATGGATGACCTCTTCACCTCGCCTCAACATCTCTTGGACGAGGGTACGGTCCAAGAACAGTACTCCACCTTGATGCCGCTGAAGAGGGGCATTGAGCCACCCTTAACGGCCGCCGAAGTCTCAGAGAACTTGACAATCACAAAGTCCGAGTCCTCTTTCATCACCATTCTCGTCATTCGAGACTTCCCAAACCCTGGCATTACTCTGGACAAGCGAGGTCTGGTTGGAGTCCCGCCATCATCCGAAGATGGCAAGAAGATCAGATTGGCGGCCCTAAACGGGCAGATGAGGATTCTGGACAATCGAACACCGCTGTGTTGGGAGCTCTCGACCGACAAGGTCCAGGTCACCAATGCGGCGTGGATCTCGTTTGTGCAGGATTTAGCGAAGGAGGCGGGTGTCCGGCTTGGGT
Source organism: Mollisia scopiformis (assembly GCF_001500285.1). NCBI lineage: Eukaryota > Fungi > Ascomycota > Leotiomycetes > Helotiales > Mollisiaceae > Mollisia > Mollisia scopiformis. The sequence goes on from NW_017263608.1 coordinate 118,212, forward strand.
TTGGCTCCAATGGTGTTAGAGCTGAGCTTCTGAAGTTGCAAATCTCCGAGAAGAGCAGGAGACCCACTGCACCCAAGAAGTAAGTTACTCCATGGTTCATTTTGTCTCATCACAACGATCAAGTGGCTGATAGTATACAGGACCAAGCCTTTGGCCGGAGTCGTAGGTACGATGTCCATCATCTTGCCCTGTACGTATACGGGCGGGGACATTCATGCGGTTCATGATGGCGAGACGAGTTTATTGGAGACTTCGACAAAATCGCACACTAACTTGCTCTGTGTTGCCTGGTAAGCTGTCACTTGTCATACTTTTGGAAGTATGCTAATAAGTCACCTTGAAATAGGATCTCGGATGTTACGCCCGAAGTCAAATCGATTACATCAGGATGGCGATTAGTTCTCTTATACAATCTGATGTCGGAAGAAGGGATGAACAAGGACAAGACCCCGGAGATGGAAGCTACAGTTGTTGATGGACCTGAGGCAGCAACTCCCGAGACATCCGAACCAGAGACTCCAGATGCATGCGAAGTACCTCTTCCTGCCGGACTCGAGGAAGCCGATTTATCGAAGATGGGGTCGGTCTTGGAGAAGGATGAAGAATGGCTGATTGACTTTTAAGATAGACATGGGGAGTAGCATATGTTGGATGGAGAGAGTATTCATGTAGAGTTCTTGCGGTCTCGGTACCGTTGAGAAAGTCCAAATTCGAGACTAGAGGAGCAATGGAGAATATTGGAACCGACTTTATAAATGATAAATCTACAAGTGATCGTGGCGAGTACTGTGAAGCTTACAATATAATAGCATTGTACTAATGTTTCTAAGATAATATAAGGAAGCTAAGTCCGAATTGTGATAAAAAATTTACGGGAGCAAAGGGATTTAAAAAGATTGAAGTACGACGTAAACTCCCTCGGCTTAGAAATGTTTGCTGTCTCACTTATGTTGGTTTTTGCAGGCTCTGGAATAATATTACCTTATATCCCAATTTCGGGGTGGTCATACAAGTCTGCTGGCTTGGGAAAGAAACTCGAGAAAGATCGAGGTAGAAGCGAATTATAGCAGGATAAAACACAGTAAAGATTGTCCATAATCAAAGAGATAGTTCAGGGGATACTGCTAGCCTGTAGCGTACTAGCCAAAGCTGCCAAAGTTCATGAAAATTAGCTCGGTCGTCAACAAACTGACCTTTCACTTGTGTTCTCGATTCCTCCCAACTCGAAACTTCCACCGCGCACCACCCCATCGCAACGCGACTCCCAGCCCCAACATGTTTCCTCGACTTACGAGGCTACATGCCTCAAATCGCGGTATCCCCAAACTGAGAACAGCTCTGACTCACCCCGCTCGTCCCGACGAAGGCGCTCTTGCGCGCAATCGTCAAGTCTCGAACTTCGACTCGCAACCGCGTCAATACAACCACCTTCCGCGATCACAAATCCAGAAGGTGCCTGTATATTTCCAACACGACGGGCCACAAATTCAAACACGGCCAGTAGGAAAATGGCGAGACGAACCGCTCTGGCTCCGATGGACAACCTACACTGCCTCTGTCTTAACACTCTGTCTCTTCTGGTCCTTCTACCAATACAGAGAGCCCACTTATGCCTTGGCGCGCATGCAACTCTGCATCCTAAACGACGAGGACATTGACAACTACATCAGAGCCAAAATCCAGAAGACGTTGGATCTAGTGGGTGTCTATGACTTTGAGCATTTCTACGGCATTTTCGGGGACCCGAATCCGGTGCCTGGAAAATTTGGTCTGGCTGAGATTTATCGGGACATGAACGCAGTGTACGAGCACTTAGTGAGAGCGTCAGCTGCGGAGCCGGTGATGGGGGCTGATTTGCATTTGGTGGATCATAATGGTAAGTCTTTCTCCGCATAAGGAGAGAGGTGTTGGGAAATCTTCTAATAGAGATTCTAGATTTCATGGAGAGTAAATTCAACTGCCACCCCACATCCATCATCGTCTATTACGGCGAGCTAGAAACCACTCTCCCACACCTCGGCAGTCCCGGTCTCCCCGCCTTGCTCACACCTCGCATCGTCCGCAAAGCGATGTTCCACGACTGCGAGACGTTGAATAGCTTCGTGTTCTGCTGCTTCGCTAGTATCCCTGCCATCCTCTTCGGTGGAGTAGCATGGAACTCTAGGGTCGTTAGACCGGTTGCTGTTCCGTATCTCATCTATTATGGAATGCTGGTTCTGTTCCATAATACGTGGTTGAAGACCCGGCAGGAGAATGAGGCAACGTATACTAGTATGATAATCATGATGAATGCGGGCTATGATCCGGCGGAGATGATTGGTTATCGGAAGAGACAGGTTGAGAGAGGGGAGCGGGAGTTGTTGGAGAGGGAATTGCAAGCTAGCGATCATATTGGTATATTGGATTGGAAGGATGTTGTGCTGCATAAGTTGAAACTTAGTCCTCTTCACAGATGGATTGCAGAGGTTTGTTTCATTTCCTCGGAAGTCTTGAAATGTGAGCTGATTCTTTTAATAGCAAAGACGATTTATGAGAGCGGCGGAGAACTTGTTACCTAAAGTGCAAGGACCGCAGAATGACGCCAAACGTGCGCTGTGGATGCCCACGACGAAAGATTTGAAGGATGGTTGTAAAGGAGAGGAGAAGGATGAAGATTCGGGGTCTAAGAAGAAGTGAGAGGAGTTTGAAGGAGCTGTACTTGTCCCAATTCCAGTATGAGTTCAGGCGGTCTGTTGCTTCAACCTCTCTTCCGGCTATGAGCCTAGCTTTGTTATCATATTGTACCTGTACTGAAGATCAGGGTATAACAAATGTGGTAGCTCTTGCGTTGACGCCATGTCTCAGACTAGCTGGCACATAATGGAAGACAAAATTTGCAACAATTTTCCCTCCGCATTTCTCTTCAGCTTGCAAGATCAAGACAGGAAAATATGTTTCGTAGGCCGAGATATTCGTAAGTGAAGCCTGTTTTTGGAGTCCAGATTCGTCTTTTGAGATCAGTGGCGCGTCGAAAAGTCTTCATATGGGGGTCCCACGATCGAGAGAGCAGTGAGAAAAGTGCGCAACCTATCAAATACATACACTCCACGGGGTTAGCAACAACTAACTTCCTGTTCTGATATTGTAGTCTGAAAGAAGAGACGTTTACGAGACGTGAGAGCTTCAAGGCGCCATAGACTTCCTAGAAGAGCAAAGAATCCGAATCACTATCTCAATGAGCTTGTATGCCGTGATGGAAAGATCGGAAGACTATTCATGGTACGGTGAAAATGTCTATGGCCCTCTTCCACGATGATTTTTCGCCAAGTATTGGTTGGTCTTCAGAAGGCCAAAGAATCTGAGCCCGAAGCTTGAGACTTGTATATGCATGATATAATATACTATTAAGATTCGGACGCTCTTTTCAGTTCTGAATAGACTAATCATCTTCAGGCGGAGGAGTAAAGAAGGGAGGAGAGGAGCTTAAGTTTGTACAATTTGATACTTTCTTGTTTTGGATATCAGATACCTCCAAAATGATTGATTTCTCTTCTGTCAACTTTCCTATTTCCTCTCCAACTATCTGTGCTGTCTTTTCTCCAACCTCTCCAACGATCCATCTTCCGTCTGGCAAGTGCCTCTGCATCAAATTTGCGCAAGGCCACCATCAACAGCAACCTCACTAGCAGTCATGAAACTACTATCCGACGACGCAAGAAAAGCCGCTACCGCCCCAATCTCCGACGGCTCAGCCATACGCTGGAGCGGATTACCCGCAGCAAAGGCTTTCATCCCCTCCTCGCCCAGTGCCCCCTTCGCGAGTTCTGTCGCCGTCGGCCCAGGCGACAGCACATTGACCCGGATACCAGTACCCTTCAAGTCCTCGGCCCAGGTCTTTGCGAGGTTACGTACCGCCGCCTTACTCGCGCCATACAAGCTGAATGCGGGTGCACCCGTGGTGCCCGCGCTGGATCCGGTCAAGATAATGGAGCCACCGGGGCCCATGAGCGGCAGCGCCTTTTGCACCGTGAAGACGGCACCCTTGACGTTGGTGTCGAGGATTTCATCACAGTGCTCAACGGTGATGTCGCCGAGCTTCAGCTGGCTGCCCGCTCCGGCATTGGAGAAGACGATGTCGAGGGTTCCGCGCTCGGCTTTTACTGCTGCGTAGAGGCGATCGAGGTCAGCTAGGTCTGAGACGGAGCCCTTCACAGCGCGGGCGTTGGGCCCCAGGTCGGCTAAAGCTGCGTCGAGGGCGTCTTGACGGCGGCCATAGATGTAGACGAAGGCGCCTTCCGAGATGAAGCGCTTTGCTGCTGCGAGACCGATGCCTGTTGCTCCGCCGGTGATCACGGCTGTCTTTCCACTTAGTCGAGACATGTTGTGTATCCTTTGTTGGAGTTGTATGGAAGTTAAGAATATGCTTTTCGGAGGACAAGTAGAGATGTAAGATCTTACTTCCCTCTAAAATCTTGCAGAGATACATGACTTTAATAGCTGTTGAGAGTTACCAGAAAGGCTTGCGGACAACTCTTTCTCCGTTATGACAAATCTAGACTTGCAAATGGGCGTTATGCTGAATGGATACTATTATCAATCACCAATTTGTAAAGAGCCGTGAAACCAAAGATGTCCTATCTATGAGGCTGCTTTGCTTATTAATGACAAATATCACGGCCAACATTGTCGCCGCTCCGGATTGTTAGGTAATGCAACCTACGCTAATAGTACGGGTAATATTATCGCCGCTCCGAATCATGACTAATACCATTTTCATCCCTGCAGAAGTTCTGAAGCAAGGAAACAAGCAGAGCACTATCGAAATGAAGGCTGAAATCCGACAAGATAGAACATGACGCAGAGTAGTATTCGTAGAAACTTTAGTCACTTTTCAAAGGCTTTATATACTCGACTTAAATCTCCACCTTGGATAGGGTTTTAGCGAATCTTGTAAAGAAAAAGTCAAATTGAGAAATAAAAGGTTGCGTAAAAGTACTTCCATGGGGCGTAGCTTAAATACTTTACATTGCTAGATACTAGAGTCGTTCTCCAAAAAGATTCCGAATGCCGACACACCGCGGTCTACACTCAAGCAAGGTATTCCTGGACCTGGACATGGATATCCTTGACGCCATGTCTCATCACTATAGGGAACTGGACCGAATTACTCGATGAGTAGTCAAAAATAATCCTGAAGAGCACTTAGCTTGGGTGAGGATGACCGTTCCAAAAGTTTATATTGTGTGCAAGCACGGGAGATAAAAGTCATGCACTTGGTAGCGCATCGTACAAAGGTAAGATCATGCTAAACCCGAGTCGGTCTCTACCGGATAAACTTAGCAATGATTTTCCCTCATCATTTGCCATTGTGTGTATCGATGCCAGATTTTATTAAGTGGACACGATTTTTAATTTCACTCAGGTGCTTGGCATAAACAAACAGATTCTAAGAATAGGCATGTGTGCTGCTATCAGCAGAGGCAGCCTTTTGAGAACAGGAAAGCAAGTTGATATCATCATCTCCGCTCACAAACATGTTACTATTTTAGAACCTGAGGAAGTGATAAAAAGGTGTTGAAAGCCCTCTAGAACTTGAGACAAGCAGTTTCGTCCAGGAGACTTCATCTACGGATAGCTATTGCTTGTTATATAAGTGCAAGTAAAGGTTCTCGTTTATGCTTTTCTGGTGGGGAGAAAGTTGGAGGAAGTGAGAAGACAGAGAAATACACCACAGACATGGCGGAGATTATCTTCTACAATTGTAGGCTCTCAAAACCTTATCACGATGGCGTCAGAATGCCTATTCGGGGTCAATGGAAAAGACTTGTGGTCCACTAGTAATATAGCGCCAATTCGCATTGGAGTAATGGTTATATAAAGAACCATCCTCTTCTATTTTCAGATATCTCCGACATTTTACAACCACAACACTACAACATGAATCCAACAAAACGTCACAACCTCAACCCAAAACGACCCCAAAACGCAACAGCAGTAACAAATATGTCTGCCCAGCCTTTGATAGTGTTTTCCAAGTCATTTCGAGATGCGCTTGTTCAACATCAACCCAAGAACACCATCCATCTCCTTCCATACGACGTCCTGTACATGATCTTCAAGCTAATCGGCGAGGAGGGTACGATATGTCTTGGATTGACGTGCAGCAAACTTTGGAACTATGTCAAATGTTCGAATCAAGTTTGTTTTCCAATCCCTCTTAGTATCCGCCTCTGCGGTCACGAGGCAGGTGGTCGTTACACATGTTACGAATGTGGCTCAAGTTCCATCTTAGACTATTTATACTACGGAACACTCATGAGGAACTATCGTGAATGGACCTTCCATGACGAAGTCACTGGTCATACACACGAGGCTCGGTTTCTCAACAAATGGGTTTTCGTTGAAGAGCCTGAAAACTGGAGAACGCCAGCCGCAAGAAGCTCGCCACTTGCGCACCTCAAGAGTCGTCTGCGAGATTTCTACCTTTCCCATTTCGAATTGCCAAGTCCCGACAACAGATTATCTGAGTATGTGATGGTTCCAGCCTTTTTGCCTTCTCCTTACAGTCTTGGAGATGATTGGACCGAGTTGGCACTGGAGGCGATCCACGGAGATTTGGGCAACCCTCGGCATGGAAGCGTTAAGGCTTGGGAGGAGTATTGGGTGAACTTTGCGGTTGCGAAGAGAAACAGAGGGGCGCTGAAAGATATGATGAGATGAGGGCTTTGGATCACTTCTACAACACAGAAGCAATCGAGGAGTTGGGGTTTGGATGCTTCTTGGTCTCCTTTCTGATCAACTTGGGTATAAATTGGTGGAAGGTGTGACCTTTACCTAGTCTTGAGAGTTTGCATCTATGGAAAGCAACTTAAGAAGCCAAGCTTACGTGTGCTTTTGATTCTTGATACATGACAGCGATGTGACGTTCCGAGACAGCTGTGTTGATCATAAGTATGCTTGAAGTTTGTGAGCTATATGCAAGGAGTGAGGCCGACGCTGGGTAAGCGTGCTTTGGGCTAAAAAAGATCCCTAACAAAGCCTTTCACACTCGTCTTTTCAATTTGTGATTAAGATACATGAAAGTTGTCAACATGACAGGTCTCCCTTCGCTTCATGGCTTCGCTCTGACTGGCCAATCAAAACGCCACCAATCCGTCGACGACGCGGTCAAAAGATTCTGCTAGATCTCCTTATCTTTCTCAATCATATAAATCTTCTTGCATCGTGTCAACAATGATTTCTGCATCTCTCTTCTGACTATCACGACCTACCTCGTCCCATATCCTCAAAAACTCCTCAAGTCCACCAATCAGATCTCTACGAACCCCACCACTACCCAAACAATGGAAAAGAAACTTCACACCCAGACACGCGAATTGGACACATGGCGGAAAAGGCTTAGGCAGAGCTAAGGAACACAAACTCGATTCTGGTGCTCCAGCCGCCAAATCAACCGCAGCAGACTCGGGGACGGCAGACACGAACATCGAATTGATTACTCTACCCGACATGAAAGCAGGACGAGCGCTTGATCATGAAGCACGCATATTCTGCCTTCATCACGTCAAGAGATATGGACAGATAGCCAACGTGTTTCCACTTGAACTGCGAGAGAAAGTTGAGCATGGAACGCATCCGCTGAGATTGGAGATCGATCCGGAGGCTGAGAGGAATTTTGTGTATCTCAACGGAATTATATTCATGCCTAGTGAGGGACTTGCGGAAAAGCTTCGTGCCTTGAATAAGGGGAGGAAACAAGGCTGGCTGAGTTGGATTTATGAAACTCTCTTGCTCACGTTGGTGTTTGGAATGTTGTGATAGAATGGAGAAGAGAAGGGTAGCGTGCATGGCCTGACAGACCTGACGTGTAAATCCATGAAGAGGATCTAAACAAAGAGTTTCCAGAGAAGTTAGAGATGGGAGGATGGATTGCAGCTAAATCCAAGAGAATAGATGTTATGAATGTATCACGCCACTCACTCCATCCTTCCAACACATGCCATATGATCTGCCTTGAAGAAGCCCCCATCACAACTTCCCCACACTTACGTACCATTACCATAACTCCCCGTATAATACGGCGCGCACTCCTCCTGGTAAAGCGTCGCAATAATATTATCAACCAACGCTGCAGCGATAATGGGAGAAACACCAAACGCAACAGAATAAACCTGGCTGAAGCCTTGAAATGTGCCATAATTCTGATCCTGGATGATACTTCCATTGCCCGAAAACTCGAAAGATTGCTTGGCGACAAGATTTCCGCTTTTGTCGAATCCTGTCGCAGTGATGTTACAGTCTACTGGGAGAGAACCTGCTGTGTACGGGAATGGGTATACACAGCCGTACCAAAATGATTTGGGTGTGAAGGAAGTCAGGGTGGATTCGATATAGCTGGCGGTGATCATGGAAATGTTTGGTGAGAGGAGGTCGTCGATTATTTCGGTGCCGGGAGAGAATGTGGCGACGTAGGGGTAGGTGTGAGGTGCGAGTCCCAAGTGGTTGCCGTCGAAGTCGGTGTCTGTGTCGACAAAGTTGATGGACTTGAAGTTTAGGAGGTTGTATTCGGCAATCTCAGTTGTTGCAATGATGGGGTCTCCACGTTCCACACTCTCGAACTTCTAATTATCAGCGAACTATTCATGTTTTTCTTCAACTTGAGGACGTACATTGTAGTTCACTGTGAAAGATTCAGTTGAAGAGGTTCCTGTGCACTGTGGGGAAGGAAATGATGTTTGAGTAGTGACAGGGAACATGGTCACCACAGGAATCTGGGCAGATACAAGACCACAAGCTGCGAGAAGAGTTGTGGCCGCAGCCAAACGAAAGCTGTTATTCGACTGCATCTTGGGAGTTGTTGAAATTTGAACTGTCCTACTTCAGCTGGACAAGAAGAGATCCAAGAACATTTATAGAAAATAAGCTTATGAGCTAAGGCTCAAAATCTCGAGGCTCTAAAACCCCGCAAATGCATAGCTCGAGCATCGGCGACATTGTTTTGAACGAATGCGGCTTGAAAGATCGACATCGTTGTGTCATTGGACTAATTTGCTCAAAAACCTCGGCATTTTTGAACTTTCACAATGGAAGCGATTTCAGCGCGATTCGCGCTGTTCGCGGACATTTTGTTGAGGATTTCAAAAAAGTGAAGAAAATAGCGAAATCTGAGGATTCAAGAGCTGGACTCCTGGAAGAGAAGAGATGTTTAAAGACCTTTAGATGTGGTTATGCTAAGGTAGCTTGAAGCTAATCCAAAAGCATCATTTCTTCCCTTTTTGCCCGTTCGCTTAAAGTAGCCGAGGTCGCCCCACCCGTAGTTCCCCTGAGTACCTACATCATCATAGTATTTGCAAAGCGTTCAATGAGCATAATGCCTTTGCATTGGAAGAAGATTTCAATAATAAAGACAGTGTGATTTCCTCTTCATTTTCAATCAAAGCTCAATTACTATAAAATATTCGTCGCTGAACATCCTCGCTTGACCCTTTCCTATAAAAATAAATATGAACGAAAAAAATTGATATATTACGAGAGCACACATATCTACCTACGCTTATTGCAAAGAGGAAAGAACAAATTAGCAAAAAAGACAAAACGTCTGGGCACACAGATTTCTCTGTGTGCCCAGCCGCCCAAGCGCGAAGCATTGTCCGAATTCGAAATGGCGTGTTAGGGGTGGCGTCGAGGCGATATGGCGATTTTACTGGGGAGGGGACACCAACCCGGTCATGCTAGGGGCCCACGGCCCAACCGGATTGGATGGCAGGGAATTGCTTATTTAGATCTATGTGTGGGATTTGGCGAGACGAGGCTGAGCTACCTACCTACGTAGGCGCAGCTTGAAATAGTAAGTAGCTTAGGACAAGTGCAGGTGAGAAAGAAAGCGAGTTTGAAGGTGAGAGGTGCATAGAGCCATTTCCTTTTTAGTACGTTATTCTTCTTTTCACCCGTCTTCTACTCCAATATTATAGTCATCGTCGTCACTTAAGATGTTGTTTTTCGACCGATAGGGCAATGAATCAAGTCTAGAAGGATCACTATGACTGTCCAGCCTCAAAGCCGACGCTTTATTTAATTCTTATATTTCATCTGTATGGCCCAAAGCCCAAAGCCCGATCCACTTTCCAAATGGCCACCTTCGAAATCTATATTCTCGCGTTTCACGTGCTCTGCTTGAATTCATCACCTTCCCATCTCTCATTCACTTTGAAGCTGTATATCCTGTCCACTATCCTTTCCATTCACCTTGTTCAGGCATTTGTTCGACTGAACAGTCTATATAAACACCTCTCGGCCTCCCAAAAAAAGGTCACCAAAACACTCCGTACCTCTTGGCGACCGTTCCCGCTACACGGTATCCCGAGAACAGCCTGGGGATATTCTCTTGATGAAGAAAGGTAGATTTATAAGTTTCGTTGGGTAGTATTTTCAACTCTTGTTGTTGTCAAGTTAGAAGTGCTATCAAGCGTATACTCAACTATCATCTAATGAACTGTTGCTAGAACTTCCAAGTTCACTTGGCCTACTTCAGAGTGAAAATGACTAGCCTCTCTATCTCATCCCGCTCTTAACAAAATCTTAGAGCTAGTAAGACTCGATGATACGTCAGAGAATCAAAAAGTCAAGATGGTCCGTGATAAACACCACAAAACGCCTTCTCCTGGACAACCATGCATCTCCCAGCTGCAATCAAACATCCAAGCCAAACCTTATCCAGTCTCACATTCTATTCAGATCTTCAAGACAAGGAACAACACACCTAGCTATGCAAGTCAGCTCTCTCCTAGCGACCAGATTTCGCGATGCACTTTCACGGCCTGAGATCCAACCACCACACTCTCCACGTGACCAAAGATCTCCACACCCGAAGTACCTAGGTACCTACCTCGTTCACAAGCGCACTACCCTTTCAGACGCTCTCCACAAAGATCTTTCTTGAGCTTCAGCTGAAGTCAACCTACAACTACCTATTACCAAGTCCCTCCCCATCATCTCAAAGTCCCGTATCACGTGCTCTCACGACTCGCTGCCCACCTGCAGTCATTTTCTCATTCCTGGTTCATGCATGCATTCTCTTCAAGCTCGACATACATATGCTTTCTACCCCCCGATTAGTAATAAACCTTAAATTTGTCTTTTCAGACCGCTTCCTGAAGTTTTGAGTTCAGATGCAAATAAAGTTCGAGCAAAAGATCGGTCGGTGTGTGTCAAGCTTCCTTGAGATTGGGTTGCGATGATGTACAGAAAGTTTGTGCTCTGTGAAAAGTTGTGGCATTGAAGAGCATGCTCATATTCAAACCTTGTCAAGGTGTGTAAATTTATCATCATTCATACAACCATAAAATCTAGCCCTTAAAACGACAGAACGGGTATCCCCACCAATTAAGCAATGTACAAAACAATCCTTTATATCATCCCATATACCAATCCCAGATCTAAGTCTAATTAAATGGCCACGCTGGCCATGTGCTTTTCGTCGTGATGAGAATGGTGCAAATCAACTGCATCAACATTCCCGAAATCCTTCTCGTATCTCACGCCCGTACTCTCGATATCCGAGCTCCCGGGCTCCGGTCCATCCAAATCGTGGCCGTAGATCGTAGTTGGGATCTGGCTAGTCTGATGGGGTGAAAGGTAGCTGAGAACTGTGTACAAGAAGATACTGGTCGTGAAGCCGAACAGCCAGTCGAAGGTGTAGAGGTTCTGGGCACCTGCCGTGATGGAAGCGTTGCTGTTGATGCTGTGGGCGAGACCGGGTAGGTTGGGGCAGACGGAGATGAGCATCGTGATGAGTGCGCGCCAGTTCCAGCCGTGGAAGTAGGAGTAGCGGCCATGTGGATCGTAGAGAGCTGGGACATCGATGTGTTGCTTGTGGACGAGCCAGTAATCGGCACAGAGGATACCGGCAATGGGAGCGAGGAAGACGGCATATCCGCCCATGAATGAAAGGAAGGTCTCAGCTGATGAGAGGATCTTCCAGGGGACGATAACCCAACCACCGATGATGGCAGCAATAACGCATCCACGCTTGATGTTGACATACTTGGGGAAAAGGACAGTGAGGTCATTGGCTGCAGAAATAGAGTTTGCGGTGATGTTTGTTCCAACTTGAGCAATGTACCATGAAGTGGCTGCGAAGAACGCTGCTGCACGACCTCCATGACCATCATCAAGCCACATCTTGATGATATCGAGAGGATTCCAATATAGTGTCCCATAAATTACACCAGTTGCGGAGGTGGTAACGATACCGATGACTGCGCAGAGTGTGAAGATGAGTGGAAGGAGGGGGAGTTGGATGTATTGTCCCTTGCTGGTGCGAGCATACCGAGAGAAATCGGGGATGTTGCAAGCGAGTGTTGACCACGAACCAGTGACAGAAGACATGCAGCTGAGCCAGAGATACGCTTTCGTGCTCCCGGAGACGGTGGCCTTGAGTGCGAAAATTTGTCCTGATCCTCCAGCCTTGTGGACACACCATCCCATAGTAGCGAGAGCAGTGATGGGCGCTGCAATCAACTTGGCGGCGAACAAGTAGCGAAGCTTCGTAGGTGGGATCAACAGCAAAGGCAATTGGATGATCCAGAAAAGGAAGTAACTGTACGAACATTAGCAATTTTGAGAAAACATTATTGCCGAAGAAGCCATACCTGATCATTCCTTGCGTCGTGATACCAGCACTTTCCGGCAAGTGATTCCCGATTTTTCCGTAGGATGGCCAAATCGCGCTCACCATAATGGTAAGACATTGTGCACCGCTGGCACCCTGGATACCCAACCAGAACATAGCAAGAATAGACCGAGAAACAATAGCGAAGTATGCGAAGTAGTATCCAAAGGAGGCTCGAATGGCAACTGAGAATGGGATGTGGAGTTTGGCACCAATCGCACCGTTGAGGACCATGGGAATGGCCACACAAGAAGTTCCAACCACAATCTAGACATGTGAGCTGATGGTCGTTGCGGGAGAAAAGTGGGGTGACTTACAATGGGGATGGCTTCTCTCCAGCTCAATCCTACTTTGAGGATGGAACTGGCCGTCTCCCAGGTACCCAAGTTGATCGTATCGGTAGCCCACTGTGCAAGGAATCAGTACTGCTAGACGTCGTAAAGAAGAGTATGAAAATAAAACGTACATAAGCCATCCAGGTCCAAATTGTCCATGTCTGATTCTCAATGGTGACAGGATCCATATCCTTATTGGTCCATACATGCTCAGGAGCCAACGCCGACTTCTGCTTGGGCAGTTCCCATGCCTTGACCGTAGTGCATCGCTTCTTGACCGTCTCTCTGCTTGGAATGTACTTCATGATGTCGATGCCTCAGCTGGCCAAGCTATCCTCAGATCCTCAAGATGAATGCTGAAGCTGGATGCTATGCACCACCCAAGGGAGGGGAGGACGACAATATATGACCTTGTGGATAAGAGATAAGAGCTTGTCTCCCCCTCCTTGTACGGCAGGCCATCGGTAGACTGCGATGCCCTTGTCTTTCGCCTGTCTCCTAGTGCCCGGTCCGACTGCATGGTACTGTTTATCTATGGGACGAGCATGATTCTGGAAGAACAGAAAAGATACACCAAGAGTTCTAGCAGCATGCTGGGTTGATCGGTGGCGGTATGTACAACGAATGAGAAACTTCAGTGTTATCTAGGGCCTGGCCTCGAACGCGATGGCGAGTAGTTCGTCGTTTCGCTCTAAAAACTGACGGATTTCCTCCCGTACAGTAGCGACCGACCAAGTGGACTAGGAACCAGTCAGCGCGATTGGAAATGTTTTTTCTGGAGTCCGAGATAGCTGCGCGCGATATCGAAAGATGGAGAAAGGGCGTCAGCATGCAGGGCAGCGACATCCAGGACATGCAAGGAATTGTGGGCAGGTAGAGGCGACTTTTGATGCGTGGTACTGATTGGATGCGGCTGCTGATGATAGAGTGCAATCTGCATTTCCAATGCTCCATTTTTATCCATGGGCCCTTTGCTCGACCGGAGCTCCCTGTCCAGACTCGGGTTGGCCGTTCATTGTGATCGCCATGACACCAGAGACGTCAATCTGTGATAGAGATAGGCTGACCCAGCAGTAACATCACCTCACAGCGAAAATCCCACGTCTTGATGTCGGATTGAACAATCATAATCCGTATTTGTACTCAACCACGATGCGGTCGGCCGCTTATGGTTGTACAGACATCGTTTGGGCTGACTTGCATACTCTGGACAAGTGAAGGTGCCTGTTGGTAAACGCAAACGAGAGCGAGGAGGCTCTCGAGAAAGCAATGATAATGTCTCGGACTCCGGGGAAATGTTGTCTTGTTCAGGAAGGGGCCGCTCACATGTTTCTCCCCCACCGCAGACAAACAGCATGGCATCCGAAAGGCTGGACGCCATAGTTTCCTGTTTCAGATGTTGGGCCCCCAATTAAGTATCCAGCGGGATCCTCCGTGGCCTGAGAGCTACCAGCCACAGAGATAAGATCGCGGAGAGCTACCCTGGCCGAGACTTGACGCTTCCGCCGCTGTGAGGATTGATGTGTTCCCGTCCACCTGGACACTGGAGATATCTCTGAAAGTTTAAAACTGATCTGGGCCTTCCAGGTAATTTATAGTTCGAGGAAATTCTGCAGAGCGAATGGTGTCGAGACTTTAGTGAAGAAAAAGCAGATCTGACGAGCATGCATCGAGATTGAGGGTCATCGAGTGATCATGAATTTGTTGGTGCAACGTCTCGAAATGTCTGATATGTATCCGGACTTCGAAAGATGGCGAGCCGTCCGTTGAAGCTGGGGATTACTGATACCTGCCGGCCAAATGTATGAAGACAACTACTGCACCAATTTCTTTTGTCTCCCAATCAGGGGCACGTGAAATTGATGCTAAGTTCGTCAACTTCGAACCTCGATTGATATAATAATACATTTAGGTATATATACAACATATATAAACTTGATGGAGCTGGAAATGATTCCTGTGCACTGGATCACCTGTAAATTCATACCTGGAACCTTCATTAGTTCAGATCACACTCGGTTCTCATCTCTAGCAGCGCGGAAATGCTCAGTGGTATATATTGTACAGTACAACATCTTAACACATCTCTTGTGCTGACGCTGCCTCCTAATCCGTATTGGACGGCTACACACGAAGAGTATCTAAAAGTACACATCATCTAGTTCTCGTCTTCATTATCCGTGAAGTACTCGAAGTCTGCAGGGACTTCGGCTTCCGCTCCGCCTTCCTCATCTTCGTCGACTGCAGTCAGGACACCTGCAGCAGCCGCGGCTCCAGATGCTTCACCATGTGCATCAGCTTGTCGGCGCAGGTTAAAAGACTCATTGCGCATGTCTTCCAAAGTTGTTGGTGCGGCAGCCTTTTCAATTGAGGCCTTCTTCAGCTTCTCCTCCAACAAGACTTTCTCTTCCTTTGGCTGGGAATCAATCATTAAGATGACACCTCCAGTTGGCTGTGCTTTATTAGCAAAGGATTTCCAATGAAACAAACAAGTTATTTACCTTTTTGACAGGCTTGTAGCGGCCGGCTGGGAAACTGATAAACTTGAGCTGGGCAGGGAGGACCCGGGACATGTTCTCAATCTCATGGCCGACCTTCTCCTTCTCCAACTTCTTCTTGGCAATCTCAGCAGCAGTGCCAGTCTCCTTCTCGGCTTCTCCTTCCTTCTTCTCTTCGGGCTTGCCTTCCTTGTCTTTCGTCTCCTCATCAACATCCATCTTGTCACCAGCTGCTTGGCTGATTTTTGGCGTAGTTGGTGTTTGATCAATATCCATGCTTTCGCGGCGCTGGGCACGCTCCTTCTTCTGGGCTCGTCGCTTAGCTTGAGCGGTGGTGGAAAGAACAGCAGTGGCAATCAAAGTGGGAGCTTCGTCAGTCTTCACCTCTTGCTCAGGGGGATAATCGAACAAGCTTGGACGGGTGGCACTGTGAAACTTGAAGCTTGGAATCTCAAGATCGTGATCAAGTCCAATCATTGAGGTCGGGGTAAAGCTCAATGAGAGGAAGTGGGTGAAGGGGAACCAATACCAATATTGTGTGAATATTGCCATTCCAACAATACCGGCCATATTGAGATTGCCAGTCTGAGTCTGGAGCCCAATGGTGCAATTGCGACCACCAGCATCAATGATACCAAGAGCCAGGGCACAACCGAATTTGGTCATGGCATCTTCATGGCGGTCGCCGACAATCTTCTTCAAGGTCTTGCGGATGGCAGCGACCTTCGGATTCATGACTTCATTCTGTTGCACCATGATCATAGCGAGTGAGATCAAAGCACCTTGACGCACAAAATCTGTTGGATCCTTGATCATAGGCTCCAAAAGATCGATAGCCTCGTCGAGTCCGGTACCCGCACAAGAGATACCAAGGGCCATAGCTGCACCGTATCGGACGTGGGGATTGTAAGATTCGGAGAGCAATTCGACCATTCTTGGCACACTTCCTGGTTTGCGGAAGAGGATGAACCCTAAGCTCATCACAGCAATTCTTCGGACATCATCGTTAACATCACTAACAGCGACATGCAGCAACTTGCGCACAGCCTTGTTGCTTCCTGTGCCGCAATAGGCCAGAGCGACGGTCATAATGCCTCCATAGCGAAGAGTTGGATCAGGATCGTTGAGCAGACCCTCAATGAGCTCATCAGCGCCTTCTTGGCGACTATACATGATCAAACCCATGCCGACAGCGAGACCCCGCACGATCTTTTCGTGCTGGGTATCGTGGGCATAGGCAATCATGTCTTCCAATGCCTTGATGTTGCCTGTACCCAACATGATCAAGCCCATCGCGAGACCCACAGCTTCTCCGTTGAGGGCAGAATCGGTGTAGAGGACATTCTTAAGACTTTCATAGATCTCCTCCGACCCAGTAGCCATCCCGGCAATACCAAGACCAAGAGCACCGCCGTGCTGAATGACTTCCTCGCTTGCATCATTGAACTGTTCCTTCAAATAATCAAGTGCATCGGCACCGTGATTGGCATAAATCAATCCGTAAGCGTATAGAGCACCTCCTTGGCTAAAAATGGAGCCACCAAGCGAAGTTCTTCTGGGCAGATACGGCTCGAGTAACTTGCGACATTGGGAAAGATTGCCACGATGGATAACTCCAAGAGCTGCAGTTGCTGAAAATTTGGACCAATTCACAGCCTTGCCAAGCCAATCGAGATTATCACGGAAGAACTTGTCGTTTGTAGTCCCTTGATTCATGAACGCATTGCAGAACGTGACTGCTGTATGGAAGATGGAGTTTCGTCCCTCCAGACTATCCCGAACCTTATTCAAAATGCTCAAATCTGTATGGTTGTTGCGGTAGAGGAATTCGAGGTTGAGTCTGATGGTCTCACTTCCGTTGAGGATCTTGCGGATTCGGCTGATGGTCGGATCCTCTGCTTCTTCTGTTCCTTCGGGGTTAGTTGGAAGAGATTTAATGACCTTAGCTAGGAACTCTTGAGTTCCATTGTCGTACAGGTCGAAAGCGATTTGGTATGCGGTTGCCGTCGAAGTGATATCGCCTTTGGCCTATGAATATGTCAGCCAAAACATAGTCCAACGCGCGTAGTCAATAATCATTATACATACTGTCAACTTCTGTAGCATTTCCGACGCCTGTTCGTCTTGATCCAGATACACTGCACACTTCGCAATCGAGAAATAGTCGGGAGTGGGAATTTCGTTCAGCAAATCCAGGATCAACCTTAAGATCTCTGTTCGCAAGGCCCTCTCCTGAACTACATCCATGCAGATACCCAAGACGTACTCCATCAGCTCTTCTGAAGGCCCAGGTACACCTTCGGTTTGCTTAGTGCGAGACTCGGAGCTCGCACGCTTGATGACCCGGCGTAGCACTTCAAGATTTCTCGCCTCGACAGCGATGCCAACGACTTGACGGTATCTGCCCTCGCGCAAGCAACTCTCGAACAGTCGCTCGATGACTTGGTTCAGGGCCGATTGTGTAGCTCTATCCGGTATCGGAATTGCCCCTGTTGTCCCTTCTGAGCCAGTTGGATCCAACAAATTTTCCGTTGAGGCTCTTGATAGTAGTGACTTGGAAGGCAAGGTAGATTGAGAGAATGGAGTCGTAGGCGAAGTGAGAGCTGCAGCGGCTGCAGCATCATCTGTCCCAGCTGCGAAAGAGGTTGCCAAGGTAGGAAGAGGCCCAGCTTTCGAAGATTCTTGGGGAGTGGAGTGCTTGGTGACCGAGAGACTGATGTATGTATCCACGCATTTCGAGATGATGGTTTCCTCAAATTCGCCCTCGTAGTCAAGTTTGAACAAATCGCCCGCGCCGAGAGCAAAGGTCATACTCTCATTGTAGAATTGGAGATGATAGTAGACTTTGGCTAATACTAGGGACGCCAGTTGTCGCTCGGGAAAGGTTTCATCTTCGTACAAGGCTTCACTGAAGGGGCGAGTCAGTTCAACGACGTATATGGTAGCAAGGAGAAGCAATCTATGGACGAGGACTTACATTTGACCAATGGACCCAGCAACTTCAGTCCACAGAGTGTCGATGTCGTCGTTCAGGGTCTGCAGAGCAAACACCTTGAGCTCGGGCTCTTCATCGTGGAGGAAGCCCAAGACTCCGGAGGCTGAAGTCAGGCCAGGCATGGTCGAATGAGAAATAAATGATAGATAAAGGAGGGAAGATTTGTATTATCTTGGAGACGATGGATGCGCAGAAAGAAAACAGGTCGTTGTGCAGTGGAGTTGTTTGATGGAAAGGATCTCGGTGTTGATTACATTTGACTGACTTCGCCAGGCACAGCTTGGTTACGTGACAAGCTCTGGGTCGCGGCAACCTATTCTGAGCTAGGCCAAAAACTCACTTGATGCCTCAGGCGAAAATAAGGCCGCTCTCGTACACGCGCGTCACCCAAAAATTCAATTTTGGTCCGCGAAACAAAAGCACAGCGAATGGGGGTATATTCTCAATTATTAAATCTATAATGAACCATTTCCTTCTCTAGAATGTACAATTCGTCTTCCAGACATTTAGATAAGCTATTGCGGCGTGCCTCACGTGCGCATCTACCTGCATGAAATCGAACACTAGGTATTCAGGAGGTCCCGTCGGCAGCCAAGGGAATTTCCAAAATGGCATCTTGTTGACCTCAAGACCATCTTCATCTGTGATTCTTCCCTGCCATCACGACCGCGGGCTCGACCATGTATCTGTAGACTGTGCGACTCCCTACAGCGATCCTCACGACATCAACGAGAGAGACCTAAGTCGTTGTTACCTTCGCTGTCTCTTGTGTGGGCTTTCGTCCATCCTTTGTCCTGATCCGTTTGCGCCAGCATCAGTAATCGTTGTCGGATGTTTGTGTATAGCCAGATACCAGCAGCATCTTTCGTCAGATGAACGCCCTTTCGATCGATATTCCGAGTCACTCGTAGCCCGCGGCAAGGTGCGCCTGGTCTGGAGCTGCGAGGCCGAATCGCAAACACTATGGACCTCAGATCGATCATAAACTCGGAAGCTGGGGAGAGCTCTGTCTCCAAGCAAGCTGCGCCAGTCACTCCGGTGCAAGCTCATCCTCAACAAGGCTTTCATCGAGAATATAGTCATCCGCCGCACCCCTCGCCGGGCAAACATCCATCGCAAGACTACGGTGCACAACCTAGTGGACCATATAATTCACCAACTGCATATCAGAGCAATTATCAAGGTCGACCTCCTCCACCACCGCCCATTCAAGCACCTCCTCAAAACGACTTGCGCTCTCCTGCCAGATCTTATTCGGCTCAATCGCCTTACCAGCACACACCTTCGTCCTCTGCCAGCCAATATCCCTTTCCGCAAACCTACCAGACACCTCAAAGTCCCGCGCAACATCAACAGTATCCGCCCAATCTTCAGCAGAGAGAGAGCTATCCGCAATCGAATCCTCCTCCTCCTCCACCTCATCTCCATAACTCGTACAGTCAAGCTTCGCCTGCTCCTCAAACACCTCCAATTGGCATACCTGGTGCTCCCCATCCAATCCTTCAACACCAGCGGTCACAATCCTCGCTTTCGAATTCTACACCCACATCTGCCCACAGCCAACAACAATACTTCAGCAACCAGTATTCTCAAGACAGTCCAGTCTCTACAACCACGCCTTTTCCACCTTCTCAGATTACCCAGCACCAGCGGCAGCAGTCTCAGCAATCTCAACACTCGCAACCTGGAACACCTCTTGGGCCTCCAATAACTCAAAGGCAAGCTTCAGGACCGTTTGGACAACCACCAAGTCCATATCAGCAGCGAGGTATCCCACCTGGGCCATTCGGCCACTTTCAAACCTCGCCTGCCCAACCAGTACCCGCCTCGATCCCAAGATTACCAAGCACACCGAGTGCTTACGATCCACATTCACAGAGAACATCAACAAGTGAACAACATAGGAGGTCACAGAGCGAGAGGGAGCGCAGTGTTAGTGTGAGTCCCAAGACTCGTCTACCAAGCCAACCTCGGGGAGATATTATGATCCCGCAGACGGAAAACGGGTACAATTCTTCGAAGCGCAAGATTGAAGACAGGAACGCCGCAATTGAAGAGCCTCGGCGAGTAGGAGAACGTGAAGCCAAGCCACAGACAAACGGCGACAGTAAAGTCGTATCAAGTTCTCCTCAACCACCACCTAAAAAGCGTATCCGATATACAGAACCACCGATTTGGGCTCGCAGTGTCCGAAGCAAAGCACCATTAAGTATGAGCACTAAGACAAATCTCAAGGCGAATGGAAAGCTTCCTCTGGGAATATACCCTGCCAATCAAGGTCCTCCACCTATCAAAACTGAGATGAATGGCAACAACCAACTTCCTGCTCCATCTATCCGAGTTGCACCCCTTCCAAACACGGTGAAAGAGGATCCGTCGGTGATCCTAGGACCCTGGGAGCAGTCCATCACCAATACCAGGCCACAAGATGATATATCAAAGTTGGTAGCCGACTTCTTGTATTCACATGTCGTTTCCCGCAACGATCTGGGCGAGTTGGCAAGCAGAGGTGTTGACATCGAAATCGAAGCCAAGCTGGGTCAAATCATTGACAAAGATACGAACGAGAGATACATCTTACCTATCGACTCCGAATGTGTTCTCAGGGCGAACACTGGACTTACTTTCAGAAGCTCCATGACCGAGGTTTGTTGTATCCCCTTGAATCTATCAGCAAATGCTAAAATACTGCCAGACTCAGCACCGAACTCTCAACGAGTTCCTAAATAAGCGAGTACAAGAATCTTACGCACCAAATCCTTTGCCTGATTCAAAGGAGCGCGTCAAGATTATTTACAATCATCGCCGAGAAAGAGACACATTCTATGAACTCCCACAAACGATGTACTCTAGTCTCCCAGCGGCAGTTAGAGAGCAACTCAATTCACGCCAAAGAATCAGGGTCCGGATCAGTCACGATCAAAAGACGGGCCAAGTCCTGGCAAAGATTATCAAGTGCCGAGTTGCAAACCTTGACATTTACATGCCGAAACAAGCTCTTGACTGTCGCATCAGTATCAACTTCGAAATGAAATTCGACATGGACGTTGAAGATATCATAGCCGCCTCGACCAGTGATCGGCAACCTGATCGTAATAAGGATCGTTTAAGCTACACTCAATCTGTGTACCAATTCGATCTCACTCAAGTCACTCAAACCTCAAACATACAGGCAAGTTCTATTTCCGTGAAGCCCCAGGTCTTGATGCTAACTTCAGACAGGTCGGTGGGCCTCAGATAGTGAAGGAGCATGAACTTGAAATCGAAGTCTCTACTGCAGCAGTCCGCGAGCAAGGCCAGAAGGCGGCAGCAGGCAGTACCAACGAGTATTTGGCATTGGTTGAAGGTTTAGTGAGCAATGTTCGAGTCCTTGCGAGGGCTACACCATTTCAATAACCAGTTTTGGAGATATTTATTAGGTAGTCGTCCTTTTAGCGTCCACTGGAGATGTGCTGGTAGCTTGATACCTGGCGTTTCTTTCCTGGCACGGATAACGGAAGTCTGCAATACGGAATGTAGCAGCTGGCAAATAGTAATCAGGAGATGTGGCAATGTGCGTACACATTAGCAATCTCGACTTACCTTGATGAAACCCCCTTTTATTCACGTGATCATGTATCAGCCCAATCGAGTAAAGTCCAACGATCATTTCTATCCTTAACCTTGATAAAGCGTAGCTTCTTCTGCACGGGCACTCGCGAAGTAGACGCGCTTCCCCACAACTAACACTTCACCTCACCGCCTCGACTTGTGGATTGCTTTTTCAACCCCACAGATAGTTCCTGGGGACGTGCATTTCTTTCTTGTTCAGGTGTAACAAGTCGTGACATCTTGCTGGTCATAAATGGATAATCCTTCGCAGTGTCAGGCCTTGAATGTCTCAGACGAGAAGAGGTGCATCGAGACTGCCACTTCTTTGAACGGATTCTTCTGCGCTTTCCATTCGAGACAATGCCAAGGTAGGCACCTCTGGATCACTGTGCCTAAATAATACATTCTTACACAGACAGGTCTCTATCGAGGTTACAAGCTTCGAAATGCAAAGCTTGATCGCCTCGTGGAAAATTCTCCAAATTACCTTGCTGCAGCCAAAGCGCCGCTGCATAGCCTGACATATGAAGATGTCTCAAGTCATGAAACACTCAAGGAAATTCACGATCATCTATTCCTCAGACTTCAGCTCCTGGAAAGGGTCATCCGTGCCCGAAAACTGCATATGAGTCGCTTCTGTTCACAGGACATGGACTATGGCCATGTCAAATGGGTCGAACATCTCCAAAGCCAGAAATCCTCAACTGTTCGAGCTCTGGAAAAGCTGGAGCGACAGACATCAGAGTTTTTGTACAAGAAGCAGAAGTGGTACACATGGGTCAGAGAATGCCAGGACGATGAAGGAAAGAACGGGGAGAAAGAGCAGAAGAAGGTTAAGGCAGAAGCTGCAATGTTCAGAAGACATTGGAAAGCGGCTCAGCTGAGGCAAAATGACAAGAGAGCTAAAGAGGATAAGTTGAGGGAAGATGCTTTTCTCGAGCAGATTTATAAGGAGAGAATGGCTGAGCGAGAGAGAAATGGTGAAAGAGCGGAAGAGGATGACGAAATGGATTGGGATCCCATCGAGGATGTCCTGGAGGATAGCAGAGGAAGCTATATCGGTACTCTACCCCAATTCGTGACCTGTCCCGCCCAGCTACTTACTAATCACTCGTGCAGATCTGATCCAGACCTTTCTTTGGATGACAGCGTCTGAAAGCATTCCGGATATCACCAAGGAGGACTCCACTGGCGCATCGATCGCTATATCGAAAGACCCTCCCGATTCTTCCCCAAATTCCAACGTCACATTAGTGGACAGCCCTTCTGCATCCAACTCCGCCAAGAAGCCGAAGCCCAAGTCAAAGTCAAAGAAAAAGAAGAAAACTTCTAACAGCGCCAGTTCCTCAACTCAAACAACAGCTCCTGCTCCCGAACCAGACAAGAGCCTCATAGAAACACGGCAAGAAATGCACGATAGACTGAAAAACGGCGAGGATTTCAACAACGATAATGTGGTTGGTATGATGATTGCTGGGACCATCGAAAATCCAGTCATCTCAACCAAAACGATCACATTTCCAGAGGACGAGATCAAACGCTTACAAGACGAGATTTTCCAAATCAAGCATCTTCTATTCTGTCGATTACTTCTTGGCCACGCGGCCTTGCTCCCAGCAGCTCTACGAGCGAACATCGTCGAGGAGTTCCTAGCAGATCAAGAAGTAACAACTGGAGAGCTTAGAGATTTGTGCTTGAAGATGGAAAATCCAAGCCTCCAGGATATCCGTGACGCATGTGCAGATTTCTTTCGAGTTAACGAAGAGACCGATGAAGACCTTGAGCCGTCTCGAGAAGAAGCCGAGGAACCCGCAGCTCCATATTCTGACTTGCATGTGTTTCAGAAGAGAAAGGGGGACTTGCCGGACAAGTGGGTTTCAAAGCGAGAAAAGACGAAGCGAGCTGCAGAGGCAATGGGGGCTCCAATGCCGACAGTAAGTGAAATGCTTGGGGAGGGTGGGGGTGCTGTCGATTTCGGCAATACCCAAGGCGCTTCCCCTTCGCCCACTGGAAAGATCAAAGTCAAGATCTGTGGTCGCACAATCTGGAACTATCCCAGCAGCAAAGCCATGAACCGAGGAGGTTGGCTACACTTCTGCGTCATGGCAAAAGAAAGCAATCTACACGACGCCATTGCGCTATGTCGACATTGGGATGAATTCTTCGAGCTGAATGTCCTTGCAATTTGGGGTTATTTTCCGGGGAAGAATTGGGCTGAATGGGTTGGAAATAGGTGGCGGCAGCAAATGTTGCAGCTGGTAATTCATTATTTACTTTGCATGCCCGAGTCTATAGTCTTGTCTCACTGCTGACATATCCTCTTCTAACAGGGCTTTATTGTTTATTTCGAAAGTGCGAAACCTGATGCGCGTGATCTCACAGTCAGAATTCAGGAGGGCGGACGCCGTGGCCCAGTCCGACGCTCCCATAACGCATTCGAAGCTCGAAACTTCATTTGTGCTCATATAAAAAGGGATAACCAAGCCAGTCGTCGCTTGGTTCAATACTTGTCCATGCAAAGTCACCGACTTCTGGTTCTTGTCCGAGATGCAGAGTCTGGACGTCTTCTAATCAAACCTCCAGAAGATCAGCGCTGGCTCTATCGTCAAAAATCGGGACTTGGAAGAGTATCCCGGAATGATGATTGGCAGATCATCAAAAGCATTGGTCCGGACTTCTTCGATGATATGGATAAGTTTCGACAATGGAGCTTTTCATTCAAAGAATACTACGACGTGTATGTTTGGGACTTGGAAGCTGGAGAGCCTTTCCCTTGTTTGTACAACGCTGTGCAGGAGGTTTGTATCTGCATCTTCTCATGGACCGTTGTCACTGACCAGTTATAGACACTTACGAAAGCCCTGCGATGCCGTACTCCTCCAGACCTCTACAATCCTGTAGCTCCAGTAATTAGAACTCTCTACAAAGACGAAACTACCCATCGTGTAAGAGATATTAAGCCGGGAGACGACGTGAAGAGCATCTACGACAACTCACATAGCCCAGACGTAAAGTTCAGGTACGGCACAGTTGATGACCCATGGGGTAAGAATGCGTCTGGGCTTGCACCTGCGAGAAAAGTGTTCGAGGAGGATAACACGTTTCCAATGAATTTATTCTACACTAAAGCCGACGAATTAGAAGGCGAGGTCCTGTTTCCTGAAGAACGTGAGGCGCAGATGTTGGACCCTTCTCAGATTGGAAAAATTGAACCGCTTAGTCAATGGGAGGAGACGTTCACTTGTCAAGGCTTCATCGAAGGGTGGGATTCTGAGTACACGGAAGACACCGACGATGAGAATTTGGAATACGACTCCGAGTGGGAAGACGAGGATGATCTTGAAGCCGACCTATCGGAGGACAACGGCTCCGAAGGCCTTCAAGAGGGCCATGAAGAAGAAGAGTCGACTGTCTCTGATACACATGAAGATCTACCAATCACGCCCAACGAAATCTTCCATCGGATGCCTTTCTCTAGTGAACTGAAAGAAGCCATGAAGAAACTTTCGCTAAAGAGCGGTCATTCTCACCGAGTTCGGCCCAATACTAAGCCCAAAGAGTCGGAAATGAGGGAAGAATTCATGACGTTCCTAGATAGGGAGAAAGCAAAGGGTGAGAAAACTCAGAATCCTGCCTCGCCCCTACTGCTCTTCCTTCATGATCAATTGCTCCTCCTCTCCTATCCTAGTTTGCCAAGAGAATAGAAATCGGGCAGTGACAGGCTCGACAAGCTGACTCAGCAATGCAGTATTCAAAGTAGTGTGGCATAAAGCGGACCTCTCACCCCACGCCCAAATACGCTACACCGAGATGACGAAGATGATCAAAAAGATTCGGAAGTACAATCATGAAGTTTTCGATTATGCGCCTGTGATACTGGCTTTCAAGTTGATACACGAGTTAGATCTTTCTCAGGATAAGAAGGATCTCCACAAAGCCATTGCCAAAATGACTCCATTCTTCCATCAAGACTTCTTTGCCTCGGCAGACGGTGAAGGCTTCAAAGACTCGCTCTTATTTAGACAAGAAGAACGGGCCAAAGCCCCTCAAGACGAGCGCTCGCATCACTCAAATAAGACTCGCCCAGCTGAATTCTACGAAGAGTTCGACGCCGCCGCCAAAGCTGCCCAGTATCTTCCTGAAGATTTTCCTGAAGAGTGGGACATTGTTATTCGACCAATAATAGCCCATTGTAAGTTTCCCACTTCTCCAAAACTTTCTATCTAACAATCTTGTCAAGTATACAAGGCTGGCGTCATCCGCACCAGAGCAGACACATACCACGAAACTCAAGCTTTCGCAGCTAAAGAGCCCGGGCGCGATAAATATGACCTCTATTTCGAAGCACGAGACCAAATCGAAACAGTCCGAATGCCACCCCATGTGAAGAATCCTTACGACGTCCCATCCTTCAAAGCATTCGCTCGCGCCTTCACTAAGAAGCATCCCGGTGCCCGTTTCGCAGTCCTGTCTCTATGGAGTGCGCCACACTTCTACCCGCTCATGATCGGACACGACAATCACGACGCGACGTCCTTCCGAGACCTCCAAGGTAGGAATTTCATCTGGAAATTCGTGCCGAAAGACATGCCGTGTTCTGAATGGTCTATCCATATCACTGCCCAACAGCGAGTTGAGCCGTTCAAGAAATACTTGAAAGATAGGGTTGTGGTTAAGAGAGAGAAGTACTTGGTTATGGGAGTTGATGAGAAGGATTTGCTTAGGCTGGCGTCTGCGACGACGTTTGCGATTCAGACGCGGCCGTGGAGGCAGGAGGTTGATCTTTGGAAGAGCTTTGTTAATGTTGATGTGGGCTTCATTGAGGCGTTGGATGAGAGGTGGATGGAGTAGATTGGAGACATGCAGGAATTGAGTGAAGTAGGCATTGGTATAGATTTGGTGTTGTGTGGGATATTTCCTTGTTGATCTAGATTGTATACGATCACTCCGAACAATGTGAAGTATCTTGGAAGTGTATGGAGAGCGTGTACAGCAAAGGATTTGCTAAATATGAGGTGGAGAAAAGAGACAATAGAACATCAAGCTGCTTCCGAGGCACTGTTTGCTCAGTCAACCCCACGATTGTACATTGTCTGAAATCACAAATATCCCAGCACTTCTGGGCATTGTTTATGGGGTCTCAAATGTACTCTTCTAGGTCTACCTCTTGGAGAAGGTTGAATTTACCAGAGTTATAGAATTGGAATCGGCATTGCTTATGATACTTGGGACGTTTCAGCATGCAGAATAAGCAACATTGGTCACTTGGGAAGGAGGCATGAGTTTCAAGGACTTAGCTGGACTCCTAAGAGCAAAGCTGCGTAAGAGACTCCCTGCTAAGTAAATCAAACAAGCCATGTACAGTACGCTTTGCCCAGAAGCAAGTTCGCACAACGCCCCGAAATGTGTGAAAGTCATTGCGAACTCCACCGATTGTACAGTATTATACGCGTTTCTTCATCAAATAGCAAAAGCCCAGAACGCCTTTGGCCACCAAGACAGACCCCACTAATCACGCTTGAACCACTTTGACTACTCCCACCGGAGCTTCTCTTGCTTCCCGAATCTTCTCAGCCAGCCAGTCCAGTTTCACATCTGACTTTTGTACTAAGGTTATCTTGCGGAATTCAGGAAACTTGAATAGAGGCTGTAAAAGGTGCGCCAGCTCCGCAGCGTTATCACCCAGGATCCCATCTGCGGCATACAGCGAGAACGGAACAAAAGATACCTTGATGAACTCAATGTTCAATGACGCGAGGTGCGGAAAGTGATTGCGGATGGCCATATGCAGAGATCCGATGTTCAGACGTTGTTGGTCGTTGATGTCGAAGCGGTAGTTAGCCATATCCTCGGCGCGTCTTGCATCAGTCATTTTCTTCAGATAGCCATCCACAGCGCGTGATACCTCGGTGATATTCTTTGGGTCAAACTTCCGTGGTTTAGGTAGGACATCTGTCTCTGGTTGAAGCTTGATACCGAGAAAAGTGGTGAAGGTGAGACGTCTGACTGCCGGCGCACATTTGATGGGAATGCGTCTCAGAAACTGAATCGGGCTATTGATTGACAAGAATCCGGTCTCGAGACGAAAGGTATTGATTGAAAAGTAGATCCATCGGGCTTCGTTGCTGACCTGCTTATTGACAAGAGAGAGGCTCCGAAGGTCGTACAAGGGTCTCCGTTGTTTATCGAAATCAATCTCATGGTCCTCGAGCAGCAAGATCTCGTAGATTTTGTTGCGCATTTCCGGAATCAGTCCCAGGAAGTCTGTGAAGGTTGGTGGCTCGGTACGAAGTCCTGAGCGTGTCCGCACCATTGCTTCGGGAGCTGATCTGATATGGTTTTCGGGAACGCCGTTTGGCAAGGCTCGCGGTCATCGAAATTTATATTGTCTCGAAGATATACTGAGGCTTGAATTGGGAGCAGCATTGGAGGATTCGAAAGCTTTTGTTGTTTTGTTGTCGTCGGGAAGGTGCGTTCGGATGGAGAAGTCGATCAAAAGCGGCAAGTGAGTCAAGTGTTGCCTTCAACTTTATAAGCGAGGTAAGTCACGTAAAGTACTCTACAGCTCCTCCAAAACAGACCTCTCTAAGGGAGCTTTTGAAGCATTTTGAAAGGGAAATGTTGTTCATCTAAATTTAATCTGTAATGAGTTCGTAAAAGTTTCGGAATGTACATTCGATCTCCTTACCTCTTAATGTCCTTGCCTCAACGAATTCCACGTGATTTCAGATTCTTCATCACTTCTCAATATTAGAACATTCAAATTGATTTAGAGTCTCGCAATGGTCACAATGGACCAAAAGAGTCAAGCAATTGAATCAACAGTTCTCAAGTTGCTAAGCCATGTAGAAGAAGGTAATACATTGCTCTCTGAGGTATTGGGTATAGAGCTAAATCCTGATCCGTCAATGCTCCATACCACTTATCCGCAGCTTATTTGTCCAACCAGAATCTTCCAACTGCAAGACAAGGTGAAGAGACTCGCAATAGGTGTCTCAAGGTTCCTTCAATCAATTACCGGAAAGCAAACCCCAATATAAGTCTTACAGTACAACACCAGGGTCAGGTCTTCTTCCAAGCCACGGCATTCCGATACGTACGAGCCAACTCTCAAGTCTTCTTTAGGATCTCCTAATATTTTTGTAGAGCTTCCTTGTCAGCCATAGCGTCCAGAAAGCTTTCTACTTGCTGCTTCGTCAATCGCAGGTCCTCCAAGAACGTGAAATCGATGCAGTCGCTATCCTCAGCAGGTTCCGGACCCCACTCTCTCAACAAGTCTACACCCTTTTTCATATGTCCACGCGATTGCGCGCTCGTGAGAATCACACCATTTGATATCGAAAGACCCCCACGGACACAACTCATAATCCGAAGAGTACTGAAGCCGTGAAAATAGGCCTTTAGAATGGCACAGATGGTGGTAAACTTGTCTTCGGACAGAGAAGACATGATATACCCGTTACCAAATTCAGGCAGTGTTAAGGTCGGATAAAGCGGCTTTAAGCGCATTTCCAACTCTATGTTCTTGATCATTGGGAGGCAAGATTTCGGAACTCGCTTGATGAAGACCTTGAGGCCCTCTAGATTAGGAACATTGCGAGTATACGTATCCCCATTGCCTACAACGAACAAGTTGGCTGAATAGAAGATGGAGCGTGCTTCCTCGTAGATCTTCTTGTTTGTGCGGAGGATTGCTGAATGGAAGGTTCGCGGGCGCGAAATTGGGATGTGAGGCAGTGGTGTTATTCTGATGGGTGTGTCTTTTACCAGGAGGTAGCGATCTACTAATATATCAGTATGTGTTTTCCAAAGTTATCAAAGAACCAAGACGAGTTCTCCCGAGAGAGCGTTCCGAGCACCCAGCTCTTGAGTCGTCCCAAATGAGACTAAGAGGGCTTGACATACAGATCATATCTCGCACTTCTGGAGGGAGCATAATGAGAAAGCGACAGGTTTCTTGAGCGGCCTTCGCCTTGGTTTCGACTGTGACGATAACTGGATCCATGGTGTAGGTCGGAGCAAGGCGCAAGTGACAATGATGTGGTGTGTTGATTGGATTCGAGGATCTCGATATCTGGAATTGTTGCAAGCAAAGATGCAAGTGCTCGTACTGTGTTCTCTTGACTTTTGTTGATGTTGGTGTGGCAGCAAGGTGGTGGTTGATATGGGAAGATATTTTAAGAAGAGGAATGAGATCCAGTTAACTTTTCTAGCATCCTTAGCGTCCTTGCAACAAGGCCGAATCTTTTTCAGGAGTTACGCTTAGAGCGGCCGCAGCTGTGTTGTGTGAGCTAGTTATATCATGTCTAGTGTTATCTCATTTGATACGGAAATCAAGGTAAGAAAATCTTTCTACAGTGCACTAGCATGTTTATATACCTAGTTCCAATGGAGCGAATGCTGTTTTTGTTAAGGGGTAAATCTCTAGTCGGCCAATGTTCATTGGGATTCAAGTAATTCCTTGATAATTTTACATATTCGATTTGCTTCGGACTACAGAAACCATGCAAAAAGCCCTCCAGGAGTGCTTACACTAAGAGAAGAAATCATAGTCTCAGACATTATCCCCTTGAAGAAGTGATTCTGGACCATATAATTTGACAGGCAGCCATTCCAGTAGACCAGCGAACCGCTACTCTCAATCCTCAACACCGCCGTTACCAACCCTTTTCCAATCCTTTTCCACTATGACTTGTCAATAGACTCCTGCGACTCCGATACTTTATCTTTCCAACCAAGAACAACTGCCAGGAACCTCTTCACCTCTTCGTCCTTCAGGCGTACGCCAAATGTATAGTGGTATGAATTCAGGGGTGTCAGACTCTCTAACAAGCTCTGTACTGCATAACGAACAATATGATGGCCAGAATATGCTATGGCCCAGGTTCCCGCTTCCGGATCTGATGGTCCACGAAGATTGCGGATGTTGTCCATAGTGATAACCCATTCCAAATTTTTCACACCATCGAAGTGCTTCTGGACAATCCAGAGAGTATCGAGTAGGTCTTCGGTGGCATGGACATCCAAGTAGTAAGCATCTCCGTCAAAGTTACATAGGAAGCTGACACGTATGTTGAGGTTTTTGATCAAGGAGATGAAGGTTTTGGGAACTGTTCGGATGAACGATTGGAGACCTTTGAGGTTGGGAACTGTGCTGGAGTTCCACCATCCGTTGCCAACAGTGAAGGTGTTCACGGTGTAGAGTCTTGCGCTTCCTTCACTGTATGTTTGTTTATTTGCCCTGAGGATGGCGTTGGGATCTGCGGAATCGGACTTCTTGCGCGAACCAGCTATAGACATGTCAGTGTGCAGCTCTCATAGAGACTTAGAAACCGAAGAGCTTATACGAAGAGAGGATCTCAAAGTCTTCAGCCCTAGGATGATTACAAAACTAAAGGCAGGATTTGACGTACTCTTTCTCTTTAGTGACAATATGTCAATTGAGTACTCGCTCTCCACCAGAAGATCGTCTATTGACATATCAGTATACACTTTTCACAGAGATCTGAGAGCCAAGGAGCTCATCAGAGGAGTTGTTTCCAGGGTTGGGAGGAGCTGCCTCCTGAAATGATGTCGAAGTGAAGCGAAATTAGACTTACAGATCATGTCTCTGACCTCAGGAGGGAACTTGAGGAAGCTGACCTGAAGTTCTTTTGGAGAGTCCTCTGGGACTTTTGCGCCAGAGTCTGCACTCATTGTGGAGTTTGTGCTCATTGTGAAATTGGTGTTGAGTTTGTCTGTTCTTGGTTGTTCTTGTTGATCGTGAACGGAAAGGGTAAAGATACAGCACAGCAGATCGGACAGCCGCCTCGTCGCGTGATTTTTTCAGACGCGTAGCCCAAAGAGGTAAGCGTGCTTTGGTTCGAAGTGGTTTGTTTGATTCCGATGGCTCAAAGAGGCAAGGCGGAGCCTCGTTCATGGCGATTCACCGATCTATCCCTACCAGATTTCAATGGATAAGGAAGGCAACAACAATCGAGGTAATTTGAGCTTTCTGTGTTATTTAAAGAATGCAAAGGTATCTTTATATAGCTTTGAAACATATCAACTAGACTTTCAGACATTTACTTATATTATGGTTGTATGCTGTTCAAGTGTTAATGCTCACAGCTGTCAAGACATCAGAACCTAGAATCACAATTTCGGGCTAGAGGTTGAGAGAATGATCCTTTGGATGCTACCCGATCCATTAAACTCCTAAGATGCCATGGGAGACTCTTGCATACTATTAGCGTGCACATACTTTAACACATAGGTAAGTATGTTTCCCTATACTTACCTTAGCGGACTGCCCTGTTCTGAGAAAAGGCTGCGGAACTTTCATAAGCTATAAAGACCGTGCGGATTAGTTATAAGCCGTCGAGTCTCTACAGCCTGTGGACACTTGTCGACAGGCTGTTTTGCTAGCACCTTGCTCTACTACCTAGGGACGCAGCCTGGTCACGTGCACATGACTAGCCGAGGAAATAGGGGAGCCGTGAATTGTGTAGGTGTTGTATGTAGGCCGGCAGAACAATAACTTGCGAGATGATCCAAGTTATGTATAGGCTATGAGAAAGTGGCTTATATCTCGCATTTGTAATCTTACATTCTCTCTTGAGCTTCAAGTTTGTAATGTTTTCCCCGCCTTAGAAGCTCGCGAAACTTTATGCAATGAAGATCAATCTCAGAATTATGCACTCAACTACATTAATTCTAAGATTAAAAGTTTACTATTAGTATAGCTAACGATGTGTAAAGGTCAGAAACTATAAATAAGTGAAAGGTAGAGAAAGAAAGTGTGTGAGAGAGAGAGATACAAGCCTTCAGGATGGACAAGGTCAGGCAAGTCCGAGTCCGAGTCCGAGTCGGGTTTAAAGCATTTTGGTAGTGAATTGGACTCGGAGTCGACAGCATTCATCTAGATTTATATGTCCTTATTAGGCTAGATCAGCCCCTTAAACTCGGGACTCGCGAGTTTAGCCCCTTTTTACCAAGGTGGAACTGGACTTGCAAGGTCTACAGTTGAATTTGATTCGAGTTCGACTCGGACTTGGCTAACCTTGGGGATGAAGGGCCTCAGGGAAGAGAGTGAGAGATTAGAAAGCTACGTCAAGAGTAAGGTTTCAAATTCGAGTTACTCGGAATTCTACCGCGTCAAATTCACCGACTGTGCGCCATTCAGTTCAGACATAGCTCTTCAGACGCCCTCCCGGCGTTTAGATGGTTTGTAGGGGGAAGCAAACAGGCGAAAATCCTTAAGCATGGGGTTGGGGGGATTGGGAAGTCTTCTTTTGTACTTGTTTTGTGTTTTTTTTCTGTTGTGGATCGAGATTTTGAGGAGTTAATTGTTGGAGACAATGATTCCCGGATGAGCTTGTCGGTTTCTAAGGGGTATGTTAGAAAGGTATATTAACTTGTTTGTAAGTGTGGTGATGGGAGAAAAGAGATAAGGTATAAGAGAATGGGGAGATTTGTGCAAACTTTGAAGAAGTGTTAGGGTTTTGAGGTTGTGCATTAAGAGGATTGTCTTTAAGAAGGACCGATAGGAAGAGTGTTCATTAAACGTGAGGAGGGCACTATACTGGGAACTGAAAACGAAAAGGACAATGCGGAACTAAGTGGCCTCCAGCGGAAAGAACGAAATCTTCTCACCGCCTGCGAGCCTTGTGACATGTTCTAGTCCATACGTCAACACCTACTGTTTATGAACTGACCTCCCGCCATTCATGAATAGCAGGATGTATATATGGCACCCCTGGTTTACGAACTACACTTGCCATTTATAAACAATTAAAGCATATCGAGCTAAATAAGGCCCTTGAAAAACAGCCCCGGAATAAGACCCTGCTTGACCTCAGCCCTTCAGCACTATAATATTGTAGAGCACTTACTGCACCTCCATGCTTAAGTCTTGAAGCAGTATAGGACTTTAGGGCCATAGGGAAGTAGCTGAGGTGTAAAGTGGAGTATTATCCTGGAGTCTTGAAGTACACAGAGTGCTAGCATTATTGAAAGCAAGGCATTGTTCCGGTTAGTAGCGTTGTTTAGATAGAGCGGGCCATACTATTCATGAATCGCAGGGCTATTTAATGAACTAGAAGTGCTATATATAAACACTCTGCCATCAGAAATACCTTGCCATTCATAATTGCGGGGGTCCTGTTTATAAACAACAATTGTTGCTCTATGAAATTTCCTAGACGCTCCCACGACGTCCGAAAAATTAAACCTAATTTAAATCGTGCATAATCAAGAAAAAAACCGGTACAACTCCGGCTCTTCCATTTTGTACCCTACTCTCTGCCCTGCTCTTTTACTCACTCGCTCACTCACTCACTATAGTATAGATCTAGCGAATGAGTAGTACTGATAATGAGGCAAAGAGCATTGGAATGGTTAGATAGTATGGAGGTGAGTAGACAGTACTAAGGGGGGCAGACAATGTTGAGATGGCTGAGAATAAGTAGGCCGCAATAACTAGCTAAAAGAGGTGAGTTAATTATAATTTCCAAACAAATCCTTCGTTTTCCATTTATGATTAAGGGTCAACCGTACGAACATCTTAGACTCTAAAAACATTAAAAACCTTAAAGAATAGCAGCCTAAAGAATCATAACAAGTGTGCTTGAGCCTCCTCTTGGATAGGGTGAATCGTCTGAGCCGTCTTGTGCATGGGGTAAGCGATTTGAGCCGCTTCTGCCAGGGCTACTGGCCCCTTTATTAGACTAATTCTCTCCTGTTAAGCTACTTCTCTCCCTGCCAAAATACTTCTGTCTCACGTTCTCTTGTGCCTTCTCTTATTTCCCCGCTCTTTCATATTCTTATATATTCTAGTTTATACGTTAACTCTACGAAAACACTTAGACGCTCCCACGACACCGCACGGATGTCGTGGCGACGTCTATAGCTAAGTTCAAGAGAATTCATGAAACATCTAAGACACTTAAAACTAAAGGCTAAAAGGGGGGAGTAAAGGAGAAAGATAGCATTTAGGGGTGAGAAGCATGATATCTTATATCTAGAGCTGAAAGCGAAAAGGGACAATTCAGAACTAAGAATATTTAACGGAAAGAACGGATGCCTCACCGCCCGCGAGCCTTGTGATCTGCCTGACGTTCTTAACGTATTTCGAACCATGGTTATTGATAACAGCTACTCGATATCCACAATAGCTTTCGTAGCTACGGATTCTTCTCACTGCCTTCGAGCCTTGTATATACAACTAAAAGCGAAAAAGGACAATTCAAACATAGGCAATATCTAACGGAAGGAACGAATGCTTCTCACCGCCTACGAGCCTTGTGATATGTACT
The DNA here is from genome assembly GCF_001500285.1 of Mollisia scopiformis. NCBI lineage: Eukaryota > Fungi > Ascomycota > Leotiomycetes > Helotiales > Mollisiaceae > Mollisia > Mollisia scopiformis. Next base: position 153,575 of record NW_017263608.1, read on the forward strand.
ATATCCAGAGCTAAAAGCACAATTCAAAACTAATAAGCAACATCTAATGGAAGGAACGGATCCTCACCGCCTGCGAGCCTTGTGATCTGCCCGACTCTCTTAATGTGTTTGGTACCATAGTTGTTGATAACAGCTACTTGATGGCCTGAATAGCTGTCGTAGCTTTCGTAGCCTCGCACAACCATTACAACTTTCAAACACTATCCTTGTTTTTCCGTAGACAACTCTTTCCATTATACAACAACTTTCAGACCCGATCTCTGTTTTTCTGCAAACAACTTCCTTCCAAAACACCACAACCACGACCTTCAGGCCCGATTTCTGTTGTGCCGATAACAGCTACTCGATGACCCAAATAGCCTCGGCCGCTTCTTAGCCTCAGACAATAACCACAACCTTCAGACCGGTCTCTGTTTCTCCACAAACAACTCCCTACGAACAAACATCCTTTTTCGAGATGGCATACCAACCGGCTAGACTCGCTCCCCGAAAGAGTGGCTCAGTCCAAGAAGCATTCAGATTTCTCGATCTCTTCTCAGAGATTCGGAATAAAGTCTATAGTCTGGCCCTTGATCACGAACACCCTGTCTCGATTAAAAGTCCTCGCAACCACCGGAAGAAAACCACGGCTCCAGCAACAGCCTTTGCATGCTTACTCCGTGTCAACAAGCAGGTCAACAAGGAGGCCAAAGGCGTATTTTATGCGGAGAATACGTTTGTGGTCGGTAACGGCTGGTGGGGATCGAAGACGCAGGAGAATCATCAGGTGAGTGACGAATTTCGGTTTCACGTTTCGAGTTTCGATTTCACGTTTGGGAGTTCGGCTGTAATGGCGTGAATATTTGATTTTGAGTTCGACTGTGCTAACGTGAATATTCGATCTGTAATGGCTTTGAAGGCTTTCATCAGCAGGGTCCCGAAGGAATGCATCTCTCTGATCAGACATGTTCATATCATCATGTTTGCAGGAGAACCCGACAACTTTGGCCGGTGCTTGGCTAAGGAGAGAGACACCAAAGAGCTGAAGGGGTTGGGCACGTCTCTTGTGAAGCATTTCTCCGGTATCGAGATGATATCTTTGACTGTTGGTGATGAGACAAGCCGCCAAAATCCGCATACCAATTCGGTAGCCAACTTGATGCCCGGTATTCTGAGAAGAACATTGGTCGGGGACGTTCAGGGGTTAGCATGGGAAGTCCGGACGATACTGGATGGGCTCGCGGCTAAGAAGTTGAAGGAGATCCGATGGCTAGAAGACGGAATGACGTTTGCCGAGTTCAGCAGTTTGGTGCAACATGAGGAGCTTAAGGTCGAGATGAAGTTGCTCGAATGGAAGGATGAGGTGTACGTAAAGTCCGCGAGAGGCTCTCAAAGTAACCCAATTTGTCTGTAGCCGTCTTTGGTTGGACGTGCGGAGCTGGCTGGGAGATGGAGTTGGTGGAGTGGAACAATGAGCCGTATTTGCGGTGTACTCGAGATTCTCAGTAGAATCCAACCCGTCTCTACGCTATCCACAATAAATGGATCTCTCTTTGTTCTTCGGCTTCTCGTCGTATGCGTCCAGAAATCCCTTCATTGTACCGCAGATGCTCAAATTGAATGGCTTTGCCCATTTCACCTTGTTCGGCCAGTAGCCGTTCAATGATACCCTCTGTATATACACACTCATCCTCCCACATGCAGATTTGCCGCAGTTTTGGAAGTTGCATCAAGGATTTAATGGCCTTTGACAGAACGGTGATCGTGGCTTCTCTGGGAATGATCCGACCAGGCCAAATCTGTACTTTGTTTGAACTCACCACCCAGTCCACTGTCACGGTAGTTACGTTGACGAAGTGCTTTGGGATACATCGATGAATTTGCCGTATTTCCAGGGCTTCAGCAGGACCTCCCATAGATAAATTGACTCCGGAGCGGAAGGGTATAGGCTCCGAGTTCAAGAATTCGTATTGAGCTAGGACTTCTGCAACTTCCGCGGAAGGAGTTATTAGGGTTGTCCATTCGGTTTCCCATGGCCTGCGGCGAGGTGGGAGTTGAGAAAGATCGTCTATTGTGCGGAGATAGACGTGGAATTGAAGTTTTGAGATTGCTCCAATCAACGACGCTGGAACGTATTTCGTCAACGCTTTGAGTCCTATGAGGCTAGCTTCATTTTCTTCGGTGCCGTTGCCAACGACAAAAGTATTGTACTGAAAAAATATCTTGATGGCCTCGTCATGAATCTTCTTATTAACGTACAATATACTACTACTCGTGTTCGAAAATGAGAGTTCTACAAACCATCAGTAAACATTTTTGACCAAATCTACGAGCTGAAGAGCGTATTCGAAGAGCTGAAACATATCTTGTTTGGCAAGCAGCTCCCAAAGAACATCCGGAATCGTCGGGTATGAAGATGAACATACCCGACGAAACAATGGTAAAATTAACATACCCCGGAAAGTTCTTTGGCGCGGAGTGCGGACTGGTATGGGCTCATTGCTGGCAAGGAGCAGCTGATAAATACTGTTCCGAATCTCTGCGGGAATCGCAAGCAGTATCCCTCCTGGTGTTTGCTCCATGTTTTCAGCACAGTGTATTCCCCTGATCTGATGTTAGTTTGCTACAAACATTGAGACAAGCTATTTCAGCTTGAAAGAGAGGGCACAAACAGATTCGGTACGAGAATTCATACTCCGTCAGCAATTGGGGTTTTAAAGCCGCGCAAGTTCTGTCCTTTTCGAAGTTGACGTTGAATGTCCAAGTGACAAGAGACTCAGTATGCTGTAGCAGTGGTGCTCGATGGACGTTTGAATGAATGAAGAGAACAGCTATGCCCGCGACCTTTGGGTTGAATAAATGACTCTCTTCGCTGGATGCCTGAACTTGAGGCTGAGGTAGCAGGTGAGTCAGGCTGCACACCTCAGTACTTGGTGAATACTCGGTCACTCGACGTAGAAAGAAGGCACTTCCAAGCATCGTTATTGGAGCATGCATTGCGATCAATATCGCAGTGCATGCGTCGTACCATTAGCAGGGTGGAGCTGTTGTTGGACATCTGATTGCTGAATAAGCAATTAACCTTATTACTTAAGCCTCTGAAGCCATCCCACAAGCCGGCGGAAACAAGTCCGAAATGTGGGGAGAGGCGCCGCCCCTAGAGCGAATCACCCAAAACAAATAACAATCCAAACTTGCTTCATTGTCGAATAACATCGTCGCACATCTAGGAACCTCGAATAGATGTTCAACTTCATGCCCTCGGCATAGGTGATGTAGAGCCTCCGACATCAGGATGAGATCTTGTCACCTTTAATCGTCGTTTACTCGAAATGTCCCTCGTTCCTTACTCCTCGCGCGAGCGTGGATCAGAGGTCGTGCTGTAAGTTCAATCTGAAGCAACAGATCATGGTCCAAGATGGCACTTGTGAAGCTTGACACTGATCTCCCTCTTATCAGGCGGCATAACGATGCTCTTGTTCTTCGAGATCCTCAAACACAACAGCTCATTCTCCGTGGTGCAACCCCCTCCTACGCAGACTGTCCAACATGCCATCGACCACTTCGACCCCCGTCTCCCGATCGACAGAGCTCTCCCCACCGATCCGCAGCTTTCATTAGCCCCGAATACTTTCGTATGCTGCAGTCTGCCTATGGCAGCGCAGAAGATCAAAGTCCCCCTTCAAGTCCAATTCGGAGACTCGTTCAGCCGGCGTTCCCAATTTCTCCACCTCGAGACAGACATACGGGGGAATCGGTGGCGGATGCGGAGTTTGTGACGAGTACACCGGCGCCGCAGACGGGACACAGTATCAAGAAGGAAGCTTTCAGTCCGAATTACTTTAAGAGATTCTTTATTGAGGAAAAGGAGCTTGGTAGAGGTGGAAAGGGAGTAGTTCTGTTGGTCAGGCATGAGCTGGACAGTGTTTCTCTGGGTATGAAATGAAGGAATGTGAAGTTCTACTTTGCTAATTGGAGCAGGACAATTTGCTTGCAAGAGAGTGCCTGTTGGAGATGATCATGCATGGTTGGAGAAGGGTAAGTTTAAAAGATCACTGAAGATACTCCATAGCTGACGAAACAGTCCTCATTGAGGTCCAGCTTCTGCAGGGACTTTCACATCCAAATCTGGTCTCATACCGCCATGTCTGGCTCGAGGACGTGCAGCTCAGTCGATTCGGTCCCACGGTACCATGCGCATATATCCTTCAGCAGTACTGCAATTCGGGAGACCTTTTACATTACATAATTGGACCACAACCTACGGTAAAGAGTGTAAAAGAGCAGTTGAAGGAACAAATGCGAAGAAGATCAAGAGGGCAAGCCGACCGACCAGATGTCAGATCCTCGCAACGAAAATTAGCCTTCGAAGAGATATATTCCTTCTTCAAAGACATCACATCTGGACTGGCACATCTTCATAACAACGAATACATACACCGAGATCTTAAGCCGAGCAATTGTCTGTTGCACAAAGACGGAAACGAATTTCGCTGCTTGATCAGTGATTTCGGAGAAGTTCAAGCAGAGAATGTGGTTCGGAAGTCAACAGGATCTACAGGAACAATATCATATTGTGCTCCTGAGGTTTTGAAGCAAGACGAGTTTGGCCGGTATGGAAATTTTACGACCAAATCGGACATTTTCAGTCTGGGAATGATTCTGTACTTTATGTGCTTTGGCAGACTCCCTTATCAAAGCGCAGACAGTATTCAAGAAGAATTCGAGGATATTGATCTACTAAGAGCAGAAATTAGCTCTTGGTCGGGTTTCCAGGACGAGCGAAGAGAGAGACCAGAATTACCGAATCAACTCTACGATTTCCTGAAGCGACTCTTGGCCCTGGATCCAGCAGAGAGACCAAGTGCTGATGAAATCCTTACTGCGATCCGTACCGAGAAGGGCCTCGAAGCACCCTCTAGGACGAGACATGCAAGCAATGCAGGACTTGGTGGCCGAATCATACAATCATTTGATTCTCCCGTGCCACCAAGTACTCCTGTCAACGGTAACATATGGCCGCGTAGTTCCTTTCCATTGCTAATCAATGCAGAACCCAACAAACGACGAGTGCGCTCAGGAGCTTATATCGAGGATGCTTCCGCGACCGAATCCTCACCAACGCCTTCTCCGAGCTCGCAATTGGTAATCGAATCATCACATTCGAGATCCCGCAGCCAACCTTCTCATAATCGACACAATGAGTCATTGTCCCTGAAACCATCCATCACAACCCCGCTCCTGATGCCTCCTCCTTCGACACCCATGTCGACGTTCAAGCATCGCATCTCGCTGTACAAACACTACCTCGACACTTGGCTCTCCCGGAATCAACAATCCGTAACCATGATCTCCAAACTGGTCATCTTCCTGATCAAAATGCTGAGTATCACGAAGCCGTGCGCGCCGTTAGTGACGAGGGAAGCGATCTGGTGGCCTTTGATGGCGTTGGCGGCCTTTGAGCTGGCGGGTGGCAATAAATTTGGATGGAGGGGCGTGGTGGGGTTGGCGGTTGTGCATTTTGCGGTGCTGGGAGTGGTGCTGAGGGTTGGTGGGGGGTTGTGTGTTAGGGAGAGGGGGTTTGGTGAGCATTGGGGATGGGAGTGAGGGCCTTTCTTTCTTTTCTTTCTTCTTGTTGCTAGGGCATGGTATTGCATTGGGCGGTGGGGATTTCACGGTATGGGTTGCATGGGGAGGGAAGGCACTTTGATTTGATTTGCTCTGGTTCGGCGGCGTTCGGTTTCCCCCCTTTTTCGTGTAAATTACATACCCGGTGCGTGGCAGCATTGGGGTGGGGGACTTTCAAAAAAGCTTCAAGGCTTCACGATGATGATGAGGAATGGAAAGTTGATGAGAGAATGAAATAAAGCCGCATTCCATTGTCTGTGTCTGTCACTCCCGAACCCGTGTCCCCGGAACTATCTATCGATCGGGCAGGGTCAACGGTAACGTGCATGCAGGTCCGTTGCATGATCTTGCATAATTCTTTGTCCTCTGGGTAGGTAGAGAGGTGGATGCGGTGTATCGTTCCAGGTCGTCGGCTTGGTGTATTATGCGGTGTGGTGTGGTGTGGTGGGTGGTACGAGGGGAGGGAACTGGTGGAGGTTCGTTTTTATTTTTGGGAGCTGTAGCTGCTGTACGAACACTAATGGGAAGAGAACAAGTATCTTAACAAGTATCTTGAGACTCACAAGCACTGAGGAATCTCGATACACTATCATAATTTAAAATGATGGATGAGTTTCGGTCTGTCCCTAGGTATAGAACGAGACTTACTTCTTTTTACGAGTAACAACAGTATTCTGCGACGTCGACAATTTCAAGGCGATGATACACAAAATCATATTCTCCCGAAACATCACATCGTCAAGGTTCTCCACACCAACATCTGCACTTTAATACACACGTGCGATGCGATGTCACGCTTGCCCCAATATCAGGTGAGGCCGAGTCATTCATTCTTCTATCGTTATTATTGATCCCTTCCATTAGATTAGATTAGATGGATGGACCAATAAAACACAAGCTCGCCGACCTCGACTCTTTCTTCCCTTTCTAGTTTCCTATCTGATGCCTAGGTACCTACCTATGTACGGTAGGTACTGACTGTACGCTCGAATCTACACTCCAATATGCTGATTATGTTTCGTCATCAAACCTTACCCGAGCCGCATCACCATCACAACACATAAGGTTACCGACGCCACACACGGAAATCACCGACCGAATAAGGCAAAAAGTCACGACCTTCTGATTTCATCGCGTCAGATCTTGGCTCAGATAAGGCTACGAACGATACGAGGCTGCGGCGGGACGGAGGGACTATGCTGGATCAAGCAGGTGCTTGTCTACTGGGTGGGTTTCTTATCTCTGTGGTGGCGCCGGGCCGTTAGGAGGTTTTTTTTTTTTTTTTGCAGGGGCAGGACGTTGACGACGACGACGACGACGACGACGAAGGAGGTACAGTACAGAAGAAGTCGACACGGGATTATATTATTGAGGTGAGTTGTGAAAGAGTGAAGAATGTTGTGCGAGCACAGAGCACGGCAGATATTAATTAATTAATTAATTAATATGCGGGAAGGGAACAGGATGGATTTCTTGGGACGATGCAGGTTGCCGATCAGGTACGTACATACTTTCTCGAGATTGCCCAAAAAAAAAGTGGGATTGATGGTCCTCGTACTGTATTTTTCTATGGGCCTCCCAATCATCGGCATGATGCATCTGTCATTCTAGGATGTCAAGTCTTTCTTTCTTTCTCTCTTGGGGATTTTTATCTCTCATCGTCCAATGATTTCTGTTCTTGCTACCTAGAGATGGAGATGCAGATGAATGGCACACGGCGAACACCGCTGTTCCTGCCCTCACTCACTCGAGGGATTGACTAGTGCTTTCCTCTTCGAGATAGATGCACGCATGCACGCCAATCTTCTTGGGACGGACGGTCGAAAGAAGTTTGGATCCTCCCCCCCCGCCGCCGCTGCAGAACAAGGATTTTCTTGCTGGGGTGACGATAAGGTTTCTGGAGCTGTGGCTTTTCTTTCTGAGCTTCCAGAAGCTTTCTTACCTTCTCTCCTTGACTTCTTCTCTAGATAAATTGTCTGTTTCTCTTCTGTCTGGGAGAAACGTTCTTTTTCTAGAAGGAATATTCTTTTAGGTCTACGGGACGAGTCAACATGCGGAGGTCAATAATTGCCAGTCTCCTACTCGGAGCTGGTCTGGTGTCTGCTACCCCGGTATTGGAGAGGGTGGATGAGAATACGGTTATCTCGAGGGATCTTACCGTGGTGTATAAGGATTGTACGCGGATGTCACCAAAGGTGTTCATCATCTCTATGGTATGGAACTTCAATTCCTCTTTGTTGTCTTCCAATGGCTAACAATCGATGCAGTTCTCCCCCGAAGCAGATATCTGGTACGCCAATGCCGATACACCTGGGTCAATTGGTGACCTCCTTGCTATCAATGTTACCGTCCCAGGCTTCTCTCCTCTATTCCCAGATGCACATTGTCTGGCAGATGGTTCCGTTTGTCAACTCACCACTGGTGAATCCGAGATCAACGCTGCCTCCACCATCACGGCACTCTTGTCAACTCCTCTATTCGACTTGACCAGGACATATTTCATGATTGCTGGTATTGCTGGAATCAACCCCAAATATGGCACCTTGGGAGATGTTGCCTTCTCCAAGTACGCTGTGCAGGTTGCTCTGCAGTACGAGTTCGATGCTAGAGAGATCCCTTCGAATTATACCACTGGGTACATTCCCCAAGGTGCTTATGCTCCAGATCAATACCCAACTTCCATCTACGGTACCGAGGTTTTTGAGGTCAATGAAGCTCTGCGTGCCATTGCCGTCAAATACGCCAGCACTGCAAAGCTCAACGATTCTTCTGCCGCCGTAGCATACCGAGCCCACTATGCCAGCGCCGATACCACCATCTACGAAGCCGCCACCAAGGCACCCGGAATCATCGAATGCGACGTCGCCACCTCGGACGTCTACTACTCCGGCGCCCTCCTCGGCGAAGCCTTCGAAAACACCACCACGCTCTTCACCAACGGCTCCGGCATCTACTGCATGACGGCGCAAGAAGACAACGCGACTCTCGAAGCCATGGTGCGCGCCGCGATCCGCAAGGCCGTCGACTTCTCCCGCATCATCGTCATGCGCACCGCGTCCGACTTCGACCGTCCCTATTTCGGCGAGTCGGTCGAGGATAATCTGTTTTATGCTGATCAAGGCGGTTTCGAGCCCGCGATCCAGAATATCTACCTCGCGGGCACGCCGGTCGTTAAGGGTATCTTGTCTGGGTGGGAGAAGACGTTTGCGAAGGGTGTTAATGCTACGAATTATATTGGCGATATTTTTGGCTCTCTAGGCGGGACTCCGGATTTCGGCCCAGGTGCCGAGTTTGGGGCTGCGGGATTGGTGACGAGGGATGTTGAGGTGGAGGAGGTTAGGGATCGGAGGGCGTTGTATCGGAGGTCGGCTGTGAAGGGGAAGCTGGGTGCTGAGGTGGCCAGGCGGGCGAATGGGAATGCGTGATGATTTACGATTGAAGGATGGTATTGATATTTTTGGGGGATCATTTTTTTCACTTCTTGTCCGATAGAAAAGTTTATTTAGGAAGAGTGATGCATGCATATATTTTTAATGCGGGGTGGGAGGGTAGGAAGGAAGGGAGGGAGGGGTACATATGGAGAGGCTATCTATTTGTCTGAGCCTGTTGTTGCTGGGGGTGGGGGGTATCTTGATGAAAAGCTGGGTTGGTTGTTCTTTCATGGACGGATGGGTGGATGCGCGGGCATTTGACGAGGTGGTTGATCTGCGTGTAGCATTGTGGCTGGAGTTGTGGGAACTGAGACAGATGGATAGATGATAGATGATGTGATGGGATGGGATGGTGTGGCATTTTTGGGGGGGGGAGAAGAGGAAAATGAGAAACAATATTTACTCCATGTTGTTCATTTTGAGGGTGTTTGGTTTGCGTGAGGAGTGGTTCTAGAGTGGGATAAGGCTTGAGGATCGATCGAGAGAGAGGTTTAAGTGAACCCCTCCCTCCCTCCCTTCCCTCCAATATTATACAATACTCGGGAACTAAAGTAGTCCTTTGGAATTCTAAAGGGAGGTGATATCTTGGTAGTTATATTAGACTGCTTTCGTTTATACTTCTTCCCCACCCCATCCCCCTCTTTTTTTGGATTCATTGTTCTGGTCTACTTATATCAAAACCGTCAATTTAGGTAGGTAAAATTTTCTCCTTCCCGATCAGTGGTAAGAAATCGTGGAAGATATATATATATATATATGTTTCTTGGCTTGGGTGTTCGAGGGATTCGAGGGGAAAGGGGAGGAGGGACAGGGGAAATTTATAGTTGGGGAGTTTTAGGTTGGTTGATATTTGTATAATTGGGAGTAAGGTAGGTATTACCTATTTTCAGTTTTCCAGCTTGTTTAGCCTAAGCTCTTTCTTTCTTTTTTTATGCATTGCTGGGGAAATATCGTATTGCATAGCATAGTCTTGAAATTTGATTCTGGGAAGGAAGCAAACTTAGTTCCGTGGGTGACTTAAGTTGGGTTGCGTGGGTGAGCGAGTTGCGTAAGTGAATGCTATGAATGGAGTGAGTGAGTGATTGTGATTTTAAAAGTGACAAGTTAGCTAGAATACAATACAATACCAACGTAGTAGGTAAGGAGGAGAAAGAAGGGAAATGGAAATGATGGGGTATAAATTGTGAATAAGATTCGATGTTAGGAAAAGTTTGTGAGATGAAGCTTTCTGTACTCTAAGCTGAGTAATACTCCAAGCTACAATCTGCACTTCATATTAGAGGATCTAATCCGCATTTCAGAGAAGCAAACCTACCTAGGTAAGCTATACAAATTTAAAATTAAAAACTAAATTGAACGGCAGCAAGCTTATTACTAGCATGCTATACTTTGGAACAAAAGGAGATGTATTTGAAATGATTAGGATAGTTTAGATTCACTACCTAATTATTTAGAAATTAATCACGTGTATTTACAATCCGAGCATGCCGGATATATGTTTTTATTTTAAGAAGTTTTATAGAAAATAAACCCTTTTTAGGCAAAAGTTTAGGTTTGCAAGGTCGTCTTAACAAAATATCTAAGAGGAAAAAGGGAAATAAAGGACTGCTGTATTGCACGTGATATTTTAATTATACATTTACTTAGGTAAACTGCAGGTTGGAGCCTAGACTGATCTATGGTTCAGAGGCTGTAGACTAAAGTGGACGAAGACTAGTATAGATTGAAATGAACTGTCAAAACTACTGCCGAAGCTGGAGGTGATGTCGAACCGCCGAGACGAAGGGAGGGTGGCGGTCTAACTATGGTAGGGGTGGTCAGATAGGGGGTGGGATTCGGGATTTGGGATTGTTGAGGATGGATGAGGATAGAGGACAGAGGATGGAAAAAGAGAAAGGTAGAGTGGGAAAGAAGAGGTTGCTTGGAGGGAAGAGTCGCATACCGGGATACCGAGATATTGTTGGGTTGTATGTGTTCATTTGTAGCTTGAAACATAAATCCTGAATCCAGAAAGGTACTGTATTGATGGAATTCTCCCTTTCTAATGAAGGTAGCGGGCGGTATGTTCTTGGAAAATGTGGTGAGGCATGTAGAAGTGAGGTTTGGAATGAGAGGGTATTTAGCTGGAAGAATTCAGTTTTGCTGTGCTTGTGGAGGCTGGGGAGTATGAGGTGGGTTTTGAGATGGTGATGCTTTTGATATGAAAGGAGATGTGTGGGTGAGAGATGCGAGTGTTAGCAGGAGGGAGTGGACAACGCAAACAGCGCTAGATGCGTAGAATGCGAAAAAGGGCTATAGGAAAAAGTGCAACTCACACCATAACAATTTAGTATGTAAGGAATTTCTTGGTTTTCGAGAATACTCTCACTAGAAGGTGTTATTGCATGTGGTTATAGTATGGTATATAACTTCCTCAGGCCCGGGTATCTCTTGTAAACAAGACCTGAACAATATACTTGAGCCACTCACTAGCTCACCCAATCGGCGCACAAGTAAACGCCCCCCTCACCGTCCCCTCATTATACTGTTTCTTCTACTCAAAATTAGCCCTTACTCTCCCCAGCCAATCACCACAGAGAAAAAGACTCACAATATCATCAATAGCAGCATAAGCCCCCCCAACCAACACCACCATCCCAATCACGAACACCACCGCATTCACAACACTCAAAAAGATATTCTTCCGCCCGACATACCACTTGCCCTCCCGCAACAACATAAACCACATCATCGCCGGGAAGTAAAACGTAAATCCCGAGATAAACAGCGCGGAGCAGATACTCAGCAGATCAGAGAAAAACGGGATGGCTTCTGCGATTACAAACGCGAGCAGCGTGATGATGGATACGAGCGCGATCCAGGAGATCCAGCCTTTGCGCGTGTTGATGAAGCGCGTCACGGAGTTCTTGTAGATGCGGCCGTGGATGTAGCGTGCTACTACTGTGCCGTCTATTCCAGTTTGTCAGTAAGGATTCGTTCTTCAACACAGCTTCTTCTTTGATAGATATAAACGTACTAATCGAGCCCGAGATGAAAATCACAGGTAAAGCAACCCCGAACGCAACTCTGGAGATGAGAGTACCCGCGGACAGCAAGGCGGGCGATTTCACGTCCGGCCCGACGAAGACGTAGATTAGCGCCCCGGTTAGGGTGTAGATAACGATTTCGATTAACCCGAGCGCCCAGATGGATTTCACGTAGTCTTTTGTCGTGTGCATTTCGTCCATGAAGGAGAATTGGCAGACGGCGAAGGAGTCTTTCGTTTATCTCGTTAGCGATTGTGAGGGGGAAAAGAAGGGGGACAAAACTTACAAGCGAATACAATATTGGTTACAGCTATAAAAGCTTCCGTGAACCTGATATTGTCCTTTGGCCATGCAGACCATTCGGCTTGATAGCCACCTTGAGCAAAGCTGACTCCGGTAGCAACGACCGTGATGGAGATAGCGCCCATGATGGACACGAAATCGATATATCCCAAAATCGCCAGATCGGCGAAACTCGGTGGTAAGGCAATCAGAAGCAAGAGGATGGCTGACACGACGCCGAAGACGATGGAGCAGGTGCTGCTGGCGATTATGTTCTGCCACGCGATGGTGCCAGTTAGACAATGGCTCCCGACCAGGAAGATGAGTTCCAGTGCGAACATTGCGCCGATTAACTCGTACCCGAAGGTTCCCATCATGAGACGTCCTGCGTCGGCGTAGTGGGCTACTTGCGGGTATTTCAATTTGACCTGTCCGACGATATAACTCGTATAGATGGCAATAAATCCCATTCCCACAGTCGTGATGACACCAGCGACCATTCCCAAGGTTGCAAAGGCGCTGGGGATCGAGAGGGCGCCGAGCGCGATGGCTTCCACGATCAGGACGACGGTGAGTCGTTTCCAGCCCAGACGATTGAAGTGTGCTGACCCCTGCGCTTCGAGGGTCGCGACGTCGCCTTGGAGGATGCCTCCTTCGTCCTTGTTACTGAACTTCTCCATGTCGGATTGTGTCTCTGGGGTGAGAGTCTTGGTTTGGGCGTGGGCGGTCATGGTGATGGAGTTGTGTGCACGAAAGAGAAAAGAGGAAATGAGAAATGGAAAATGGTGACCTTATAGCATTTTGTCTAGACGCTGGTCGTGGAGCTACGAGTATAGGTCCCGAAAATGATACGAAGCGTTCATGACTACTTTCTTGTAGCAATTGAAGGGTGATAACTACCACGCACTACCCCGTCTTTGCACAGGGTCCTGACCTAAAAGAGATGAGAATCGCCATGTACCGTACACGATACCGAAGATTTTTGTAGTGATTTCTCTGCTGCGAAATGTAGATTGTGTGGGACTCGTGACGTGGTGGAGCATTTCTTTTACCTCATCTCGCCGAGGATTTGTGGCTCTAGTACACGAGCGAGTGAGGATCATGGCCTCACCAAAACTCAAAAGCGGACTATCTCATGCAACGGTCGCGGATAGTTGCGGGTAGAGACTGGGACCAAGAAAAAAGAGATGATTACAGGAGGTTGAGTACATAGTAAGGCGCGGGATGTTTCAATGCTTTAACGAAGGAGTCCGGCTATTTTCGGTACCACCACTTGGACATATCAGGTACACTAATACTTTGACAGGTTGTGATGATTAGGGCTGAGCCCGAATCCAATCAGGCGAGATTTCTGGAATATTATAAAAAGGAACCTTCGTCGAAGTAGAAGGTGAGACCCTGGAGGTTGAAAAAGAGATGTCAAAAACATTCCGTAGCTTCGCGCTAAAATTCTTTTCCCTGCAATGGCGGGCTGCTCTCACGTGATTGCCATAGAACCTGGCCTAGCAGTGTGAACTTTCCGCAAGATGTCCGCCTTCAGTGAGTTCTGATCAATACCGTGAACTCTTGATTGAGATGGAAAGCAGGACTGCCTAGCCGGTAAAGATCTCGGCAGAGCGTTCACGTGATATCGGTACAACGGACGGGATGTGGGCTCGGGTATAGAGCAACTTTTGAAAAGAATGTATGGATAAATTCAAGTAAACAGCCCATTCCATCCTCATAGGTTCGCCTGACAGCGATGGTATATCCAAGTCCCCACTCCCAGGCGGAGCAAATCCTCACCCATCATCAACAACCTCCCCATCAATCCTCTACTCAACATGATCATGATTCTCATTCAAAGCATCCAACTTTTCATCATGATGATCCTTCTCATCCAAATGGCCAGCAGAGGGCGTTCCCCCATGGCTTCTAAGCAAGGCATCCAACCCAATCTCCTTATTAATCTCCTCCATCCTCTCAAAGTCAGCTTGAGCTGTACCCTCCGAGCCGAAAATGACATCCATTTCCTCCAGCGTCAATCTCTTCGTCTCAGGAACGAAGAACCAGATAAACGCCGCACCCATGAACGTCAGGATACCAAAGATAAGATACGTTCCATATGAAATGCCAGATATCATATCCGGTGTGACTTGTCCGACAATGAAATTGTTCATCCAGTTAGACGAGGCACCTAGGGCGATCCCATAAGGGCGATTCGACAGAGGCCAGATCTCCGCGACGATGATCCAGGCACACGGACCCCACGAGTACCCGAAATGTATGACGAAGAGCCAGACCATCGCGACAGCGCCCCAGCCAGCGCCCCGATGCTCGGGAAACGAGTCGCGGTACTTGGCGACGATGCCGGCAATGATAATGTGACAGGCGCCCATACCGATTGCGCCGATGGTGAGGATGGGTTTGCGACCCAGGCGGTCGATGTACAGGACGGAGGGAATGGTGGCGAGGAACATGGCGATGCCGACTACGCCGGTGGCGAGGAGCGAGATGGTGTTTCCTGAGAGTCCGATGTTTTGGAAGATTGTGGGTGCGTAGTAGAGGATTGCGTTGATACCAGTCCTGGTTTGAGATGTCAGTAAAGTGTTCCAGTGATCGTCTGGAAAGTTCGGCTTTCAATGTCGTGTCAACTGCCGGGACATTTGACACGCACTCAAGGCAGTGATGTAACTATACTATACTCGAAATAGAAACTAGGTATGAATAGACTCATTGCAAGTAAATGTGGTACGGAAGCGGGAATGGCGGTTGGGGTGCAGATGTGGGGTACCTGGGGGCGGAGAAAATGGAAGGTGGGGGCTTGTGATGAGATTGTGATATTGAGAAATGAAACACCAACTTACCATTGCTGAAAGAACATGGTTACTGTCGCGACGATGACACGCTTGAACATGGCCCTGGTCTTGAAGAGAGAACCAATGGCAACGAATTGGAGCTTGAAAGTGTTCCAGGCTGTCAACCCGCGGAGGGCGGGCCAGTGCTCTGCAACGGTTCGTTTCTCGAAGAGCGATTGTGCCTTGATCTCGAGGAACTCGAGCTCGACGAGCTCGTGGTCTTCGGCAAGGCCACGGAGTCTAGCGAGAACCTTTCTGGCTTCTTCTTCTCGGCCATGATGAACTAGCCAACGTGGAGAGAAGGGCATGAAGAGGATTCCGCCGAAGAGAACCACGGCGGGGAAAAGTTGAAGGCAGATTGGAAGTAGCCAGGCAGCTTCGTGTTGGGATGCTCCTGTGCCGCCAATGTAATTGGTGCCGTAATCAATCCAGAAGGAGACCATGATACCAAAGGTAATGGCGAGCTGTTGGAGTGCAATGAGAGAGCCTCGAACTTCTGGGGGAGCCACTTCGGCGTTGTACATTGGGACGATCATGGACAAGGAACCAACGCCCATACCGCTATTGAAATGTTAGTGACGAGAGAACAAATGATACAATACAGCAGAAGAATTGTTACGCACGTAATAAATCGGCCTGCAAGAATAGAGTTGTGTCCAGCTGATATAGCGGTCGTTTGGATGATCACACCGAGGATAAACACCGCGGTAGCAATCAAGATTCCATATTTTCTCGAGGCCGTTTCTGCCATGAATCCAGAGAGCAGAGTTCCAAACCAAGCACCAAGTTCAAGAATGGATGTCAACCATCCCTTCTTACTCGTGTTGCTAACATAGTCGCCCATGTGGCTTCCAAATGAATGCATGGTCAAGACACCAGAGAAGACTCCTTGGTTGTATCCTGTACTGTGTGAGTCAAGACCAATCAACCTAGACGTACTTCGCTAACCGTAAAGAAGACCTCCAATGCAAGCAAACATGGCAATCATGAACACTCGACCATTCTTGATAAGAGCCGCTGGCCCACTCTTGCCCATCATGGCTTGTCGTCGCTGTAAAGCAGCATCATAAATGCCTGCAGCTGGAGCTGCCCCACCCGCCATCTTGTCAGAAGCTTATTATCGATCGTCGACTGCGAAATCTGATACAAAAAGCGATGTTGCAGCAAGAAAGACTGCAATTGAGACCTCAACACACAGAATGGCTAAAGAAAATCCGCGCTGGCGGATACTGTCCTGTCATATAGAAAATAGTCTAGAGCCATTCACTCAACAGCTCCGGATAAAAGTAAGGGTAAATGTCATCTGGAGGTGGATAGGACCGATACCAGTGGAGCGGGCGAAGCTTGAGTGGTTGTATGCTTCCTGATGAGCCGTAGGGCCCGAGCCTGGGAATCCATTAAAGAAAAAATACAGGAGACTTAATGGTTCGCTGAGGTGGGCATGCGCACGTGTGATGTTGACTCCCCGCAACCGGGAGTAGACACTAGCCTGTTTTCTGGGTAAATGAGAAAATATGGATGGAAAGAACGGCATTTCTGAGTCTCCATTTGACAGGTCCAGTCAGCATCTGGGGATCTGTCGATGATCGCTGCTGGATTGATGTGGTGCTGGAGACTCCGCATTTGTCGCTTGTTTGGGGTAAACGAGAGAGAAAAGCGTGGAGAAGAGCCCGAACCCTGACCCGGGACGCCACCATTCAGCCTGAATAGCACGCACATTGGTGCGGGTGTTTTCCTCCACCGACGTTGTGCTGCCGACAAAATAGTCGGGGGACCCATTGGATCGGATGTTTAAGTTATCAAAATCTTCATTCGATTCGACGTCGAGAATTTGATATCGGTTTGATTGCACCCATTGTTTCGAGCTGAGCCTGTGCCATGGGAAAGCAGCTTGCAGGAGGGATCGTGCATACCGCCCACGATGAGGCATAATCCCAAGAGCGAGGCAGATGTGAGTTGGGACATGGCTATATGTTTGAGTTCTGAGCGTCATCCGTCTGACAGCATTTGTTGGTGATGAGGGGAAAGAGAACATGGAAACATTCAAGGGATGGCGACAGCTGCAGGTGGACGAGTCTCGCTACCTTACCAGTAGCGTCTACACGTGACCTCCGAGATCTTAAGCGCCGATGTTTGGAGCAAGACATGCTTCATCTTGACACGGGAAGACTGCTGCTGATATGCATAAAGCTGCAGGATACAGATTCCCGACTAAGATAGTGTCCAACGTTGGAGCATTATTTTCTCGGGGAGCAGGTACAGTACAATCAGGTTCTTAGACAAGTTGGAACTTCCAGGCTCCTTGGAGTTTGCTGAGAAATACCTCAATTGTGTTACATACTGTACTAGACAGCCTAGATGAATGCCCAAAGTGACATCCTTCTCTGAATCCTTCATCTACGGAGCATTTCTTACTGTATCCTTGTCAATGATCTACACTCACAGGAAGAGGAAGGGCGTAGAAGTTGGCTTCAGCACCTGGTCTCTATCACCTATTCAGACAACATGCAGATATGTAAGGCAGATCACATCCATTGAGGATCACTCCGAGTAAGCCTGAGATCTGGTAGACACTACTGTAGATTGTTTGTTTCACTGAAGGCCATTCGAGTTGTCCACATTCAAAACTGCCGCCGGAATCACGTGACTAGAATAAGCGCCGTACTAACCAGGTATGTCTGAGTGGCTTGTGAACAGGATAAAGCGATATTAATCATACAGATAGAGTCAAGTATGAGAATGATGATTCGAAGAGAAAAAAGAATCAAATTCTACCTAACAAGGATTTTCAGGAGTGAAAGATGTGCAGCGAGTCACATGATCTATGCTATCGGCTTTGCCCATTCGAGCTAGACTCGAGCTTACCATTAGTTCCAGGTTTCGTCTGAAGTCCAACCTTTTTCCCATCTCATCCCTCATCCCATCTCGCTGCATCTCATCTTTTCCAACATCTGATATCTTCAAACGTGCCCATCGCATCATATCCACAAACCACTCGTCGTTTGTACCAGTCTCCCCTGCATTGTTTCCCGCGAGATCTAAATTAATCATCCCATCTAAATTACCCCGTTGACGCCCGCGCTTACCACCCGGCGCTCGTCCAACCACAACCGATGCCGCTGAACAACATGGGCTTCAAGAAGTTTCAGGAGACGATCTGCCGACGCTGCTGCCAACGGTACGACACACAGACAGACAACAGATCATCGCCAACGGGGTAAGGCTGAATTCCTCGCCCCCAGATCATGGAGAAGGGAACGTCGAGCAGCGACCTATTTTTGACCACCTCCCCCCCCTCCACCACTCCACCACCCCTACCGCTTCATCAAGCCTCTCCCGCCCCTTTACCGCCCGCTAATCTACGCGCTGTCCTCTCAAACTCTTGCAAATGATACAACCGCCTGCCGGCCCACCTGGACCAATATGATGGGTCTCTTCTCTTCCAACAGCAGTCTTTGGAGACCGGATTGCACCAGATTGTACCTGCGCGCCTGCTGGCGTCGCGACTGGGGGTTTCATTCTTTCATCTCCCTCCCCAAGAAACCCAGTGACTTGGGAAGGTGGGCCACAGTTACACGGTCTAAAGAAAGACCTGCTTGTTTCAGCACATCATTGTGGTCTCGATTTAGGACACTCGGTCGACGCCGGCGTCAATGAGGCTATAAACAATCTTTGTTGTCGGCCCCCATCGTCATTCCTTCTCCCGCGTTATGTTTCATCATATCAGTGTATAAAGAACGGCCGCCCAGTCCTCCCCATCTCGGCCTTCTTCTTCCCTTCTCCTGCAGAGCCACCTCCATTTGTTTCCTATATACCCCCGATGCGAATTTTCCTAGTCCTACCGTCGTTTCATTCTCCTAACCTCTCGTTTGCAAACAACCCATTCGTTTGATACGAACTTCACCTCCTGGCGAGGCGGTATAATTCCTAATCCGAAATATACATTTCCTCGTCAACCGACAAGATTGTTTCCTTCACCTCTCGCTGTCCGCTTTCCTAGAAATGCCAAAGGGTCATCGATCGGCCAAAAGCCACGGTTACTATCGTCTTAGTCCAGTCACTACTACTCCAACGACCCAGTACGCTCCACTGTCCTCGAGACCAAATCTTGCAAATCTACCCAATACCTATTACGCGCCAGGGCCCCTCACCATGTCACAGCAACAAGCATACAGCCAGCCTCCCTCAGGATACCCCAATGGTGTCGGTGGACCCGTCCAGCACCCCATGTCTACCCATCATTCACAACAACAACAATACAGCCAGATGTCCCAACAACAAGCTCCTCCTCCTCAAGTCTCCATTCGTCCTTCTAGCGGGGCATGGAACCCTCAAGATGATCAGACGTTGATGGCAGCTCGAGCGCAGGGGATGAATTGGGCACCAATTCAACAATCATACTTTCCGTCAAAGACACCAAACGCATGTCGTAAAAGACACGAACGGTTGATGGAGAGAAGGAGCGCCGACGACTGGGACGGAATGAAGCTAGAAAACATGGCCAAAAACTATATGGCCATGCGCCGCGAGATCTGGGCCCCATTAGCCGCCCAATGCGGCGAGAAATGGAACGTCGTTGAACAAAAGGTTAGTTTAATTTATCCCATCCTCATCCCTCGCCTCGCCTACCTCCCTCGCTAACCCACATTCCTCCAACAGTGCATGTCGCAAGGCCTCAAGAACCTCCAAACCTCCGCACGCTCGTGCGCCCGCCGCGAACGCATGCTCGACACGGCGTCCACCTCGCAGTCCGGCGGGGCGGCTCCCTACGGCGTCGCAGGCGCAGGTGCGTTTGAGCACCACACCGATGATTCGGGCTATGCGGATGAGTTGGAAGCTGAGTATGATGCAGATGGAGCCAGCGACCGCTCTGGCGGATCGGTCTACCAGGATCACGGCGCGCAGCACGCGCATGTTTCGCACGGCTACAGCCAGAGTGGAGGCAGTGCGGGGAGTATGGGGATGATGAGCGGAGGGATGGGGCAGGGCATGGATTTGAGGGGCATGGATGTTAGGTATGCGCAGCATCAGTCTAGGTTGCCGAGTATGGATATGGGGATTGATGCTATTATTAATAGGCCCGCTGGTGGTCGTTAGCTCTACAAGAAGGAGGATGATAGCACTGGCGTATGGAGTATGGAGTTCGAGTCGGAAGGAAGCTCATTGAGAAAATCTGTCAGTTGATCATAATGAGATATGATTGTGTAGAATAGTCCGTCTGTACAATACATCAATCGTTCAATATCAGACAGTCCGCTTCAAACCAGCCCATCTATCTCTTGCATATGGCTAATAATCTTACATCGTCTCTTGATCATCTAGTCGGGAGCGCAATTGCAGCAGCTCTAGTTTCAGGTTTCACAATACCCTCCTTGGCTGACAACACAGCATCCTCTTCGTCCTCCTCTAACCAATCCTCCTCATCCAGCTCAGGCTCACCCATCACAGCTCTCCATACGCGCTGCCACATGCCCTTCTTCTCCACCATAGCCAATATCATAACAACTGGCAGGTGCCACACACTCGCCCAAAACAAGCCTCGCGCGCTTCCCCTATGGCCCTCCAGTTTCCAGAACCGCACAGCTTCCCTCACCAACCAGACATTGACCGGCGCGCTTGCTACCGCGAAGCTCCACTCTGTGACCCCGTAGTAACACAGCCCGATGCAGATCGGGAAAAATAGAACACTGTATCGAAGGGCGACTCGTCCGTTTCGGGCGGGGTTTACCCAGCAGAGCATCTTGTAGCCCGCGTTCTTGTATTCTTCCCTGATGGACCAGGACAGGGACATGAAATGCGGGAACTGCCACGCAAACAACAAAGTTGCCAGCAACCAGCCCCCGATATTCTGCTCACCGAGCAGCAATTCTTTCCAGTCCCCATGTGTAGCTGATTGCCCAGCTGCAGCGGTCCATCCCATCAAGGGCGGTATCCCACCCACGATGGCTCCAACCCATGTATTGATCACTGACACCCGTTTCAAAGGCGTATAGACGCCTGCGTATAAAGCGATGTTCAGGGCGCCGAGGAAGGATACGGTGGGGTTCACGCCGTAGTATAAGGCTGTAACTCCACCCATCCCGGCCAGGATGGCGAATAGGGCTGCGCCGCGTGTGGATATCAGGCCTCGTACTAAAGGCCTATTTCTCGTTCGGGACATCAGGGCGTCCCATTTGGGCTCGTAGAGCATGTTGAAGGCGTTCGCGGATGCAGCGCAGAGCGTTGTGCCGGTGGTGAGGAAGAGGAGAGTGAGTGGTGAGAGCGAAGGGGTGTCGGTTGCGGAGGGAAGGAGGAGCTCGGGGACGGGGTAGAGGCTGTAGGATGCACATGCTGTGAGGACGACGAGGATGGAGAGTCGTGGTTTCGAGAGGGAGAGGAGGACGGGTATTAATCTTCGGATGGAGTTTGAGGGAGCTTGGGAGGCCGTTTCGGTCAACGTCGAGGACGAGTTCTGTGGAAGGACAAGGTCGGCACCTGCTGATGCTTTGCGGGCTGCTTGTCTTCGTCGATGAGGGAGGTCTTGAGCTGGTGTTCGAGGAGGGGTGGTAGCTCTGGAGCTTGAAGGAAGCTTCGTAGCTTCATTCTCAGCTGCAATTGAGCTCCCATGTTGTATCGTCGATGTTAAATTCCCTCTCTTCGTCGTCAAGCGTGCTTTTTCGAGCAAGGAATTGGGAGAAAAATATTCAGCTCGTAATCTTGGTGCTGTTCCGGTCACTGCGGCAGCTTGAACGTTCGATTTCCTGGAGAAATTTCTCCTCAGCGAGCGGGATGCTGGTCGGGATATCTGAAGGAGACATGGGAGACATACGGTACTGAGGTGATTGGGACGAAAGGCACCCGCTGTTGGGTACCGTATAATCATTGCTTGCAGTTGATGTTCCTTGAAGACATGAGATGATTTCGAATTGAAGATGCCCGCATGATTCTCGGAAAGTTCCGTACTGCAGCTGGGTAGCCAATCAGACAACGCATATTGCTTAGCACTTGTTTTGGCATTTTTGCTTTTATGAATTTCTTGTTACATTGTCTCATAGTATCTGTGCAAAATAATCTTTCACTATATTAGAATTTTGATAGTCTTTCTTCTAAAGAGCATCACGTGGTATCAAAACATGCCTCGGCTCACGAGCTGTAAACGATTCATCTGTCAAGCTGTCGCCTCCAAGTCCACACCACTTGCTCATCCTTCGCCCGTAAATATGTCACCCTGGTCTACGGACTCGCGTTCGTCTCAATCCGATAAAAAGACACGACAAGGCGTCCAGATTGGGCAAAGGTACGCCCCCTGACGACGATTAACATCTGACTCGTCGGCTCGGCAAACGTACCAGTCTCGAGTGAGGTGATCCCCATCTATAGCTACCTAGATAGACGGCTTTCAAGCTGCCCGTACCCGTTCCTTTGGATGTTTCTTACTATCGCATTCTCCTTTTCCGTTCTGCGAATGCCATGTTGGAAGGCTATTGTCCCGTCGCCGACTCGTCTTTGGCAAGGCCACGGCGTGCGTACTTGCCGATCAAAGTCACTTTTCCGTTGAATTCGTGAAGATTTAGATTAGTGGGCCAGTGTCGGCATCACGGGAGTCATGCTTGTGATATCGTTCGAGGTTACTTGGAAAGTATTTGAAATATATTTAAGCTCTTCGCCTACATTTCACTCTCCTCTTTTGTCAGAAACTTCAAGTCCCAAATCATACCTCGAATAACAAACCTGCTCGAAGGGCTCGATTTGTGGAGCATGGATTCTAGGACATTATCCGGCAAAGCTGTGGAAGATCCTGCAAATGCGGAATCTGATCTTGAAGCCCAAAGAATACTTGCTCCGCTGGATTTGACAGACAAGGACAAAATTCCACACAAGGCTGATCCTAGCAGTGATCTTGAAGAAGGTACTGAGAAGACTCTCGACTGGGAATCACCAGATGATCCAGACAATCCTCGGAATTGGCCTAAAGGCAAGAAGCTTTTCCACACTTATCTGCCGGCGTTATATGGGTTTACAATGTGAAGAACCCTTCTTCTTATACCGCTATCTCAACTGACTTATTTTGCAGAACAATAGGAACGTCTGTCTATGTTCCAGCAATCCCTCACATCATGGAACAATTTCACGTCGAAAGAGAAGTTGCGATTCTACCCCTCTCATTGTACACCGTTGGATTTGTCGTTGGGCCTTTACTTGCAGCACCACTCTCAGAAATATTTGGGCGTCGGATAATATACTGGACAACAATACCAATGTTATTGCTTTTCACTGGAATAGCTGGAGCTTCTGACAGTATTGCTCTATTGATTGTTATGAGATTACTGGCAGGTACTGGCGGATCTGGGACTTTGGCCATTGGTGCAGGTGAGTTCTACTATGTCCTAGTGTTGTACTTTATAATTGACACTATTTCAGGAACTATCGCAGATCTTTGGGACCAAAAAAGCAGCGGAAAGGCAGCACTAGGATTCATCATGGCCCCTTTCCTGGGTCCCGCCTTGGGTCCACTCACTGGAGCATATATCATCAGCGAGTACCACAACGATTGGAGATATTCGATGTGGGTAGTCTTGATTATAGGAGCACCAATATTCTCCATCTCACTATTCATGCAAGAAACTTCCAAGGTTCGCATTTTGCATTTGAGACAGAAGAAGCTTGGCTGTAAAGCTCCACACCACGCCAGAGGCATGCTGCAAAAAGTGCGGCAGGGCTTTATTCGACCTTGGCATATGATGTTCGTAGAGGTATGTTCATAATGCCCTGGCTTTGAATATAATTAATATGATCAAGCCTCTTGTTGGTTTCCTTAGTATATATACGGGCTTCTCATTCGCCATGATGTTCAGCTTCTTCGGATCTTACAGCTACGTCTTCGAACTCGTCTACCATTTCAATCAAAAGGAAGTCGGCCTGACTTTTCTCGGTATCCTTGTCGGATTCATATTGGCCATCATAACTTTTGGTATCTTTGACGCAACGCTTTACGCAAAGGCATCAATAGCAGCGAATGGCAAGCCGGCTCCCGAGCACCGATTGTATGCTGCCATGTTAGGATCTGTAATGCTAGCTATCGGACTCTTTTGGTTCGCTTGGTCGCCTCACAAAGATGTTCACTGGATTGTCCCTGTGCTTGCTGGCGTACCTTTTGGTTGGGGAGCTTTAGATATCTTTGTAAGTCTATCTCCCCCTCCCGAATCTCCATCACTCATCGAAAGCAGATCTCCGTAACAGCCTATCTCGTCGATGTATACCAAGCCTCGAACAGTGCCTCTGCTGTAGCAGCAAACGGCATTCTCCGTTACGGACTGGGAGCCGTGTTTCCGCTGTTCACTCTTCAGCTATATGAGGCGATAGGGATTCATTGGGCGGGAAGCGTCTTTGCTTTTGTGGCTTTGGCAATGTTGCCCGTGCCTTGGATCTTCTTTTGGAAGGGAAAGTTCTTAAGAGCGAGAAGTCATTATGATACAAGTAAGGATTGATTTGTTCTGCTGACGGAAGCAACGGCGTTTGATGACATTTATCGTTTTCATGCGATGTATTAGAGATTTAGAAGACGGAGCTGTCGAGTTTTTACGCGACTTTGAAATGGTGATGCATGTACGGTATAGAGGAACATGTTGTGGATTTTTCCTTTCGGTTTTAGCTTCATGATCGATTATTCGGCACCTCGTTCATAGTCCTTGGCTTCGTTTACCAAATCGGGATGCGTACCCGTTCCAAGTTGCATCTCATCACACCATGCCAGCGACGAGAACCTCCGAGTGGAGTAATCTTCTCTCCCTGCTTTGCTGGAGACGTAAGATGCCAATCATCGCCAATTTGTCCAATTGAACTCTTTACACAGTGCAGTCACACTGCAAAATGTTGGTTCCTGGCTTGAATTTTTGCTTTCGGATGACTTGGGTGTCAAGTGACACTCATCACATTTTCTGCGCCGCAATTGAGCTTATGCCACTCCAGGGTATCATGGGCAAGAGCCCCATGAGGCAGAGTGGCCGAGCGTCAGCAGTGGATGAATAATCTTCGTAAGCAGGACAATAGTATGTTGCTGTCAGACAGTCGATTATATATTCTATTCTGTGTACCCATTCGATGCTCAATGAGTCTAGCAAGTAAGGCTTCAAACGAGCAAAATTGATTTCGCAGCTATGTTCAAATTGCATCTTGTTCATTTCCTGCTTTGCATTCATTTCGCAAATGGCGCGCCTGAAGGTTACCTACCTATCATCAGTTGTCTCGAAGAATCAAATATTCCTCAAGACTACCCAAACACCTCCAACTTCTCACAAGATAGCCTCGACTACAACCTTCGGTTGAACTTCACACCAATAGCTATCGCTGTCCCATCAACGGTCCCCCAAGTTCAAGCAGCAGTAAACTGCGCCGCAAAGCTCGGCATCAAAGTCAATCCTAAGTCTGGAGGTCACAGCTATGCAGGCCACAGTGTCGGTGGAGAGGACGGACATTTAGTTGTAGATCTGAAATACTTCAGAGAGACGAAAGTCGACTCCGCGACGAACGTCGCAACTATTGGACCCGGAGCCAGATTGGGTAATATCGCTTTGGATCTTTATGCCCAAGGTGAAAGAGCGATGGCTCATGGGATTTGTCCCGGGTACAGTAGACCCCTCCTCTTTTATTTGAGAAGCTTGTTAACGAAAACTAGCGTAGGAATAGGAGGACATGTCCTCCACGGCGGTCAAGGCTACAGTTCCCATACCTATGGTCTCCTTCTCGATTTCCTGGTCTCAGCAGAAGTCGTCCTAGCCAACGGCTCCGTCGCAACAGCTTCTAACACCAGTAATCCAGATCTCTTCTGGGCTCTCCGTGGTGCGGGGATGTCGTTCGGGATCGTGACTTCGATGGAATTTCGCACTATTCCTGCACCACCGGAGAATATCCTGTTCTATTATCCGTATTTGTGGAATCAGACGCAAGCCCATGCTGGGTGGGATGCTTGGCAAGCTTATTGTGGTGGGGAGACGACGCCGATTATTCCCCCGGCGATGAATGTCAGGTGGGTGATAGTTGATGGGGATGACGGGTTGTTGTTGTTTTTGTTGGAGGGTGCGTTTCATGGCTCGATTGAGGACTTTGATTTGTCGATTGCACCGTTGATTGATGTTTTGGATGAGATTGGGGGGTTTCAGGGAAATGTTACTGGTGTAGGTGGTCATAGTTGTGAGTGTTTTGTGAGGGTGAGATGAAATTATGGTGGATATGCTGATCTTTGGTAGTGGGATGGTTGGACGCATTGCTTTATGCCAACAGCAACGGACTGTACAGCAATTGGGACAATAACCAAACGCTGGAGACTCCGCTGAATTATACTGCGGTATGCTTCCTCCCAAACTTATCACTCCTCTTACTAACATCTTTCAGCATGCAACCTTCGTACGTATGGGATATTTGCGAGAGCTCCAGCTGACAAGGGCTAGTTCGCGAAGAGTCTAATGACTAGAAATCTGTCACCAGCAGGAGTAGATGCATGGATAAACCGTCTCTACGCTACAGGTCCCACAAGCCCTACAGTACGTACCCCTCTCCTCACTCACCTAAATCCTTCTCACAGCTCCAGGGCTGGTACTTTATAGTCGCTGCTCAAGGCGGACCGACCTCCTACGTACCCACCGTCCCCGCAGATTCAACATCCTACGCCCACCGTCACTCCATCTACGAATGGCAACTCGTCGCCCAAACCAATTCGCCCCCTTTTAACGACGCTGGCATCACTTGGCTTAACCCTTTTGTCTCGGATATTGAAGCTGCTGAAAGTAACTTGACGCTGGGAATGTATTACAATTATGCAGATCCTACTTTGAGTAAAGAGGAAGCGCATGAGAGGTATTGGTTGCAGCATTATGGTAGGCTGGCGGAGATCAAGAAGAGCGTTGATCCGGATTTGGTATTTCTGAATCCGCAGACTGTGGGGAATTGATATCATACTCCGAGAACTAAATATAGATAAGACCGTGTCTTGCAATGTCTGGGTGAGCGACCCAAGATCCAGCATTTTGCCCAGTCACGTGGGCAATGGCGTCGTGTACTTTCATGTTTCTGTTTCAAACTTCGCAATTTCCTTCTCTCTTCCACCTCACGCATCAATTCCACAGTCCCGTCAATTCCACTGGCACGATTCGCGACAATACCGCATCCACAGCGCTCAGTTGTGAAACATGTATCGCCAGCCATTATCGAGTAACCATGCCAGCGACAGAGCACGGCAAAGAATGGCAGTAGTGCTGGGTCGCTGAATGAGGAATGCTGGGGCTCGCGGCCACAAACAACCACCGAAGCACAATTGAGCGACTTGACAGCCTCACTGAAGATGGCAGAGAACCTTGCGAGACTGGGTCTTTTCTTGTCTATTGTATTTTAGGGATACTGTGAGTCTTTAAATGAATATTTGTCTTGTTGTTTCGCAATTCCTGAGGATGCAGGCCTAAGAGCTTATTTGCATCCTCTGGAATGTACGCCAATCTGACTGGCCAATTTTCGCACGCCTTAAGAATGCAGCGCGCCATCTGTCTTTTCTCTTGCCTCGCCCTTCATCTTTCTCTCAGCGCGCTCTGTTCCTTGCACCGAAATTGATCTTGGTGACGCCTTGTCCAGAGATCATGGCGGCCAACAACAATAAGCGTGCGGCTCAGAACGATCTCAACAAACGGGGTGGGAAGAAAAACTGGGCTGCAAGGGCCAAAGATTATGTGTTGGGGAACGAAGACGATGAAGAAAGTTCATCTGACGACGATGAGGAGGGAACTCGGACACCTGATCCAAACAAACCATCTATGGCAGACATGATTGACGCCAGTTTTGCAGCTCAAGAGAAAGCCATTATGCTAAGACAGGCAAAAGCAGCAGGTATCCGAGCAGGCATTACTCCATACGAGGCGCGTTACATCCAAAGGCGGCAAGATATTTCAGACCAACTTGCTGAGGACTCTGTCAAGGAGGTTCTCGAGACACACCTTACAAAAGAGCAAATGCTATTGTTCATGCCTGTCCTGTATGCTGGACCTGGAGCCATTCTGGAGATACAAGCACATAACAAAAAACTCTACGATGAAGCTCTCAAAAATGGACCTTTCAAAGGCCAGAAAAACAACATCATTACGAAGATCACCATGTTACACTATGGTCTGCCTGTAGAGCCTGTGACGTTGACCAACATCAACAATTCCGGGAAAGACGACGACGATCCAGACGATGCTCCATCTTCGCCACCGCGCGTCCAGAGAATGATGTGGGCAGAAAAACCACTGGAGTTCTTAGACAAGTATTACGAACGTGGACATGGGTTTCCAATGCTCCGCCGTAAGTGTCTGGATTGTAGTCTTCTCCAATGGTATGCTAATAATAAGTAGGAACTGGTCCTCTACCAAAACCTATACAACCACAAGGATTTGTGAAGTTGCGTGGAGGTGGACCTAAGCGAGCATTACCTGTTCGATGGCTTTACAGTCATTACGGTGGCAGACTACCAGTTACCGCGCAAATGGTAGATAACCATCCAACCGTCACAGCTGAGGTATTCAGGCCGATCGCACTTCAGCTGCTTGGCTGGGCCGAGGCTGATGATTGGCTATACACTGTCGACCAATATCGCAACCAAGAGTCTAACAAGGGCGAAGAAAACAAAGAGTTCATCAGATCTTTCCGCATCACCAAGGCCAACTTCGTCCACATGTATCGGCAATGGATCAGAAATCGCGTTTCCAATACTCTCCAGGACTGGGTTATGGTAGTCCGCTTTACACATAATCCCAGTCAAAATCCTGCTACTTTTGCCCTACCAGGAGCAGACTCGCCAGGAAACCCACCAGCACCAGGTGATATAGAACAGCCCGTAGACGATCCTCCTCCCGACGATGACGACAACCCTCCTCCAGGGTCAGAGCATAGCAGCCTCATCCCGTCATCCCATAGCAGCCCCCGATCTTCAAACCATAGCAGCCCCGCACCTAGAACTCGTCCGCCTCCCACTGGTGAGAGGCGGAGGGTCTACCATCACGATAGAACGGACGAAAGCCAAGAGTTCACGAATGATTGGATGGATTTTCGCAACGCGGTCAGGCGGCTTCTAGGATTGACTGCAGCTTCCAACGATATCGCTTTACAGTTGAACTTTTACGGAAGTCAGTTAGGCACGAGGTTCCGCTATAACCATTACATCTCAGTTAGCAGCAACGTTGGCGACCAGGTATATAACGAAAAGATTGCACACTTGATGTTCAGCGCAACTGGTGGAGATGACTGGAGACTCTCTGTTCATCCTTTACCCAATAATGGAGTCCCGCGCCCCGCAACACCAATGTGGCCGCCCTGGGAGAACGTGCCGTATAACGTAACCGCAACTACTCCTCGCGTCGTACATCAGACGAGAGAGAGAGCACGCCTCTATGGACCGACTGATCGCCCTGCTTACAGGATAGCGAAAGTAACTGATCAGGATCAGGGTACGCAGCTATTCCTCAACATTGCTCGGAGGGCGCTCGGTCTACAGGGTGCCAATTTTTCTTTCCGAGTAGACTTCCATTCTCGACAGCTGAATCGAGTCGGCCCTGGGGCGGGTTTCCGGTTCAGTCACCACATCATTGTTGACCAGGACAATATTAAGCGGATTTTCATTGGCAGCATCAGGACATACCTGTTTGACAGCGGTGACGATTGGTTCGTGCGTGTTGTTGAAGCTGATAACAACACGAGAAGGCCCCCACCACCTGCCCTGGGTCTGCCAGCTACAGGTGATTCTACAACGGTCACTCCGATTGTCACCCCAACCGATCCACCTCCTGGTCCAGATACTGGATTCATCTACGCCTATTCTGGGAAGATTCGGATCAGACAAGACAACGAACAGTCGTTCCAAAATGGAGCGTTGAGATTGCTCAACGTAGACCCGCTCACAAAGTGGTGGTTTAGGGTTACTGCATACCAAGCAGATGGTACAGTTGATCCTGCGGTAAATTCTTTGATAGTGAAAAAGGATGAGATAAGCACGGAGTATGCTAAGATCTCTGGCGCTCGAGATGCTAATGGAAACTGGCGCGTCTTCGTGCACAGAGGGCTGGCAGCCCCAGCTACCGCCGATGGGAGAGAGCCTGACGGCGAGCTCATAAACATTGTTTCTGTCAAGCCTGCTGTATCGACAGCTCTTTATGCCTACTGGAATATCCCACGCGAGTTGCTGACAGTCGCTCATGGTGTCAATCAATTTCAACCAGAATTCTTCCGAGCGCTGCAGGTGCATTTCAACTCACACCTAGCTCGGCCAGCACACCACATTAACATCGAAGGCCAAGACCTTGGATGGGGAGGTATGGAGGTCGGGCCAGCACCACTTGAAGCCTTAAGAGGCGTGTACCGTACTGCAGAAACTACACTAACAGCTGCACGAGCGTCTGGACAACTTGGACAGCACCGTCTGGTATACAACCTCGCACGACTACCGGTGAACCTAAATTTGCCTCCCGATGCTATTGGTATCCGGATGGTAGGTAACTCCCAACTGGGAGCCACTTCTCCGGCTGCTCCTTACCAAGATATCGCAGAAGATATTCTGGACATTTCTCGAACTTGGGTGGATGAGGCCCCAGATCCCCCAGTTCGGGCCGGGCGCCAAGGGGCACTGCCGGATTTCTACAGAATATGGTATACAGCAGCCGACCGGGAGCAGAATGTTGGTGGGGAAGTTGTTCCGTACAACCTTGGGACAGCTCTGGGGTTCCTAACTCGGTTCATGAGCAATAATCGAACACGGCCTCCAACGAATTGTCTGTGGTTCCGCCCAGAGTGGCGTGTGTTTACCGTCCAAAATCTTGGAACCCTTGCACCAAATGTGGCAGCCCCCCAAGTGCAATGGGATGTGGCTACTGCAGGAGCAACCTTAGTTTCGTTTCGTACGGTGTTCGAACAGCTCCTTAGACTTTCCACTCCTGGCAAGACAGATGCACAAATAGCCACCGACGTCTCGTCTTTCCAGATTACAAGCCCCGGATGGACTGGCAGCACAATGGCCACTACGAAATTTGTCGTCACTAGTGAAACAACGGAGACAGAATGGCGAAGAGATATCTTCGATTGGTTCCAAGGCAATGTGTTCTTTGTGAAGAGCCAAGCCCAACTCGATTATGGTAAAGATTCAAATTCCACGTTCGCGTTCTTTCTAATGAAGTGTAGTTCTTGACAGAGACCCTCCCTGGGGACTTGCTGAGATCGAAGCTCCACCTCCACCATCGCGACCACCTACGCCCGAACCAGTTGCTGTCCCCAGAGGGAACGCTCCAAAATTCAACAGGCCAAGACTCCTGAAGCTTCAGGAAGAGAAGGCCAAGCCTGTCGCATTCGATCCCTGGCAAGCTAATCAAAACAGACTTGACCGACTTCAACGTGAATCATATTACAAAAACCAGTCTGCGATTGAGCCTGGCCAGAAGGCTGAACCTCCCATCTTTGGAAAGTCTCAAGACTTACTCCTTACCACTGGATCCAATGTTCCAGAGATATATTTGAAACCGCTCACGGCAACGGATATCGACCAAATCGTTGAGGAGAATCGGAGGATTAGGAACAGAAATCTTGAGAGGCAAACAGCTTGCGCAATGTGCAATGAAGCCTTCCCCAAACACAACCCTAATGCCATCGTCGCCCACTACAAAGAACATGCCGATGCCCTTGCTGCCGCTGGCAAATGTCCCATCTGTCAGACTGAAGGATGGGTGTTCATGGATATGGATCACAAGAGGCAGCATTTGGAAGATCATTTCGCAAAAACCGAGGGCACCCGCCTTAAGAACTTCTGGGCACAGTATAAATGCCCAGTCTGCCTAGACGACCTTACTGGCCTGGAACCTGAGAAGGCCCTTGATCATATTGCAGGACATACTCCAGAGATCGTTCGGTACTGTGACCGATGCAGTTTCGATACGAAGACAGCCACCAGAAGAGAGCTTGATCATCACAACCAGAACTGCCGTGTATGGGCGTCTGAAGAAGAAGCGGAAAAGAATCCGAACTTTTGTGGGCAGTGTGGGAGAACTCGACCTGTTGATGAGACCAACGCCCAACGAAGAGCTCACAATAAGCTTTGTCGTCCACCTCCTGGTGAAAACTGCAGAAAGTGCGGAATCGACCTCGAACCCATGAACGAGAATGAGTACAACTCCCACAATCAGAGGTGTGAAGTTCCTCGAGGATGGCCTGGCACATTCTGCCGAAGGTGTGGCAAGGACCTGAGCATAATGGATGTCAATGGTCTGTATGCTCACCGAGCAGAGTGTCTGAACAAGCCTACAGCCAATCGTGCAAAAGATCCTCGTCCAGCTTGTAAGTAAAGTTCTGCTGCTTGTTATCTTTTTGAAAAGATTAGTCTGCCAAGATATTCATTCTAACCGAATATACCCGTAGATCTGGAATCCTTGATGAGGAAAGCAGCGACCGATGAACTTGCCAATAAGACGCTAGCAGCCGAACTAGAAAGACGACTGGCAGATATCATTGCCCGTGAGAGATTGCTAGGAGACCAACCTCCTAACGACGCAGACCTACAAAGACGACTAGATGAATGTCTCAACCTTGGCACCGTCAATCTTGGAAACTGCCCTATTGCTCATTGCGAAAACCCTAACCTTGGGCTTTTCACTAGAGCAGAACTCTATGCGCATCTCTTATACCATAACCTGAACTCTTTCTTGGACTGTCCTTTGGTCCTCGACACAGGTACTGTTTGCGGCACTGTGGTCTCTATCCGGCATGCAGGTATCACTTCTGAAGAAAAGTTGGTAGATCATTATCAACATATTTCAGCAAACGCTGCAGACAATGGAAATAACAGCGCAGAACTTGTGCGTCTTAGGGCACAGATTGAGACGCTCAGAAGGGAGTTGCAGCAGTGCCGAGAAGAGCGAGCTGGGCCTCTGGCAGAGTATCAACGTCGACTACGAGCGCTCCGTGCACATCATGACACACTGAGCGATGAAACAGACACAATCCTGGCTAGATGTACCCAGGAGAAAGAAGCATTTAGACCCCGTATCGCCACGATGCGAACTCGAATAGCCGATGCAATTGCAGCTCAACCAGATCCCAAGACAGCGGCCTCGAAGCAAATACTCAGAGACATTGAGGGTGAAGTGGGAGAGCTGAACGCCCAGTTCGCAAGGGTCAGAGAAGATCATTGTGAAGACAGGGAAATCGCTCTGATAGTGTCAAGTACAGCCAATGTGGCTGAACTTAACGCTTTAGCTGCTGACAAGCCAAATCCCATTCCGGAAGATCTTGAGAGAGATTTTGTAGAACTACGAGGACTCATACGAGCACTCGAGACCAGGATGGGGGATTCCATGCTCGTTTGCGGTGCCTTGACGACGTTGGTGGATGATGCGATCACACAGTTTCGGGATGATCTTACAGCAGCCCAGGTCGATCAAGTTGGTTTCCTCCCATCTCCACCAGGCGGATACCGCGTCCGAGGCTCGCCCCACAAGACCTCACCACGCAAACGCTCCGGACCCGCAGGCTCGCCCACGAAAGCGGGCTCGAAGCGCAAGATGCACATCCCCGAAGACGAAGATGACTCCTACGTCCCAATTCCGTATCTGGAAGTCGGGACTCCGGCTCCAGTTCCAGGCATGCGGGGCAATAAGAGGGCGCGTACGGATGCGGGGAGTGAGGAGGATTATGTGATTGTGGGCGAGAGTTTATCTTCTGCTGCTCCGACGAGACGAACTACTAGAGCGACTAGTGGTACTCCGGCTCCTACCTCAGGCGGGCTGACGGTCAAGAAGGCGAGGGGGAGACCGAGGAAGGATGCTGATGACGAGAGTCCTGAGACGGTGGGTGAAGATGAGGGCAGTGATTCGGTAGTTGTCAATGCCAGAGCTAGTCCGAGGAAGGGGTCCAAGCAGAGTCCTGCTAAGAAGAAGTGAGTGTAGGTTTGGTGGTTTGGTGACTGGGGTGGAGCATTCTTGAATTTGTTTTACCTACTTTTGTTTTCTTCTTTTCTGGCATGGGTGGGGTTGTAAGAGAGGGAGAACCTATCACTTAATATTGTTAAGTCGCCCTAGTTTTCAAATGCGAGTATTATTCATTCGGTGTCTTGATCTTGGGTGCCACTTACATCCAGAGGATTGATGAGGCTATTTATAATGCCCTCTCTGGTATTCACATAGCATTTCTCCACCAGCTATTGCTTTGATGGTTCAATTCGACAAAAATATTCTATTCATATGTGCGGTATCATTTGGATCCATGAAGGTGTCCAAAATACACCTATCGGAAGGTAGCGCAAACTGACAAATGACTCGATAACGATATACAAACGGCACAATATATACCCAAACAGTAAAACATGACCCGGAAACTTATAGCTTACAGAACACAGACAATCACCCTCATCATCTTCGCCAAAGCAGCCAGAGAGAAAGTGACCTATCCAAGTCAGAGCAAAGAAGACGGGCATTGTGGCCACAATATCTATGGCGGCTATTCTCCACAAAAATCTCTCGAGAGGAGAAGGGAAGTCGAAATTGGAAACAATGAAATGAATGCCCCCATAGACGGCCGGTAAGGCTAGAAGCAACACAAGGAGGACCTTGCTGTTGAAAATAAACATGACGATATCTTCTGGGTCCATTTGACTTTCTCCAGTATACTGGATATTTCCAGCCGACCGACTGAATGACTCGTGATAGTGCTCCTTAGCGAATCGTGGCTCGCGGTGCTCTGGGTGGAGTAGCTCTGCTTTGTGTACTGGGCCGTCTATTCTCTCGATCGCTGCAACCACTCTCTCGAGTCTGGTGATATCCGGCCTTTGCAATTCGCAAGAGGGGAGAGTTGGTTCGGAGTACCAGATTTTCAGTTCCCAGCGCTCTCTGTCGTCCGTAGATAAATACTCATAGCCTTGACGTACAACACGTTCCCGGAATTCCTCTCTCTCGAAAGAAGACATTCGGGAAACAAGACTTACTCCACAGTCGAGAGCTTCGCCAACGTTCAATAGCATAGTCGGTTGCTTTTGGTCTATCTCCATGGGCACATATTTGACGGCTTTGACTTTGCCGTTTTCGGCTGTCACATACAGCTTTTCTGCGTTGCTTGAGTGAATCCATTTGATAGCAGGTGGGCGAGTTCGGACATTGTGACTCTTAGGATATATGATGATCTCGTCACTTTCTTTGTCGTGAAATTGCTCTTGGATCATTAGAGCTACGATATCCTCATATTCTTCCGAGTTGACGACTTCCGGATCATGCATATCAAGTGGCTTCTATACGAGCAACAATGTCAGCTCTTTTGTAAATGTCGGTTAAGCTTAGAAACTCTTACCTCCATCCAGAACAGATACATGAGAAGTGCGCAAAAAACATGCACCATAGTGTGGACTTCGAGAAGTGAGAGAGGAAGACCATAAACCTTCCGAACAATACACTGAGTTGCCATCCAGACGACTTGCATCATGACAAGACACTTCTGCACCACGTCGGCCTTACTCTTATCGTCAATTTTGGATCGTGGAACAGGCACAAAGTAGCCCAGTGAAGCAAGTTGCAAGACTCCATTCGGCGTCAATCTCAAAGACCCTGAGCCTAGAGTTCCCCTTGGCGAGTCTCTCCAGGTACTGCGAACAATGTCTTTCGCGGAGATCTCCAGGCCACCCATGACAACGAAAAATCCGTACTTGATGTCAAACGCGGACTGCGTCTTGATATTAGCAGATTAATTGAGGTTAAAGTTTAGAAGTCAATCCTTACATTGTTGGCCAATTTCTCTTCTCCTCTTTCAAGAGCAATGCGATTAAGTTCATTTGCAAGACGGCGAGCCTCGAGGAACTGAGAGCAAGCAAGGTATAACACAACCTCGGGCGCAATAAGGCCTATGAGTACCCATTTCCCCTTTGTCGCCAAAGCTTTGAATTTACCAGTTTCTCCTGGGACGTTTAGGTGTAGTGCCGTGTAAATACATGCTATTAGAGTAATGATACAGCTCCATAGGATCGTCAAAGTACCCCTCAGCTCGGGACTGGCTACAAACGAGGGGGCAATTATGGTCTTGAGTGCTGTCGTATTCCTACTATTATTGAATATCTGACTTTGCACAAAATATAAGGAAGAAGGTTGTCCCTCAGCAAGTGCAGATGTGTTATCCATGACGATGTTTGCGAGACTGAAGATCGAAGGGAAGGCCAAATCGAGGATAATTGTGTTGAGTGGAGAGAGAAGGCTGGGGATGGTAAGATAGACTCACGAGCTGAAAAAAACCAAGGCGCTTTTCGAAGCCACACCCGATGTTGTGAAACCCGCCTCCTCCAAGTCTAGAATAGATATGGTCTCGACAACGCATGCAGCAAGCCGCTAAAATGCCCAATGAGCTAGTTACAACCGCATTGTCAATAGTGGTTAATTCAAGCAGCAGAAAGACTTATAGCAGTGCTTAGTTCGGTTGCTTTTCTTGGCGCGGTCCTTGACCGGCTTCAACCAATGTTTGATAAAAAGGTTGAGAAGGATAGTAGAGCATAGCTTTCCACGCCAAAAGAGATAAAGCATACCCTTTAACATGAAATCATGTACAGCATTGCATACACTTGTTGTCATTCTGGTCTGTTGATTGTCGTTGAAAGAAAGAAAGGGGCACGCGAGGCTGAAGCGAACGGAAGATCCTCAAAAAATTTCTCCGCGATCACATTCTCATACGACCAGCATCAAGCTTCAATTGGAGCATGAGCATGCCCAACACCAGCAATGTTCGAGAACCTCTGCACACTTCCGCTCTCTTCGGAGCTGTTCACCCAAGCTCTTCATCCAATAGAGTCTGTCCTTGCAGTCGGATTGTCTGCCGGGCACGTTCAATGCTTCCGACTTCCTGCTGTACCTGGGAGCTCCAGCGACGATGATGATCCAGATACGAGCATCGTTTCGACCGGTACCAGCACGATTGACACCGAATGGCGAACTAGGAGACATAAGGGAAGCTGTCGGACCTTGGCGTACAGCGGAGACGGTGAAAGTATGCAAATCAAAGCTACCCCGCGATGAGCTCTATTGACATTATTCCAGTTCTATACTCCGCAGGCACAGACGGCTTCCTGAAAGCTGCAACTTCGTCAACAGGCCAAGTCGTATCGAAGCTCGCCATCCCTTTAGACAGATCCACAAACGGAATTGATCCTCCTACCCTCCTTCACCCGCTCTCCCCCCAAACGCTGCTTCTCGCGACCGATTCTGCTGCTCTCCACCTCTACGACTTACGAGTACCTTCCGAGTTATCTGCGAAGCCTAGCCAGACACATCGGCCTCACGACGATTACATATCTTCGCTCACGCCTCTTCCTCCGACAGAAGCTAGCACGAGCGGATTCAGCAAACAATGGGTCACGACGGGTGGAACTACATTGGCTGTCACGGATCTGCGAAGAGGCGTATTGGTCAAGAGCGAGAATCAAGAAGAGGAGTTGCTGAGTAGTATCTTCGTTGGCGGATTGCCTGCGCGGCCAGGAAGGAGCAAGGGTCAGAAAATACTGGTTGGGAGCTCGAATGGAGTGCTCACACTATGGGAGAGAGGTGTTTGGGATGATCAGGATGAGAGAATTATTGTTGATGGTGGAAGAGGTGGAGGCGAGAGCTTAGATTCCTTGGTCGTCATGCCAGAAGAGGTTGGCGATGGTGGGAAGAACGTGGTTGTTGGGCTTGGTGATGGATCAATCAGAATCGTGAAGCTAGGCCCTAACAAGCTTGTTGGTGAGCTGAGACATGATGAGGTCGAAGCTGTCGTTGGACTGGGATTTGATGTTGGAGGAAGACTTATCAGCGGAGGTGGCTCGATCGTCAAAGTCTGGCAAGAGAAGTTGAACATTGAGTCCGATGAAGAGGACGATTCGGAGGAAGAGGAGGCTGGTGCCCAGAAGAGAGCTGTCGAGGGAAGTGATAGTGATGGCAGTGATGCTGCGGATAGCAGTGACGAAGACAGTGGTCGAAAACGAAGAAAGAAGCGAAGAAAGGCAAGAAAAGGCAATAATTCAGGAAATGGTATCCTGGGATTCAAAGGTTTGGAATGATACCCAAAAGCATTTGTTGATAGTCATTACCACACATTTGTGGGGCATTTCGAGATCAAATTTGTATTTCCCAGCAGTTAAGGCTGTCTGAAGCTCTTCATAGCTCACTTCAGCTGATCGAAGACAATCAAAATGAAACTTAGCTTTCATACTTCATTCAGCTTGACCATTTGCAGTAAACAATACGGAATTCTGAGATGTGTTCTTGCAATTGTAAGATATCGGAGACTTTCATTACTCTCCTCTTGCTGCTGGTGTATAGTTGCACAGGTGCTATGCAGCCAAAGGCTAATTGAGATCAGGGAAACTGAAGTAGCTCCTATACCCAGCGCACCAACGCGTTAAATGTGGAGCTTTAGCAGCACGAGGAGCGGCGGACAGTGCATCATATCGCAATGTGATTGTTTTTTTCTCTCGACTAGGAACGAATCCATGGTCTGGCCTGATACCTGACCCAGATTTCCGCTTCCAAATCAATCAATAAACTTGCAATACCCTGAAAAGTCCGAAGTCGCTAACGTCTCAAGCCCGCAATCCGACACTCAAGGGTCCTCCTCCCATACTCTATTCAGACATATTAAGACCCTCGCATTTGGCGAATCTGCTGAAACGAGGCGTTGAAGATGTTGCACTTGTGGTCTGTCGTCAAAACGTTGACTTAGCTGCCATCTGTAACCCTTACGCCTCTGGGGACTTTCCCACAGAATTATGAAGAAGGTCTCGAGATTCGGGAGTGGGAGAACGAAGGCTTCCGGACTGTAAAACAACGGTCCAGGATATGCAATATTTCTGATCCTCAACAAAGCGTCAGAAGCCCCCAAAATCGACATGATTGTGTCCCTATATATTCCACTGTCTGCCTGTCTCAGACCAGCGTGAGCGACTTGAATGCTGCGAGCTGCTGGGAGATAGAGAAGATCGACTTCTGGGTGAAAGATGGTGGTGAGCTCTTTTCCGTCCTGTGTCTGTCGCTTGAGGTCGACATATCCATACAATTCCCTTTCTGCTCGAAATTTTTGGTTGATCTGACAGAAGATAGCAGGTGGATTTGACGTTCGTGCGAGACGGATGACACGGGGATTGTCCTCGATGTATTCTCTCCATATCTGGTTTCGAATCTCGACCGGGAGATTTATGAATGAGGTAAACGTCGAGAGAATGGAACTGTTCCTTTCGTTTTCCTGTGGAGAGATCAGTTGGATATTCTGACATGCCGCAAGAGCTGGGACTTACGGTTTCATTCACCGTTGAATCTTCATCTAAGGTCGCGGCAGCCAGTGTGTCCGAGATAGATGAAGTGCTGACCAAGGCAACTTGCAGATCGCTGGCAGGAGCGGGAGATGCAGAGGTACGCGCCTTTGGCTGCATGAGCTCGATAAAGCGTCGAGTAAATCGTGAGGAAGGAATCGATGGGGCTTGGATATCCGGTGTATCTGCCGTCATGATGATTTCTTCGCCGATGCTTTTGAGAGTGGTCTTGAGAGGAAGATAACTTAAATGGAAGTGGCTCAGGGACAGAAGGAGTAGCGTGATCCGCGCTTTTGAGAGGGGATGCTAGCCGAATTCAAGAAAGAGGCTAAGATGAACTGCTAGATTGGCTTGGAATCAGATGAATACTACCATGAGTGACATAAAAGTCTTGCAGAAATAAATATCTCTACGTCTTGGCATGATGAGTCGCGTCATACAAGCAACACCCTGAATAGATGTACTGCACGGAACAGGATCGCGTCGAACGAGTCAATGGATGAGTTCAATTTAACATGTGCAGGATTCAATTGAGACTTCCCTTATGACCATCAAGAGCACGCGTTGAAGCGCGTCCAAATCTCGGAATGCAGCGGCTGCCTGGATGTTGCTTTTCAGATCATATCACCTGCCGGAGAGAGATGATTTTATGAGTTTGAATAGAAATGAGGTGGGCAACATCTCAATCAGAAGGAATATGAACCGATCAGCTGTGAGTTGTAGTGTGGAGTTTTCTGCTTTCCCAGCGCCTGGAGTGACATCCAAGTGCGTCCCGATCTGAGAAGCCATGAACCATTAATTCAAGTCGAAAGTGATCAATCAGCCTTGGATGAAACAAACAGTAAAACGCTTCAATAAACTTTGTTTTTGATTATTTTTATCACACTTGAACCATTTGCTTCATGAGCACTACATCCTTGCATGTGGATCCTCGTGGAAAGTTACGTCAAATATACGGGAGCTGTATCTCAAAAGAAACCCAAACATGATTGATCCCACTTCTTCTCCTCGGCCTGGACGTTGGATCCTAAGCGATTCCCCAACAAAACTGTCTCGTCCTTTGCAGATTCCCAGCAATTGACATTCGCTACCTACAACATTCAGAAGCACTAAGATAGAAGAATTACTATTGATCACACAATGTTCGTCGAGGAAGAACTTACGATAGTATAGGGGAAAGGGGAAAGCGGTGGTGCCTCTGCATTGCAACTACTCAAACAAGCACCCTAATCGCTCCATGTTGAGGAAATCAGATAGACATTTATGGTGGGCTAGGAAGTCTTACAACTTCGCAGATGTAAACTGTTCCATCTCCAGTAGTACAGCTTTCAGCATCAAGACAGGTACCTTGACAGCTCTGCCTAGCCTCGATGTCGGTGCTCCTGGCCTCTACAAGATCGTTGAATGGTGTAGCAAAGGTTGAGGAGCCCAAGAAGCCAAGAAAGGAAGAGGTAGCAATAGACATTTGCATGATGAAATTATTTTGGGAGTACTTGGTGGATAATGGATACTGTTTGAGATGAAGCTAATCGGTTGAATGACTGATTCAAGAGACATCAAGAGGGGGCTTCAGGCTTAATTTATATGAATTGGCAGCAGATCTGAGCCGTTCACGTTCGAGACTTGCTCATTCCAATATCGTTGAGAAAACATGATATTTGGAAGGATATGCTCCTCTTCTACTTGATTTAGGTCTCAAACCAGGACCCTATAGCAAAAAAGGGAGATATTGCCCGCAAGTAATGAAATGGCACTAGTATTGAAGGTCATCAAAATTCAAACGAAGCTTTCTCGATTTGTCTGTGAATTTCTCGCAGGTGAAGGATTATATTGCAGTTTAAATTGGACATTTCATTCTGTTCCAACAAATCAAGTGGAGCATCAGAATTCATGTCATTAACACCATGGTGAAAGATAAATTTAGCCAATGACGACGAATCCGCTAATCGATC
Organism: Mollisia scopiformis; assembly: GCF_001500285.1. Taxonomy (NCBI): domain Eukaryota; kingdom Fungi; phylum Ascomycota; class Leotiomycetes; order Helotiales; family Mollisiaceae; genus Mollisia; species Mollisia scopiformis. The sequence continues at coordinate 194,999 of NW_017263608.1, forward strand.
TCGCGCCATTGTGCTGCGCGTCTCTGACATGTAATGATGGAAAGATAGGAAATCTGTCGAGGCCCTCTTAAAACAAAGTATGTAGGTACTCGCTTATAGCAATCGAAATCAAGTTCCATTCCAAGCGAGGCACAAGCGAGTTTCAGGGGAAGCCGTCACGTGATCGTGAGCAGAAGAAAGTGGGGGGCTGTACAGCTCGGACCTCTGAAGTTCATGGCTAGCTCTAAATTTATCTTAACCTTTTCAAACATCAAAGCATTATTTCGCGTACTGATCAAAGCATCATTTCTAAAGCGCCTCATGAGTTTGTGAATATTATCCCCAAATTGTGTTACAAACAGCTTTTCCACGCACGTGCCAGAACACGATGTCGGTGAACGAAAGTTATCCGCTCCATCTCAAGTTGAGGCGGGAGGAACCTCTCTCCGAACTGGAAAACCCCATACTCGATATATTCATCCAAGGACTATCATGTGACGGACCAGACGCAGCAACAGAGGCTGCTTCTCAGCTCGACAATTTGTGCCCCCCTCTAAATCAAAACGAAGCAACCTTAGACTACCTGTGGTCAGTGTGGACTCTGCTGCTTGATATAGCTAGGAGTCAAGATGTGACAAGTGAGATACACACACGTCTCGTGAATATTCTTGAGATGCTGTGGCAACATGCAAAATGAGAAGTGAACATGTACGGAGTAAGTCTACATAAAATATGCTCGCGTTCACTCGATAGTTACTAATGAGTGACATGCAGAAAATGTTCCGTGTCTGGAGAGACCTTCCTATGCTTGCTGATTGCATGAAAACCTGCTTCAATGGTATGTTTCTCAGCCTTTTTTCTCTTCAAAGCCAGATCTGACAATCTTGCTTTTATAGGCCCTAGTTCAATGATGAGAGATCGTAGTTCAAAGTATGCACAGATGTGGCGAGAGTTGAACAGCTTCGGAGCTCGATGCCTCGGTGCAAGTGTACAGTCACCTTACGAGCAGTCCATGTCCGCTCTTCGATCGGGACTTGAGGAGGAGCTCAGCACCATAGAAGAAGGTCTAGAGCCAACGACAGATCATGACACAAGGAAAGGCGAGGAGGTCAACAAAAGTACAGATAGCGTGTATGTGGATTCTTTACGCCGCTAAGCCTCTTCTTTGGTGGGCCAAGGAAAACATCGGATATGTAGACGTCTCAGAAGAGGACGAGGCAGCCTATTTCGAAGGCGGTGTTTTATATCAAGGGCCACAAACAATGTGCCTGCGAAGGTGGGGCTTCTGGCTGTCTCGCCTCGAAGAACTTGGAAAGGAAGAGTCGGGCATGAGCCAAGAAATTCGGAAGCTTGTACTCGAGGCCGCGGAGACTATGAGAACGATAGAACGAAGGGTAGGTCACACTTTATTGGAGCCGCGGAATCTCATCACATAGATCTAGCTGGGAATTCGGATTACAATTGCCTAGAATATGACTCAGTGACTGCTCTAAGGAAGACGTCTAATTAAGCCTGGGCCTCAGAGCCATATCATGTGCCCAATGCATCTTTCAATGTTATTGCCACCTTAACATCTCTCTTCAGATGAACACAAAAAGGGTCTTCCTTAGCCTCAAAACTTGCCGGTTCAACCACTCTCACTACCGGTTCATCATAAGACGACTTTCCGCTTTCCTGTGAAGCTTCCCTCAATAGCTGGCGCAGATCATGGCCTGCTTGTTGGTCAGGAAACCCTCCAAGAATTCTTGTTTCTACCCAGCTGAGTTTTCTATAATGAGGCACAAACATAATCTCATCAATCTCAAGACTTTCCTTTGTACCAAAATGAATGGCCCAACGAGTAGAAGCAGTCAATTTTCTAATTCTGTTGTCCTGGACTCCGTATTTTGCCATGGTTAGAGGTCCATTCTGGAAAATTTGGGAACCCGAAACTGTGCACGCCAGACTTGACTTGATATAAATTGCATCTTGAGAATTGTCATATGAAATGCAGAAGCCCCTGTCTCCAAAGAAGATGCTGTACCGCTTGAGGACCTCAGCCCTGGACTCGTGATTCACGGCAAGGAGTGTTGGGTGCGCTGCGCTTGTGACGGGATAATGTATCATGCTGTAGCTACCATCACTATTTTTGGCGGATTCCTCAATAAGCCAAATGGGAGGGATCCTTGGACCAGGTAGCGTCAATTTCCTGCCCAATGGATTAGAAATGCATAGATTGAGACACGAGTCACTGTAAAGTGGTGCAAGCATTAGATGGGGAGTAATCTTGCCAAATTATCAAACGGATCTCGATTGGAAGCTTAGAGAAGCCAGTGACACTCGACAGCACTGGAAGATTTGCCTCAGAAGATGCAGAAGCTAGTTCAGGCATTATGAATTGAGGATTTCAGGTGAAACTATGCTGATCGATGTGAAGTTAGGGCCAGTTCTAGGTGACGTGTCATCAGTCTTAAGTAAGCATAGCTCCAAGAGCTTCGCTTGAAGAACGGTACGTTGGTCACACCTACAATGAAATTCATTAACCTTTGATGAGCAAGAAGGGGTTGGATTTCATTCTTCAACAAGCACATGAAAGAGTGTAGTTATAAAAAACAGAGACTTCTAAAGGAGGTCATGGAGGAAAGGAGACTTCCAGACTGTGCTGACCGGAGGTTTCTCACGAGGATAGTCACGTGAAAACTTCAATGTCCCGCATACACTTCGTCATTCTTCCACATAGAAGGTATGTATAATGGATTCCGTTGCAGAGGTAAATCTTAAAACACAAGGAGATTTTGAGAAGATTCCGCTGATGTGGCTAAGAAATAGTTCAAAAGCAATTACACGCGTCCTCGAACAGACAACGAGCGAAGAGTTGCCGAAACCCGGACTCCCCAAGTGAGAAAGCCTAAAGGTAAACATAACATAAGACCCTGTTAAATTGACTCTGATCATAAGTAGACTCGTTGAGACGATCTTCCATCCCGAACCCCCTAATTTCCAAGGTACTAAGAGAAAAAGAAGAAGGACAAAAAGCTTAGTCCACCCAACCATTGGCACCAACGACGGAGAAAGACCACCAGAACCTATAGATCCAACTTGACAACAGGCCAACTCATGCAGAGCAGAGAGCCTCCAAACTCCTGAGACCCTCAAAGAGAAGCTACCTAATCTCCCCAGCCGTCAAAGTCCTCCTCCAAAATAGCCTGCTGAGCAAAAAGCCTAGCAGCAAAAGGCAACCCAAACAAGAACAAGACAAACAGCAGCGAGAAAAGATCAGTCCACACAAGCTTGATAACAGTAACAAATAGCCACTTGAACCAGAGCGACGAAAGGTCCGAATATGGAACGACATCGTAGCCCGGCGGAGTGTTGGTGATGAGATATCGGTCGCTGAGTTTCAAGCTGAATGTTCCCGAGAGGAACCAGTGCCAGACTATACTTAGAAGTGTGTACCATGGAGAGGTACCCCAAGGGACGATGATTGCATCGCAAATTGTGTCGATTAGTTGGACGACGTTGACGACGCAGAAGGCCTAAGGACAGGATGGAGTCAGCAAAGATCAGAGATTATGAGGAGTGTGGTATTTGGGGAGGAGCGCAAGAGATGCTAGATGGAACCGTACCCTTAGAATCCATGCTTGGTCACTGCGATAGAAGTTAGCCCTCATCCACAAGTCTGCGGAAACATTTCTAGAGATTCGGTAACCAACCTTTTACCTGCCGGGTGCCAATGAGCAGCTCTCGAATATGCCGTAACAATGACCATAACGAAGAACGACACACAAACCGTAGCGAACGCGAGCACGATCACCCCTGTCTCCGGCTGAGGCGCATATTCCTCTTCCACACCAAAAAGTCCTAACAGAAGCCCGAGCCCCATGGCCCCCACAATAGCAACCAGAAACCAGAAGCAAAGTTTGAGGACGAGAGGGCTGTACAAAAGTCTGCAGACTTCTTTGGGTTCTTCGCTGAGGCAGTATTTAATGAATAAGTTTTTCTCCTTGGTGTTCCATTTCTTAGGCACGTAAGGGTCGCAAGCGCCCTCAGGTGCGTTGCCGTCGATATTCTTCCAAGTCTTGGGCTCGGTCAGGTTATTGATCTCGAAGAAGCTGTCAGGACAGAGTGATGCGAGTGCCTGCCATGTTTGATGCTTTGGGCCTGCGTAGCCAGAGAGGATTGTGAGATCCAAGACAGAGTTGTTTTGATTTTGCGGTGCAGTCCAATTCGAAACGATGATCACGTTTGAGAATTGATCATATGTTCCGCTCTCGTATCTCTCAGTACATTTCTTGATTGTCTTGTTGCTCCATCCCGGTAACACATGGCCTTGCATGGCCGCTTGCTGGACTTGTGTGATTGTATCGCTCAGATTCTGAAGTCCAGGAAGCATCATGTGGTAGTCTCCGCCGAGAGCGTCTGATTTGCCACTTGACTGGCGTAGAGGGACTGTTGCCAAGTCAAACGGTGCTCCTCCATGTAAGAAGTCGTACGAGACCAGAATTTCGTAAGAGTCTCGTGCAGGCGCGCTGTGAAAGAATATACTATTGTACCTTTTCGTTGTTAGCATGTCTGGAAATCTAGGGGACATTGACTCCTACAGCAGATGAGCAGGAATTGAAAGCAGGAAAAGCACCACTTTCAACGGCCACCATGCTTTCCATCGTACATAGCCAGCAGCATAGACTATCAGCGAGGCCATAACATTGATAGGTAACTGAATTAAAAAGATCATGAAACCTTCTCCATGAGCCCCGCAGAAAAAGTGGCTGTTCAGAACACCAATTCCATAGTCTCCGTGAGGCCATCTGTAAACCAGGAAACCATGTGGAATCAATAGAAGCCCACAGAATAACCATAGCATAAATCCTCGACCGCCTGAACGCTCTGAAAAGAGAAAGGCAAAAACGCTCAAAAATCCTGCTGCAAAGACGTTGACAGATGTCTTGACCCATTGAGGGATCGGCCACGGCACTGGTTTCTCGTCATCTTCAGGGTTCGTGGCAGCCTTGTTGCTTTCGATGTCATCACCGGGTCTAGATGCTATCGGAGGCGGTATCTCGATGGTTTCACCAGTAGCTGCAGCCTTACTATCTGCAAAATCGTTGATTGATACAAGTGTATTTGGTACCGGAGTCACGATAGTCTTCGTAGTAGCTGGAGCGTTGATATCCCCTGTATGATCGTCCGCTGCAGGTGTTTTCTCATCTAGAGTTTCAATAGTCTCTTCAGTAGCTGCAGTTTTGCTATTTTCAGTAGCATTGACCGGAATAGATGTTCCTGGAGCTGTCTCGGTAGTCCCTTCCGTTGCTGTAGCTTTGCTACTTTCTAGATCGTTGAGTGGTATAGGTTTTTCGGTGGTCTCGGGTTGGGATTCCGACATTGTGCCACTCAGAAAGAGGTGAAATTTCGTGGAATGCTTAATCAAGCTTTGAAACAGAACAACAAGCTCTCACAAAGAAAGTGCCAAGCTTCAACTACAGCCATTATAAGGTCTTAGCAGATATAGGTCAGGCATAAGGACATAATAATGGACGCCGAACAAGTTGACGGGAACGACGACATGGAGGCAAAAATGCAAGTTTTCCATTTGTTGAGACAAGGCACACCTCTATCCAAAAGTATCCACGTGGAAGACTATATCTTTCAGCTCTATCGGAACTCATTGGAATCAAGTGAAAGGTTGATAAAGATGATTGGGGGCAGTGGGGAGTGTGGCTTTTGCGGCTGAGATTGAACGGGTTCTACAGGCTACTCCAGCAAGCCACACTTTCCCAAAACTCTCAAATGGCGCATTCGACTTGCTTATCCAATTCGACCCCGCTGTCTCTAGTCACCAAGCAGCGAAATTTGGGTCAAAGCAGCCCCAAACTTGAGAAACTCTAGGTGGCATCGGCAGAGCCTGTCCAGTGATGTTCACTGTTGAACGCCACAGATAATATTAGCTTAGGGACTTCCCGCTGCTAGGGAACATGATACACCCAGCCGTATGGTCGCGAATTATACAGATCTGCGAGCAGAGTACCGAATTCCCAAGTCGCTCATAGCATTCGGTAAACAATCCCAGACAGATACTCCATCAAGCGCAAAGGAATTTCTCAATATCTTGAACATTCATGATTTCAACCTTCTTGATGCGCATGGCAGAAATGCTAGAAAATGATCGGGCTGCCACACCGTTAACTAATTACTTCTGTTCGGTGGCGTATTTTGACAGTGGTCGACACTGAGACATTGTCGGATGTAGCGGCATGTGGAGGGCGCCCGCAGATATTGCTTGAATTTGTGGAGCAGACAGGATGGAGAATAGCGATCGATTAGCTTAGATTAGAGCCACGTAGCCAACGACTTGGTTGGATTAATTTGTTGTACGGCCGAAACAACAACAGCGAACCAAGAGCCCCACTTGGGAGTCTGTGACAGACCGGCTTTGCGCAAGGCATTCCGACGAGTACTGAGACCTTTCCGTGTGCAAATCAGGACTTGTTACATGTTCCTTTTGATAGGCGCCAGATGCTTTGATTGAGACTATGCACAACAATACTCGTCCAGCCAATGTTCGCAATGATAAATCATACAGATCAGCTTGTTAAACTTGCAAAAGCCTTTCTCCAATAGTTTCTTGAAGGAAAATATAAGCAGTTGTGGAGTCCCAATGTCAAATCGAGGTTGGTAGTGATAAGTTATAACTCCTGACTGGCAAAACCGCAGCGCCCGCTAAATGGCAAAGAGCAGATGACACCTTAGAAAACATTCTCAACGATAGTGTCAAGGAAAGAATCTTGTCCCGAAGAAAAGGAATAGACTGGTTCGACATCGCTTTCGCACAATAATGCCTTGATCACGCTCATCGCCAGGCGTTTCCCTGAACAGGTCTGGTGATCGATGGTCTTCTGCAAAGCCTCCCTCGCTCTGCGACTTGTGATACTGGACATTATGGCCTTCCTATAGAGTCCATTATCGGTTTCTATTCCAGCGAGGAAGAGTGGCCATTGAAGTCTGTCGTGGAGCTCACTGCTTTTCGATGCGAATGTTCGTTGGATGATATCGAGCATGATATCTAGGGCTTGTTTGATATCTTGGGGTATTTCGGCAGTATTGGAATCGGAAATTATGGCTCGGAAATAGTACACTCGTAAGGAGTGGAATAATACCACATCGTAGTCTGCGTTGATTAGGACTCGGTCGCCTGCGCGTGGTTGTGTCATCGCTGCAGACTTTTGGAAGACTGATGAATACTTCTGTGGATTGTCAGCAGGGCCTTGATGGTGTCTAGTAGATTCGCTGACCTTCTCAAGTAGTTTGAATCTCTGCTCAACACGCCTATGAGCTTGACTTGGAGTTGACGGCGGATCCTGTGAAAGTTGATTGATGTCTTGCCAAAGAGCTGTCAACGCCCAAAGGAATTCGAGTTCCATGGCGTTGTAGTCGTCATCATCAGTCTGGGTATCTGGATAACTTGTACCCCAGTAAGCTTTGAGGACTGTCCGGGAGACTTCGTATACTGCCATTGTCCTCTCGCGATGTGCTGTTAGATATCTCGCGAGACAACCACCTGCACCTTGAAACCCACATTTGACATCTTCATCGAATATACAGATGATGATACGAGCCAAAATAGAGCGATCGCGATCAGTGAGGCCTGAGGAAGCGTCGCTAGCATCTTCCTGTTCATCCGATTCCAGACATCGACTGTCGAGCTTGTGTCTCTTCAAATATGTAAGCACAGTCATGCTTAGTTGTTGAATTCGTGCTCGTGGTACAGACTTTCGCTTCGGCATGTACCTGGTAGGTGGGTTAGCTCTCGATTCTTGGGGCTTTAACTGAGATTGATGGTATATCCAACAGATTGTGTCAAGCAGGAAGAAATAGTGAACCTAGAATTCGAGACACTACTTGCCAATATAAGAAGAGAAACCCTGCCATCGCCATCACGAAGTCTTCATCAGAGTCTCTCTGGATCATTTCGATCAGCTCTTGGGCGCCTTTCTCGAAATACTCTTGAGCCTCTAGAGAGGCTTCATAGTCTTGGCGATGACAGACATCGTTGATGGCAACAGCAATGATGAACCGCATGATCATAGTACTCTTGGCGCCAAGGTCCAGTAGTAACTTGTGAGTCGACCATTTTGGATCCTTGGTTGTCCTGTATATCGAGAATGTGGTTTGATAATGTCCCAAGGCTCGATGGGCATTGTCGCTAAGTCTCAGAGAGTTTGGCAACGTCATGAAATTGTCGGATAGAAACGAAGAGGGTGGAAATATGAAGACTGGGGATGGTGATCGTGGTGTAGGTATTGAGAGGGAAGCCCAATGAGAGGATACATGATGATTGAGACTATTCGGTGGAGAGATGTTTGCAAAGTCTGTGATAGTGGCAAATTCTGGGAAAGGCAAGTCCGCCCTTGGTATGAAATCATTTCGAACATTCGACGACGTTTGGTATTCTGCTTCATCCTCTTCATAACCTAGATCTGCGAACGAACCTCCGAAAGCAGAAGGGTGTTGTGTGAAGGAGTCAGCATGTATTCCTTGTAGCGTACTCCTTGGCGCATCTAATTCGCCCACGGAACTTGATGTGCTTGGCTGGATATCCGGTAGCATCAATGTCCCATCTTGAGCCCGTGATTTCCAGGAACCAGCTCCACGTCTCTTCACAGGAAGTGGTTTCTCTGGTCCAGGCCAAGAACAGGAGAGGCCCGTCTTAACGCATCTTCCACATGGCAATGGCTTGCTTTCGTCACACTTTTGCTTTTTTCCCCTGCATGGATTGCATCCTATCTCGGTCAGCAACTGGATCCAAGGAGTAGAGGCTCGGTCCGACCTTTCGGGAAACGCTCTTTTGGTGTGCCTTGCGGCATCATGTTGTTATTCCACCGATAGCAGATATTATCCAGAATAAGAAATACGGGGAAAAGGATGAGATGGATCGAAATGCAAGGACATCGAGAGAAAGACGAGGTCAAGATATCCGTGGAGGGGCTGAACTCTAGGTTCGGAAGATCTGACCAATAGCTTCGGCTTGTGGTTTGGAATGTGGCTGGAGAACTTCGACCTTGTGGCGCAGAAGGATGATGATCTTCGGGAAAACGAAACCACAACCTCAACCTCCCCTCGTTGATATCAGAGAGCGACGTCCTTCGTACAACAATGGATGGCCCCATCGGCATGATTGACCTGGCCGTTGCGTCCCGATTTATCGATGATCCTACGCAAGATCAAAATGTGTATCGATCACTCCAGATTCTCCTTCCGCGATGAGCAATGGACCAAGTGGTTCTCATCTTGCGGTCGTCCGAATACTTCGAAGCCGATGATAGCATTGTCAACATGGTCAAAAACATATATACTCCTCCCCCCGCATCCAGCATGTCTCACTATTTCCCCAGTCTTCTACTCTACATCTTCGCGGATCTCAGCTCTGGAAACTGTTTTCTGTTTCATTGGTTTAGAAACGGTGATTAGAAAACAGCCACTCTTTTTCAAGCAGTTAGTTCATGATGGAGGAAAAGATGCCAGAACCCACAGACATCCAGCTCGACGAGAAGCTACCACCCCAGATTGTCGTTGTGGATGACGAGGAGAAACTTATTCTGCGCAAAATCGATGTGCAGTAAGTTTCAATCATCTTCAGAGTCATCATCACTAAATCTAACATTCTTACGAAGCTTGATGCCGTTCATGTTCGTCACCTACATGCTCCAATATCTCGACAAGATCACCCTTGGATACACAGCCGTTATGGGAATACAAGCAGATATAGTGGGATCACCTCCTCTCGCCATATGCCCAACTAACCCATGTCTAGCATCTAGTCGGTCAACAATATTCTTGGTGCAGTAGTGCGTTCTACTTCGGATATCTCGTCGCCTCCTTCCCCGGCTCCATCGGATTCGTCAAATTTCCCCTTGGAAAGTACCTCTCGACCGCCATCCTCTGCTGGTCTATAATCTTAATGTGTCATGGCGCAGCCTCAAACTTCACCTCTCTCATAATCCTGCGTGTCCTTCTCGGCGTTTTCGAAAGCATCATCAGTCCAGGCTTCAGTCTGATCACTGGATTATGGTACAAGCCATCAGAACACTCTCTCCGCCACGGGATATGGTTCGCTGGAAATGGACAGGCGAGTATCTTTGGGGGTGTACTGGGATATGCTATAGGCGAGATTCGAAGCCCGCTTGCGGCGTGGAGATGGCTGTTTATTATCTTTGGGCTGATTACTTTTGTTTGGTCGATGGTACTGATGATTTTCATGCCTGATAGTGCATTGAATGCGCGCTGGTTGACGCCTCATGAGCGAGAGATCGCGCATAGTCGACCTCAGAAACAGTCTCGTAGCTTTAAGAGTACGCATTGGAAGCCGAGTCAAGCACTGGAGGCGATTATGGATCCGAAGACTTGGTTGCTCTTCTTCTATACTGCTCTTACGAGCTTGCCCAATGGTGGAGTCACAAATGTCTGTCTTCATTTCCACATCTCTTCCCTCCTTCAGAAGCTAACAGCGCTCAGTTCACATCCGTGATAATTAAAGGCCTAGGTTATGGCGAACTTCGAACTCTCCAACTCGGTATGCCTCAGGGAGCCTGTCAAGTAGTCTTCACCCTAACCGCCGCCTACCTCGCCACCAAACTCCGACGCTCACGCTGCATAATCATCGCCTGCCTGCTCTGCATTGCAACTCTTGGCTGGTGTCTCGTCGGCTACCTCCCCGCCTCACATAAGAGCGGCCGTCTCGGCGGTGTATGCATCTTTGCTGCTTACGCTTCGGGTTTCCCTCTTTCTTTGAGCATAATCGCTAGTGATGTGGCGGGATACACGAAAAAGACTGTTGTGAGCGCGATTCTATTCCTTGCGTATTGTGCAGGGAATATTTCTGGGCCGCAAGTGTTCTTCGCGAGGGAGGCACCACATTATCAGACTGGGTGTAAGGTTTGTATTATTTGTTTGTGCTTGGGGATTGTGGATATCTTGGTGTTGAGGCAGTATATGGATTGGGAGAATAAAAGGAGGGATAAGGCTCAGGGTGTCAAGATCGAGGCTGAGCCAGGAAGACTTAGTGGTGAGATTGGGGTTGTTGAGCTGCCGAGTGCGGGGTTGGACGAGACGGATTGGGAACAGGAGGGATTTCGTTACATTCTGTGATTGTGGAGAATTTTGTTATTTGGAGGGTAGGTTGAGATGTGTGGATATCTGGAGCTTTTTGGACTTTATTAAATACATTCTCTACTGTTGTTGAAGGGGACGCAGTTTTTAGGGCTCCTTTAAATATCTATTAACTTTGTTGATATTTATTCTTGCCCTAATGTGGTAAATATGTTTCGATTGAGACCCCAAGACACGACTCGCAATTCTGAGTGGCCATCAACAAGGTATGAATCAGTGTCTCAACACTTCGCTCAGATGGAAAGCCCCAGCCCAACTAGAATGCCATGGTACCCCGCACTAACAATAGAGGGGTCAACTGGGTCTGCTTAGCGCCAGGCTCCAATCAGTACTCGAAATGAGACCGCGGAAATATAGTAGACACGTGAGAATGTACTGTGTTCAGTCAAGCTCATACAGGAGATCAGATCCTTGTCTTGGCAGGCACGTGAACCACCATATTGGGATTCAATTGCCGGACTCTGGGAAGATTCTTAGGGGCATGAAATTGTCCGACTGGTGTAGACCAGGAAACAAGTGAAATTCCTTAGATTATCTTCACGGCTCGAATTTGGGCTTATGGTACCTTGCCAGGATCGTCGAAGTAGTCCGCATTAAGGTATCGAGCATGTGCTGCAGGCTATTGGTCTAACGTCACTTGTTGCTATGTCGAGATAGAAAGTCCTGCATGTCGTGTCATGTAACTCCCAACAGTATGGAAACAACAAGCCAATGACAGACTCTGTGCAAAGGCTGTGCAACGCTGGCTGCTTTTGACGCCAACGGCGAGCCATCACTTTGTCTGCCCACCAAGATTCCACAACTCAAAGGCAACGAGTCATTGGTAGAATGCTCGCCGGAGGTCCTTCTTTGGAGATCCTCAAAGTGGAATTGCCGCAAAAATAGATGCAATGTCCAGGGCCGAAGCACCTTGTCGGCATATGGCGTGAAAAATACACACATTGTACCACTTGGTTATCACCACTACCACCACTCTTCGTAGTGTTCCAACAGATACGAGAGAATGATTTCCTTGTATTTCGTCTTGATGATGTGATTTTGTCAATGCAATGCTGGCGGGCGGCACGAACCCGTCTCAGGAGCTAATTCTCCATGCCTAAAATACTAGGCACTCGTGGGAAGATTGAGCCTCTTTGGGAAAGAGTAACCTCGTCGAGAAAATGCTTGCCAACTGTCCGCCCAACACTGATTTCTCACTACATTGCTACCATTCTTCCGAAAAATTCGTGATGCTCACGCCATGCATCCAGTTTTGCTACACCCAACTGATCCAACTGCAGCAAGACTAATCTCTTACAGTACTTACAGGCTCTCCGGAGATACTGGGAATACAAAGGATACCCGCCGATCGTTTGACATCCTCAAAGTAAAGTGGAGAGAGCCCATGACTAGCATTAGTTTACAGCATGAATGCGGAGCACAGTACGGTACTTAGTCAAGGCTAATTCAGTACAGAAGGACTTCATAAAGACTCTACAGGCCCCAAGTTTAGTTTCGAAATGCTTGGACACTCCTGACGACGAAATGATACCGTTGTGCATACGAGCACGTCGACAGCATAGATGGCGAGGACAATGAAGGGGTTTACACCTGCTCCAAAGGGGCGGATACGGACATCTGTTGGTCACAAATACCTCGAAGCGTTACAATCGAAAGCAAATGGTCATTCCGACTGCTCAAATTCGTCGTCGTCACCACCAAGTGTGCATCAGAGTCCTGGCTTGGACTTGCTGATATTAGGGATCACTTCTGGCACGGCTATGGATGACATTGACTTTGCGCTATGCCGGTTCACTCAAGAGTCGCCAGAGTCTCCTTTATGTCTTGATTTGATCAAGGTACCCCTTATACCCTACCCCGCTATTGTCTATATCTAATTGTTCTCTACAGTACGATTCTGTCGTGATGCCCTCGAAGATTCGAACAGATATATTTTCCATGTTACGAGAAGATGCAGCCCCTCCGAGCATGCTGTCCCAAATGGACGCCGAGATGGGTCACACGTTTGCAAACGCAATCCACCTTTTCGCACACAAGCACGGCATATCGATAGATGATATAGACATGATCGGGTCTGGAGGACAATTGATATCGTTGACGGGGACGCCACCAAAAGGGCAGCATAGATCAAACATGTGTCTTGGGGAAGGAGCTGTGATCTCAGCAAAGACAGGCATTACAACTGTCTCGGATTATCGAACAGCAGAGCAAGCTGTTGGCAGACAAGGAGCACCACTATTCGCATATCTCGTTGGGTTATTGCTTCACCATCCTACTCGACTCCAAATATGCATCACGATCGGCGGTATTACCACGGCCTGCTTCATACCCCCCGATAATTGTGGAGGAATTGACGCTATGTACGACTGGGACACTGGTCCAGGAACTTGCATGATCGATTCTGCCTTCCGCCAATTCGGACTCGACCCCACTACTGACCAAGCCTCATCTCTCCTACACGGTCAGATCTGCCACGAAGTTGTCGAAGAACTCCTCACATCCGACGAGTACCTTTCTAGCCGGCCTCCCAAAACCACAGCCCGCGAGATCTACGGTGATGCAAAAGCGCAACGAATCGTTTCGATGTGTACCTACCGTGGCTGTACTCCCGCAGATACCATTGCGACTATGACACGCTTCACATCCGCTTCTATTGCTCAGCAGATGCTTCTATTTGGGCCAGGCAGAGATGCTATCAATAATGCAGATATCGTAGTCGACGGCAGAGGCATGTTCAACATGCAGCTGATATCTGATCTACAGAACGAGTTTCCTGGAGCTAGATTCGGATCATTTGATAAAACAGGCGTGCCTTCAAATGCAAAGAAAGCTGTTGGATTCGCCATGCAAGCTATGGAGGCATTACTTGGTCGAGCGTTACCTGTCCCAACGAACGCAGATGTGAGAAGGCCAAATACAATTACAGGGAAGCTGGCTCCGGGTCTGCGATGGAGAGAAGTCATTGAGAAGAGTGTGTCGTTTGGTGGGGCTGGAAGAGGATGGGAAGGCTTGCCTGAAGTGAGGGAGTTGATTGTTAAGCAGAAGGGATAAGTGCTAGCGAGGATAGAAAGAAGGTAGGTCATTTGCATGCATTTGGTGCTGGTGGCAAGATTTGAATAGCAGGTTTTAGCATCTTAAGCTGCGTGGGCATAGAAGATAGTCTTCAATCTATTCTGCTTGCATACTTAGGGTTCTCTGGATTTTTTGTGTTCATTGTTGCTGGTTGTGTGTGCTTCAACTGTCCTGACAGACTAGTCTGTTATACCATGCTTGTCGATTTCCACCAGCTCTTGGTAGATATCATCAAAATCGCTGCTCGTGCAAACATCACGCTCCACACCTACGTACCTCTCAACTCTTTATTTTGTCCTGTCTCAAGAAATGTCCCTTCACAGCGTAATCGCCATGCTACTCCTCCAGCATCGTCGCAAACTATCCTTGGCTGCACGTAAACCTATGCCTTCTGCAGACTACCGCCTCCCTTCCAAAGCGAACCACTCCCGCTTGCTGAACCTCTGTATCCATAGCATTCAATGTTCGAAATCAACAACGTCTTCTGCCACAAGAAATATAGCTTCGTCCCCTCTCCTTCCCAAGTAAACAGATCCCGGGCTCGACTTTCGCCTCCTTTTCACAGCTAGCCAGTCCCGCTTGCTGATAGTCGAACCTATGCCGATAATCTTTAATGCCTGATGGAAAACACAGGTATGAACCAACATCCATCCACCAAAGTTCACCACCCGCTTGGGGTTGCATATCTTTGCTGCCGCAGCAAACAAATGTTGTGTCCGACTGTCAATGCAACCAGCGCATGAAGCCCTTTTCTTTGCACACTCACAATATCTTTCTAGCGCGTTAGCTTTCGATTCCCCTTTTCGCAAGCGGGTTAGCACTGCTGCGGGTATGTGGAGTATGCAGCTCGCCGCCATCACTAGCGGAAGATGTCGATTCCCCCTTTTTTGAAGCGAGACTGTACTTTGGCATATCGAGCACTTTCTCGCCTTCGACACTTCGGCCTGCGGATGGGTGGAGGGAGAACAAGCGGCGACCTCCTATCTATTGCGAGGAAGCTCATTGGCTTAGGATGTTCGGTTCTCTTATGTCAAGCGGAGGATAGTCGGTTATGATGTTGATGCCGATGTCTTATGCTTCTTTGCTGTATATTAATGTGAATATGCTATACAGCCACCTCTGCCTTGTCTAAGCTGCGTTTACAGTGCCAGACAGCTCGACGAGCGGACCCGCTACTGAGATGAGCGAACATACCTAGGTACTCCAGAACGAGCACGCTTGATAGGTCGATGGGTCTGTGTCTCCTGTTCCAAGTGAACATTCGCTTGAAATGCTGACGCGTGCTGTACATCCTCTGATATGCGCTGCCAATTGACGTCTTTCCAGCAGATTAGAGGTTCGCATACCTCTAGAGTCATCGGCAGCCAGCTGATTAAAGCGGTTGACACGTAGAGTACCCCTGAATGAAGCGAGAGTGCCCAACTGCGAGCGAGCTCATTCGCTCAAGGAATCTGCGTCTCCTATTTCAAGCGAGGTTTCGTGTCTGATACCTTTGCGTGGTCGTCTCCTTTTTCCAAGCGAACTTACCTGATATCTTAATCGTAGGATGTAGGATACTCGAACAGACTATCATGCCACCTCAATGCCTCGTAGACTCGATATAGAAACAAACTTCAAGAGAAAAAGCCCCGCACGTGTACTGTAAACCCAATGCAGAGTATAACACTTCAGTGGCCAAAACACCCAAAACAGATAAAATCTCGGCATCTCAATCTCCACTTAGACGCCATACACGGCACACAACTGAAATAACGCAACCTTGGGGGCGAAAGGCTAGAATATGACAGCCAACGCTCCCGTATGACGCTATTGATATGGCTTTCGAGCGGGAGTCGAGAGACACGGAGATGACAGAGCTCTTGCTTTAAGAAAGTCGTACAGTAGTCAAAACTATGAGTTTCGGTACCAATTCTTCAAACACGTCTGCAGATGCAAAGAGGGGCAGATGAATAGATATAAGACATAAGACATTCACGAACCGAAAAAGCAAATGGACGTGTGCGCACCTACCATTTCTTCCCAACACACAGCGCTGCAGTAAAAGGGTTACACCGCATCAACAGCACTTGGGACCCGTATAGATCCGCAAATCCGCAAATCTTCTAGAATCTCCACGTGGTGGTTCCGAGGAAAGCGTTGTCGGGACGCCGATCGTTTTCCTTTTCTCTTGGCGGGAAGATATGCTTGCTTGTCTCCACCGAACTGACTTCTCCCCACCACGCCTTGCCCAGGGAGGGAGAAAAGCTGGTCGTGTATGTAAAGTGGACGTTTCTTCTTCTTCGTCTTCCTCGTTGCAGAAAGATAGAAGAAGAAAAGTGCCACCGACGACCGAGAAATAAATGTCTCATTCCACACACCTGCCACTTTTTGCGCCCAACGGGTTTGCGGATAATTGCGTAGTTTTGCTAGTGCCGGTCCACACCTGCTAAACTCGTCGCTTCGAGCTATTGAGCACTGACTGGCTGCGGCGCCGTCCCGAGGACCGTTTTGCTTTTTTTTCTTTTCTCCGTGCACTTACTTGTGTGTCTCCGTGGAAAGATTCGTGGAGCTGAAGAATGGGACGGTTCGATGACTGAATGCGCAATATGCATATTCCTCAGCGTCGGTAATTGAGGCATAACGGGAAGTCTGTCTGCGTGCCGTGTCCCCTTTCTCGAGGGAGGTTTGGCACTACTATTCTGGTTAGATCAACCTTCTTTGGCGTGGGTGGGGAGTGGGAGTGGGGTTGGAGATACGTGCAGGGCTTGCAGGAAGCCTGGTCCCTGTATCTGCAAGCCTGGCAGCAAAGTGTCGTACAAATCAGAACGACATCAACGGCGTCAGGAGGAGAAGCCAGATGCTGTCCTTGTAGATATCCTCTACCAAGTCTCTCGAACAAGGTGCGAACTTCGAGTCCCCATGTTTTCAGGATGTAGGTCCGTAGATAGCGTTCGTGAGTCGTGGCATGGTCGGGGAATATCTGATAGTCTATCTTACCTAGACAATGTTCGGGTATAGTGCCAGTAGCAGGGTGTGTAAGGCGACCTCTAAGCCCGTCTTGGCAGCTACAGTAATACAACTCCACCACCAGATACAGTATTCTTGAACCGAGAACCCTCGAGGAGTCAGTGTTCCTCTCTTCCTCCTCCTTCTGAGTGATGTTTGAAATGCGGAGAAGGAACGGTGTGATATGGTGAGACATGCATTGTCAGGATCCTCCTCCACGACGTAGAAAAAGCAATCAAGAATATGACGCTCGTTCGACCTGGTGATCCCCTCGCTTCGATCGAACCGTACAGCCTGCCTGCTGCAAATCATATCAGTGGAGCACCCAGCCCAAAAAACGGAGGCAACTTACAGGATACCGAAGTCTTGGAACAGACCAGGAGCCCCCTGAACAGCCCCTCTATCAGCAAGCAGAGGCATTCATTAGTAAAAAGGAAGTCCAAAAGAAAAAGGTGTCCGCCGGCCCTTCAACAGCAACTTCCTTATCTCGCAGCGGAAGCGCAATATCGACAGCGCCCATTCATAGCCTAGCCCCCTCCCCCTATTCCCTGACGCCTGCACCACTAATGCACTATGCAGTCTTTAGATCATGGCTGAGAAACCCCCAAAACAGTATGAATATGATGCCGTAGCCAGAATTTCCCAAACCATTAACTTGTCGTCGTCGTCGTCGCTGTCGAGGCCAAACCGCAAATCTGCCTGGAGATGAATCCCCTCTAATAATAGGAGCCGGCGGAATTATACTCGAAGGAAGTCGATACGGGGGTACACAACGTTCGTGTCATCTCATCCCATCTCAGCCCTCGCGTTGCCTGGAACTGGCTGGGAGCCCTGCCGGACGAGGCTTTGGCGGATATTAGAATGCTTACTTCTTGTGGGCTCCAAGCCACCTTCGAATCCATTGGCAGCACTCGAACCACTTGGCTGTGTTCCCAATGATAAGAATACTTGGCTCCTCGGAACACTGAGCTTTTTTTCTGTCGAGAGGGAAAGGAAATCATTGTATTTCTTTCCATTGAGGAAATTTGGGTTTGGCTAGATTTAAGGTTACTTTCACGGGATCCCGACTCAACTTTCCTCCTCCGCTTCTACCAGAAAAATACCAGATTTTCCAACAGCAAGTTTAAAACACTATTTATTCAAGGATTGTCTTTTTTGCAGGAGGATTAAACGGCAGTTAATACGGTACCAATTCAAGGTATGTATAAATTTTAATTGGGTACAAACGGGGACCTTGAAGCATTCACGTCCATGTCTTATCGCCGGCTGAAGTCTGGCTAATTCGTTTATCTCGAAGCTTGAAGAGCTAGTTTACAGCCTCGTCTTGTTGACAGCAGCCTCACAACGATCTACTACACCTGTCTTCGTTCACCTCGCCAACTTTTCTAGAACTTCAGAACAACAATTCCGGGTGGCGGCGACCTTGCTCTCGCAAAACCACTTGCTCTCGCATCAATTGCTGTTGAAGATCCTCATACTCTTGCTCTTTGTTGTATCCTCTGGTGTCTTCAGATATCACAAGAACCGCCCGCCGTCTTGCACGGTATTGCTCTTCAAGCAGATCGTCATATCAAGGTATTTCCCCTAGCTTCCTTCTCCCATCTCTCCCCAGACTTTGTCCCATTAGAATCACCGCGTCAACTTTGGGTTATTGATTCCATCACAAAGCACTCTTCTGACAACAGTCTTTACCGCGTCAGCTTTGCTCAGTTGCTTTCCTGTATGCAAATCTTCCCAGCCTCAGCTTTGTTCTTGCGATCTTGCAATTGCGATCTCATTGTGTTCAATCCGATTGACGCAACGACCTGTATGTACTACAACAGCTCTGCTTTATCGAATTCCCTCACACACAATTGCAACATATTCAGAACCCTCCACTAACATAACGATCTGTAGACGACGACTCAAAAAGCTTCCTTTAACAATCTCACTACACTCGATAATCCGACTGATGTCTGCTAGCTGCAATGTCTGGTAGAGCAGCAGTTGCCCGAAAGCCTCAGCGGCTTGCCGGGCTGGAGAAAGTTCAGCCAGCCAGAGGCTCAGCATCTGGTTACCCCCCAACAGTTGGCCGCTCCCACCCCAATCCCTACCATCACCAATTCGGAGGTGGCCCGGGCTATAACTACCCTACCGACGAAGAGGGACTCCCTGAGGCATCGCTTGGTCACGTCGATAGCAATGGTCGCTCTCAAGCATCTATGGATGATCCAGCGTACGCTCGTGCTCGAAGACCCATGCTTGAAAACATTGAATCCAATATCGAGAAGTCAGCTCTTCGCCTGGCCTTGGACGACAAGAGTGACCAGATCCGTCAAAACCTTGGTAATCTCTTCAAGAAGAAGCCGAAGGATCCACAAGAGCGACCAGCCACATCATTGAACAATCGCCGAGATGCTCAAGAGATGGAAGGTGATATGCGTTTCCGGACTCAGTCTCGCTTAGGACAAGACGCTTGGATTCCGGGCTTTCCAGTTCCCCCTTCCGCTATGCCAGGAAGCCCCGACTCGGAGTCAGTCGATGCTCCATCGTTTCGATCGCAGATGGGAAATCAAGGAATCTCTGAGCCTCCGTCTGCACCTTTGCCACCCCCGCCCGAGCCACCATCGCTGAAGTGCTTTTCTGGCTCTTCGCCTCTGAAAGCAGTAGATTTCAACGAGACCGAGGTGGACAGAGAGATGTGGTTGATTGATGGTGACACACTTGTTTATCTGACTCAAGAAACCTCGTCTGGACCAACTGGAATGCCCTCATTCCGTCTGTGTTCGAAGAAGTTGAGGGCACTGGGATCAGTCGTCTTATCCGGGCTGATCCAAGAGAACCTTCGTAATAGACAATCCATAATGGCCATCACCGATTCAGCAAAGTCTCTACTGACTTCGGAGCACATGGAAAGCACTGACAATCTGAGATATACAATCAGCATTGCACCCCCACCCGAATTAGAAGGCGAGAAGTTGACGAGATGGAAGCGAGGAACTCGAAATGCGCTTGCTCTGCTACATGGAAAGCCTTTGATTGGTGACTTCATCCACGAAATGCTCCTGACTTTGCAAGAACGTTTCATCGACTGGATTCAGGATGAGGATCATGCGAAGGAAATCGTCGTCACGTATGTCGTCGATTTCGGACTAGCTGATGTCCGCAAATGTCCCCGAGCTGCTGTAGGTCTTCTTGCGTATGCCGACGCTCCAAACGTCCATTGGGAACCAGGCTACAGGGAGGCTTTCGCTCACTGTGTTGGAATGTATGAGCAAGTTGTGACTCTTTATGAGTGGACTATGCTCTCTGGAGTCAGACCAGTGACAAAGGCTGCAATTCGCAAGGCTGCTATAATCTTAGAGGGTTGTCTGAAATTTCAGGCGCAGCGCCTTCGAGACTTCAATTTCGACGGCATGTGGGACCTCAAGCCAGAAGATTCTGTTGTTGCTTTTGAAGCTTTCAAATCTCTTGCAGGATTCCTCCGAGACTTTTACACAAAGAGTTATGGTTCGTGGCCACCAAATCAAGTTGATAATACACACCTCTGGCTTACGAGAACCGTGGTGAGAGATTTGCAGCGAGACTTTTCGGCACTATACGACTATCTCGTGGACAGATCTGTCGTCTTTAGGTACCGTCTGAAACATCTCGTTATGGACCATCCTACAAATGTGCACTTTGACGCAAATGGCAACGGAGTGCCAATGGTAAGAGTTTTGACGAATTTCGACGAAAGCTGCGGCTATAATCCAATCCCTCACCCATTCCCCCTTCTACCGCCAAGCATCCCTGTTGCAGCTTCCAAAATAGCCCAAGAGAAGCCAAAAAGAAAGTTCTTCGGCGGCGGAACGAAGAAGGACAAGAAAGACAACGCGGCATCTACCGAGCAAGGTGAAGGTGTCCCGAAGGGCAATGACCCCATGGCAGATGTCAAGTTCAAGCTAGCCTATGAGCAGGCCAACAACTTGCTCATTTTGCATGAGTACACTGGTAACGCTCTGGTAGAAGCATTCATCAGACACGAGCAATTCGAGAGAATTTGTGAAGTCGATCCTCTGGAATGCAGACTCGGCCGATGGGTTCTCATTTACTTCATGCTTCAAACTCTGGCATCGATTTCGAGCGATGTTCCTGGGCTGATATATCCGGATGGCGTTGGATATTTCTTGAATGGGTTCATTGAGACTCCGTCATGGAAGCAAGGAGACTTCATGCAGGCTTCCCCATTTCTCACCCATTGCTTCACCGTGGAAAAAACTTGGGTAAAGAGTGATGAGACTGAGAACCAAGCTGTTGCGGAAAATCATCAGTCCGCTGGCGAACATTACCCTCAAGCTGCGGAGCAGTATTCTCAAATTGATGAACATCATCCTCAAGTCGCAGATCATTATGCTTCAGGAGTTTCGGCTGCACCTTCAGGGGCATTTCGGTCAGAACATAGTGGATACTCTGTTCGTTCCCCAACTCTGACCAACAACAGCCAGTATGGACATCCGAGCGACGAGGACTATAATCGTTTTGTCCGAGATTATGGCCAGCTTGACCTCGATGAGAACGACCACAATGGATACGCTTTTGGGCAGACTTCGCATACTCCTCTGCCACAACGCATGGACTCTCGATTCAACCAAGAGGCATATGCACAACGTCCTCTACCTCGTCAACCAAGCCAACCTAATTATAGGGTAGCTGCTCAGGCAAACCAATTGCAACCGCGCCAGGACAGTTCGAAGGCAGATCTTGGTTGGGAGCGTGATGCAACGCCGCTTCGCCAGGAGAACCTGCGAGATGAAGATGATTTCCAGCTCTTTCAATCGCAGCCACCTCCATACCAGGGGCTTGCTCGAAACGGCCGACAGCAGATTGAACCACATCAGCAACTATCTGCGCAACCCTCGTTCCATGATTTCCAACATGCACGAGCTGGACGTGGAAACGGCACTCGAGCCCGACGCTACGATGTGCAAGATATTCCAAAGTTCGCTAGCCCACCTCGAAATCACGGTCGCGCAATGTCTCCCGACACTTTCACTCCCCCGCAATTTGGACCTAAGTCACCATTGCGTGCACCTGATTCCTACAACAAGCCCATGCAGGGTGGACAACGTCAAGAGAACTTCAACGACTGGGATGTAGAAACTGGCAACGGCACTTTGCCTTGATTGTGTCTTTCTCTCTCCCACAAAAAAGAATTTGTATTCGGTCTGGCGGTTTCGTGGTTTGTTCTTCTGCGGATACCCAATGTTAGAATTTCTGTTTTCATTCTTTTGCTTTTTCGGAGTTACATGCATACAAACAAATAAGGGACTACTTACTACTACATACCAGTGGATATGGTCTTGCGAGGCAGATGTTTGACTGGTCTTCATTGATTGCGATGACGCCTCCGCAGACCACTTCGAGCTGTGTTTTCATCGATGGGCGGTATCAATCAAGCCTGTACATAATGACTGATAATGAATGAAAAATAAAATCAAGCTTCGTGAAAGGTCGTGAAGATTGAAAGTCCGTCAGCAATTGAGCACTTTAAAGTAGCATAAGTTCTCTCCTCTTCAAGTTGTGAAATAACGAAGAAAGAAAGAATGGCGATCTACAGCTGCTCAAAAAGAAAGAGCAAACAGCAAAGCTCGAGGGCGAAATTCTGCCACCGCCTTTCAACCCATGCCTCCAAAAATATTTACCCCGCCAAACATTTTTCCAAAGCCATTTTCAACACCATGACCACCCAACTCTCTGCTCCTCCCGTCCTCTCTACGCCCGAAACGCACATCTTCGAAGACCCTACTCCTCCCTCTACGACCCATACTTTGCCTCGCTATACGGACGATGAGCTATGGGACGTCTACGAGCTAGAACGAACGGCGAGGGAGATTAGAGAGGGAGGGTACAGGAGAGTCGCTTTGCAGTTTCCGGATGGG
The DNA here is from genome assembly GCF_001500285.1 of Mollisia scopiformis. Classification (NCBI taxonomy): domain Eukaryota; kingdom Fungi; phylum Ascomycota; class Leotiomycetes; order Helotiales; family Mollisiaceae; genus Mollisia; species Mollisia scopiformis. The sequence continues at coordinate 218,077 of NW_017263608.1, forward strand.
ATGCTGAGGGATGCTCCAAGAGTTTGTGAGGGCTTAGAGAAAGCTGTTGGAAATCTGACTGCTAGAGACGAATCCTCGAGTCTGGAAACCAGCTTTAATGAGCTGCAAGTCAAGCCAGACGGACACACAGCGGTGGAGAGAGTGAGGTTTTATATCCTGGCAGATACATCGTATGGATCTTGCTGTGTGGATGAGATTGCGGCAGAACATGTCAATGCAGATGTGGTGGTGCATTATGGAAGGTCTTGTCTGTCTCCTACTGCGAGGCTACCGGTTATATATGTTTTTACAACCCATCCGCTCGAGGTCGAGGATGTGGTGCGGACGTTCGAAAATACGTTCCCTGAAAAGGAAGAGAAGGTGGTGCTCATGGCGGATATCACGTACAACAATCACATTCCCTCTATACGGGAAGCATTGGTATCGAGGGGCTACAAAAATGTCCTTGCGCCGGAAGTCATACACGATCCATCATCGACGATACCGAATCGAAAGGTTGACGAAGGGATAGACCTCAAATCCTACTCCCTATTCCATGTATCCGATCCTCCAGACGCCCTCCTTTTGACGCTCTCTAGTAGAGTAAAAGAGATGTTCATCTACCCGACCACGAATTCAGGTCCGCAGACAGCAATCCGCACAAACACAACTATATCCCTCCGGCGTCGGTATGCCCTGCTAACGTCGCTCTCAACCTGCCCTGTATTTGGAATCCTGATCAATACCCTCTCCGTCAAGAATTACCTCTCAACCGCGACATCGATACGCTCCCTCATCTCCTCCGCGGGCAAGAAATCATACACCTTCGTGGTGGGGAAAATAAATGCAGCGAAGATAGCTAATTTCTCGGAGGTGGGAGGATGGGTCGTGATAGGATGCTGGGAAAGCAGTTTGGTGGAGAGCGGAGAGTTCTTTAGACCTGTCATTACGCCCTTTGAGTTGGGGTTGGTGCTTGTGGGTGATGGGAAGAGACTTTGGGATGGGGATTGGAGGGGTGATTTTGGGGGTGTGGAGAAGCTGGTTGAGAGTGGTGTTGTGGAGAAGAAGGGAGATTTGGAAGAGGAGAAAGGGGAGGAGGGGGAGATGGATGAGGATTCGGAGGAGGAGTCAGAACCGCCTGAGTTTGATTTGAGGACGGGGAGATATGTGTCGCATTCGAGACCGATGCGCTCATCGATACCTACTCCTTCATCGAATATCGAAAACGAGTCAAGTCCTACAGCAGCATCCAATGCTTTGACGAGAAGAGCAAAAGGTGACTTAGCGACTATGAATGGAGCAGTAAGTCCAGGAGCAGAGTATCTGCGGACTCAGAGGACTTGGACTGGTCTGGGTAGCGATTTCCATGAAGTGGAAGCTCCGCAGACAATCGAGGAAGGGAGAAGTGGTGTTGCAAGAGGATACACTGTAGGCGAGGGAGAGGAAAGGAGATGAATCATGAACTGATACCCCACATTGAAAATCTTGTTGTACAATATATTCCCAGGATCGTGCAGGGTTCGAATCTTGGAGTCTGCAACTTGGCGCAATCTCACGATTTCCGATGATGTACATTTTGTCTGGGCCCGAGTGAGACGGCGCCCGTTGACAGCGCAGGCCTAAACACGGAACGTGCCTTGCCCTGCCAGAATTCGGTACCAATTTCCTTCCTCTTCAACAACACCACGTTTCTTGTCCATTCATCAAACAATTCTCCGTCGTAAAGTCATATCAGGTATAGTATCTTCCCCACACACTCATTCTAGAACTCAACTTCCTGTCCCAATTCCACGTTTCTCCTTCCTCTCTGGTGGTGGTGATGCTGTCACCTTGCATGGGGTTGCCGAGTAGCGCGAACCAACCACCGCAATTCTCACCTGCATCCAACCCCTCTATTTTTCTTGCATTGGCTGCATCGATTGATAAACTGCAGCAGGTAAGTCGAATACTTCTCTGCAGCCCACCCTCCTTCTTTTACTTCTTGTCGTCTTTGTCGATCGTCACAATTCCACCAGGGAAACCTTCATCGACGTCATCGTAATCGTACAAGGTTCTTCCTCGAGCCCGCACAGCACAGAGCCTCGTCTTACCTTGTCCTTAACCTTGATCGGGTCTGAGCTGTAATTTATTGCGAAAACAGGATTCTTCCCTGCGACGATTCGACTAGCAGCTTGTTTGGTTGAGGAAGCTTGATATTAATAAGGAACCGTGTGTCCTTACTCAAGCTTGCGCTTTTGTTTCGTTTCCTTCTCTCCTCAAGAGCGAAATATCGCGACAGCCTCACGGCCCTCGACTGAAGAATAGAGAAGAAGAGCTTGCGCAAGCAAACACCCAACCTTCATCATGTTGTTCGGAATCTTCTTCGCCTTCTGGCGCTTCATGGAAATCATCACCTTGGTAAGGAAGCTCACTCATACTCACCCTCAACAACATCTCTAACAACAACAGATTCCCACCCTCGGCATGCTCGCCTACTTCGTCCACATCTACGCCTCCAACAACGCCCTCACCCCCAACTACATCCTCGTCCTCTTCATCGTCTCCGTCCTCGCCGCCGCCTGGGCCCTCTGCACCCTCTTCACCTACCACCGCTCGAAATCCAACTCCCTCTTCGTTGCCTTCATCGACCTCTGCTTCATCGGGGCCCTGATCGCGGGAGTCTACGAGCTGCGCGGCATCTCGCACCAGAACTGCACACATGTCACCGCGGGCGATAGCTACCAGATCTCGTTCGGGTACCTGGGCTCGGCGACCGTGAACGGACTGCATTTTTCGGCCAACAAACAGTGTAGTATGCTCAAGGCGTGCTTTGCTTTTGGGATTATGAATTGCATTTTCTTTGCTTTTACGAGTGCGTTGGCGTTCTTCCACCAGGGTGGGAGGAGAGATGATCGTAGGGATACTACTTATGTCCGTGAAACTCATGTTTCTAGACATGGACATAGAAGGAGTGGATCGCATCGTTCGCACAGGAGCTCGCATTCGGGCAGGAGACATGCTTACGTGTAGATGATGGGAGAGAGGGGTGGGATGGATGATGGGGAGTTTACGGCCGAATGGAATCGAATATACCTTTGGGACAATTGGGGAGGATTGGGGTTTGCAATGTGTGTTATATCATTTTGTACATGCTATGCGATGAATTCATGAATCAAAGCCAAAAGAAAATTTTCATGCAGAACACACCTGTGAATTGCCTCAAGCATTGAGAGCTAGTGCTCTTTATTCGTCTTTTCGAGCGCACTTGTGTCTTTATATTCACCTCCACTTCAAGGATATCCTTCCCCCAACTCTCTTCTAGCACGCTTCCGGGAACCAAGCCTCCTCAATTCCCTCTTTGCAATAGTGTCAGAAAGATTATTGTGAGCGCCTCTGCTCTTGAGAGCTATTTCATGATCCTAGATATAATAACGATAAAGAAGTCAGGCTTTAGCCCCGAAATCCATGAAGAACAAGAGCATTTATGCTTTTAAGACTTTTTCAAGCAGTTGTTGGCTAGTGGTGCTGGAGGTGTGTGGAGTGGCAGAGTGAGGGGAAGTAAGATCTTACGTGGCTGCCTATTTAAATGCCCTCCTTTCCCTCAATCATCTCGCACTTTTCCTCCCCATTTCAATTCTAATCATCGCACGAACGTACTCCCACCCAAAGAGATTCGTCGATGAGATTTTCAGCTCTCGAGCGGGCGATTTGAGTTCCGCTTCTAAGACGCCAGTCATGCCGCCACAACAGAATCGGACGTTCACTTGCTTCTCTAAGCTACCGGCCGAGCTTAGAGTCAAGATTTGAAGTTGCGGTCTTTTGGTCTTCTCTCCAGTGCCCAATAAAGAATCCTATGACCACAAGAAAGCCGGTACTGATGCGCTGTAGTGGGGTTTCTGTCTGCCTGGGCCCCAAGTCATCGAATTGGACCCTTCGCCCATCAAGAACAAGACTTTGCAGACCCACTCGAAATTCACGTGGAACCACGCTGGACATCATCCCACGATTCTGGTTGTCAACCGCGAGTCGAGAGAAGAAGCCTTGAAAGTCTATGCAATGATCCACGGTCCAGATGGATTCTGCCTTGCTTTCAACAACCTCGCAGATACGATATACGTCCCAAGATACATCCCACGATTTCCTCGATTCTTCTGTGCACACTTTCACACAGCGGAAGGAAGCGAAGACCGCATGGTGATCAAGAAGTCGCGAATCGATTCATTTGGTCTAAGGGCACTGGCTCAAACGAACTTGGAAGATTATCCCGACCTGGACGAGCTTGTCATTAAAATTCATTTCAATGCTCCTCCCATCGACGATCCAAACGAGAAGGTCTTTCTTGTTGGGAAGGATGAATTCGATTTGATGGAGAATTGGGAGGAGGTCAAGCCACGCTCGGTAGGTGATGATTTAGTAGCATCGTTGGAGATGTATGAGGAGGCCGACAAAAACCTAGTCGTGAGACTCGTCTAGGTCTATGATGTTGACGTCCCCGAGCCTGAGGACAGGAATTTCTGCGTTCCCATCACCCCAGAGACCTTGGCTACAACAGCCATCAATCCAAGGGTTATCTCTTTGGCTACTGAGCCTTGCTCTGATGACAATGCTTGTTGCTACAAGGCTCCAAAGAGGCAGCCATGGCGTAGACGACGTTTCAGGGCAGCTGGGTGATGAGAATGTGGTGTGTAGGAATATGTCAACTCTAGTGGGCCTTGCCGTATTCTTTTGTGGAAGAGCAAAAGGAGCAAGAGGGAGCTGGGTATGAGGATGGAGATGGGGAATGAGCTTGTGAGCTCAGGAAATGATAGGCGACATCCACTTTTTACAGCGAAGAGTCCATTTCGTATTTCCCGTAGAATGAAAACTACCTAGGCACTGTTCCAAATCAACATTGGACATTGAAAATACCCTGTATGTTTTAGTGGGGCTCCGTAAGCGAAGCGAGGTTCGCTTAGGGGGGTGAATTCCAATATCCATCGCAATTCTCATTTCTGGCAAATCTCTTTAACCAGCATCATGATGTTCCCAAAGACAGGATAAATTGATCATCGTCATAAGTCGGAACTTCACATATTCCGGATTTCGACAGCGGCACAGCAACACTCCAAAGTCCTCGTGTTTTGGTCACATCGTTAACATTGTTGCATCTACCAGCTCAAACTATCAAAACCTCCTAAATCATGACTCCTCCCCTTCCCCCAGACCCCAGACTCGACGGCGTGACAGCAACATACGACCCTTCCGCCATCATAGCCACTCTAACAGAACACTACCAAGCCCTCTCGACCCTCCCTTTCATCTCCGCCTCCGACATCCTCTACCCTCCCCCCGATGGCTGGCCCAACATCACCAAACAGAACTTCTCCCCCCTCAAAAAGAGCACCGAGGTCATAGACCTACTCAAACATCTCCCATACCTACGAAACAAAAACAGCGAAGGAAAAGAATACATAATTGCTTTCCACACCTACCCAATCGATTACTCAAACCCACCGTTCGCCGTCCCGCTCGATGTGGAGACCGCTGTGGATATAAGTCCCGATTACTACTACGACGAAGACGAAAAATTACCTCCGTGGGTGATCCCCTTGACGAGAGCAGAGGATAATGTGTGGGGCGTGTGGGTGTTACTCGATACCACGGATGGTATTCCCCTCCTCCCCTCTTCCCTTTTCCTGTTCCAAACACAGCTTAATTGATAAAAATAGGCACCGTAACGATCTGGGACAATGAACCAGTAGACGATTACGAGGAAGATGATCCGCGGAAATGGAGAAATGAGTGTCAGCACACGTATCCGAGCCTGAAAGATGCGTTAAGGGAGTGGAGGATGGAGATGTTGAGTTTGCATACGGTGGCGTTTTGGGATAGGGATGGGAGACCGAGGTTGTGGCAGGTTGATGATGAGGAAGATGAGGGGGAGGTGAAGGTTTGTTTTATTTCTATGCTGAGATTGAGGAGGAAGCTGATGATGTGTTTTACAGGAGATGCAGGGGATTATGAGGGAGTATGGGTGGCCAGATGAGTTTAGGAAGGAGGAGTGTGTGGTTGCTCTTGAGAAATGGGTGCAGGAGAAGCCGTGAATGAATTTGGGAGTTGAAGTCAGTTGTCATACGAACTTAGCTATAGGGCAAAAGACATAGCAAGCGAGCTCAAAAACCTACGAAAGTATATCCAAATGACGTAGCCTTCAACCTCACCTTCGACTCGCCTAACGCCTTTCTCGCGCTAAAGCGACAGCCTTGTATAGAGTTAAATAAGCAAAACCTTTCCATATTAAGTCCGGAAAACCAAAGGTTATCTAATATACTGTTAGCTCAGTTGACAGATTTCCAGATGGACTTTATAGCTTCTATAAAACTTGCACAGGCTGCTGGTTTGGAAGAGTCGTCGATTCGTCGGCGACTCTGAGTTTTACCATTGAAACCTTTTTTTGGTGGGGATTGGGGGTTTTTTTTGGTTTCGACAAAAGTGCTCGCTCGCTAAATCAGGTTTGAGGTCGGACTAAATATAACGGGAAGGATATTATCATGTACGATTCTTAATGGAGAGAAGAACGTGCAGGATAATTGTATCAATGTGTCTGATTCCACACAGATATTTATCTGCTTACATTCATAAATCCTGGCATATACAAATCACTTTTTGATCTCATTCGTTGCGTCACTCACTTAGTAGACTCAAGAAAGCCTCCATATATAGATATATTCGAATCTTGTAGCTACATTCTCATCATCCCCTCACTTCCCACCACTAACACCCACACAATAATACTCCTTGGACCAAAACGCCGTCCCGCAATTCGCCCCGTTCACACCCAGCACCGTATTCCACGCATAAAGCTGCGCCTGCGTAATCCCATTCAGCGTCGCAAAATCATAACACCCCATCCCATCCGGCGCCACCGCGAACTTATTACAACTGCTCACGATCCCCGTCTGTGTCGGTCCCGGTGCTCCTCCCGTCATCGTTGTCGGCGGCGGTATCGTTGTTGTGGAAGTTGCAGTCGCCGTAAAAATAGCAATACAATAATACTCCTTCGCCCAAAACGCCGTCCCACAGTTCTCACCATTCGCTCCCAGGACTCCGTTCCAAGAGAACAGATCAGAAGTCTGAATACAATTCAGCGCCGCGAAATCCACGCACCCGATCCCGTTATCAGCCATGGCGTACGCGTTACAGGCGGTCGTGATACCAGTTTGTGTCGGACCCGGAGCTGCGGTGGGAGAACTGGTGTACGTGGGACATGGAGTCACGAAGCCGCCTTGGCCTCCTCGCTGCTGGTTTCCGGCGTCGGCGTCCGTTCCCAGGGGAGGCGCGGCGAGTGTGTAGGTCCCGTTTACGCCCGGAGCGGAAGTGCAGATGTATTGGCCGGCGAGGGGGCTGTCACAGAGGCCGAGGATGTTTTTGTTCCAGGTGAGGAATTGGATGGTGGTTATGTTGCCCGGGAGGCTGGCGGCAAGGGAATCGCTGGTGAGGTGTTAGTATTTCTGTTGGTCAGGGGGTGGGGAAGTTCACCATGTTGCGCCGGTCGGGACTTGGGCGAGTTTGCATGCTGAAGGGAGACAGACTTTGCCCGTTATGGTGCAGTTGGCAGAATTAGAGTTGGCTTGCAGATCTCCAGTTGAGATACCGTATGCCTTTGAAAGTCTGTCGCAGGTTGGAGTTGCGTCGTCATCTTCTGTGTCTCGTCCATATACTTGATCAGAGCGTTTCTTTGAGCTGTTCAGGACTTGCCCTGAACATGTTGTCGTTGCTGGTGGTTTGGAAGTTGTTGTTGTGGTTCCTGCGAAGTTGATTGATGTCACTGGAGGTGCCGGGACATAACTTGGTAATGCTCGAACGGTGATGTTGGGGATTGAAGTGTTGCAGACATCACCTATGTCTTGGAGCTGGTCTACGAGGTAGTCGGAGTGATCCGAGTCTGCGAGATAGGGTGAAGTCACTCGCGCGTATAGCATTTGAATGAAGCAGTTATCACATAGCTAGCAATGTTGGCTCTTGGTACAATATTCTGAAAGACAGGAGATCTGGACTTACTACATCGTTTGAGTACAAGTTCGCCATCCTTTCATCCTCAGGATCGATGTTCGTTCCATTTCCTGTGCATGAGGGGTCCGTTGGATATTTGATACAATCAGGATATATAACGTCTGATCCTGTAATATTTTGCGCCGAAACCAAGCACCATCGTTCCTCGCTCCTGAAGCACACAGTCACAGATTAGTAAACTACAATTTGAGATGGGCGTTAGATGGAATGTGGAGAACGTTCAAAGACATACGTAGAACTTAAGCAAGCAGTGCTCATTGCATCTACATATCGTCCAGAGATAGAATCCGCAGGAATAAGTCTTCCATACGCTGATATCCATTGATCAGCGCAAGCTTGAGTCACATCTCGGTCCCACAACGTTGCTTCATAGCTGCAATTCCCCAAGCAAAGGTCTGTGAGGTTGTCTTCCTCCCACCAGTAGTTGTCGAAGTTAATCGACATCTGAAAGAGCGTTGGATCGCAGTCTGGCAGGTTTTCGTTTCTAAATATCACTTCTTAGTTCCAAGGAGATTGTATACTTTTCGATTTAGATAACTTGTTTATCTTACATACAGTGCTGTAATACATGCTGGAGTTATATTGTATGCTCGAGCAAGTAATGTGGGGTCGACCGGAGGATATAAACTGAATTGTGCTACGGTGACATAAAGTAAAGCACCAATGATTGCAACCGAGTAAATTTCCTTCATTGTGAAGCTATTCCCACCGACAGTGGTTCAACTTGCTATTGCTCTTCCTTCAACAACTGCAAAACTCTTTTCAGGCCACCGACCTCCGAACAGCTTGTAAGCTCCATCAATGCATGCTTCAAATTATCCTTAAGCAAGTGCTAGATCGTCTTGCGCAGCCACACCTCTGATGAGAAACCTGGTTGGGTAATATCTGAAAGTCGGCCGATAATCTAGATAAGTTGACAACCCTTTCAAAAAGTGGATGACATGCATCTTCAGGGGCGGGTAAACGATCGATACCCGAGGCGGCTGTGGCTGCCACCAGGAAGATTTGGCCGGCTCTACCAATCACTGAAGACTGCGCCTTAAACTTTAATTGCAACTCATACATCAGAGATTGAAAAGCATGCACGAACTCAGGCACCCATCAACGATCTTACTCAGCAATTTAGAGTTGGGTTCTGAAGCTGTCTTTGGCTGCGTGAATTTCTCGGTTAAAGCTAGACGTTGAAGGCTTCGCAATATTGTCAGAGGCGCAGTGCGGTTGCAATCTTACATTTTCAATGTATTCTTCATTATTTGGCGTAAGACGGTATTTGGATTCCTTATTGCTTGTCTGAAGTAATCCTTCACGAGGCACCCTTGAGTTCGGATTCGGTTCCGGAGTGGAAATCAGAAGCGCAAGCTGCACTTCAAGCGAATGTGGGGCAGACTTCAGTCTTGAGCTACACCCAGCTTCATCTCACCCAGTGAATAAGAGGAGCATCAATGAGATTATATGAGCTTCACTACAATGGAATACCGCTTGATTCTCTTCTTGTTATGCCATTTCACTTTGGCAGGAGCTCAGTCATACTCTGGCCTCTTCGCTGGAATCGATGCTAATTCAATCACAAATCTTTCAGTTCTTATCCCTGGTGCTCTACCAACAGGAACATGTAACGCTCAAACACCATGTCCTATTACCGCTTGCTGTGGGACGAATGGGCTTTGTGGATACTCTCCATCTGAATGTGGAAAGGGAAATTGTACTTCGAAATGTGATTCCAAAGCGGAATGCGGCCAGTACGGTGTAGCTGGAAAGCAGAAATGTCCATTGAACGTTTGCTGTTCTCAATTCGGGTATGCATCTTCTTCATTGACTCTTTTTTACCTCTCATGTTTTAATTATAATGAAAATGTGCTAATTAAGGATTTTGCAGCTTCTGCGGCAGCACAGATGACTTCTGTCTAAAAGGATGCCAAACAGGCTTCGGTGGCTGCGGAGCACCAAATCGACCATCCTGCGGTGGTGGCGGCAGTGGTTCCAAGCGTTCAATCGGATACTACGAGTCTTGGTCTAATACACGAAAATGCCAAAGTGTAGCCCCAGAAGACCTAAATCTGAACGGCTTCACCCACATCAACTTCGCATTCGCATTCTTCGACCCAACAACCTTTGCCATAGCGCCTATGGATGGCAAAACAGGCGCTCTCTACAACAGATTTACAGCCTTGAAATCTAGTGGGGTCCAGACTTGGATCTCGGTTGGTGGATGGTCGTTTACTGATCCTGGACCCACGAGGACAGCGTTTTCTACTATGTCTAGCACTTCTGCGAACCGGCAAAAGTTCATAAGTGGATTGAAACAGTTCATGGATACGTATGGATTTGACGGCGTTGACTTGGATTGGGAATACCCTCAAGCTGATGACCGTGGAGGTGCATCGGGTGATACAGCCAATTATGTGCAGCTGGTCAGTGATATGAGAGCGTCATTTGGTACGAAGTATGGCATCACGGTTACGTTACCGACCTCGTATTGGTATTTGCAGCATTTTGATTTGGTGGGGATGCAGTCCTCGGTGGATTGGTTCAATTTAATGAGTTATGATTGTAAGTTCCGTGAAGGATAATAATATTCTAGGGCTGATGCGTTTTGTGGTGCATGGGGTCTGGGACTCCGCTTCTAAGTTCGTGGGACCGTACATCGCTCCTCACACCAATATTACAGAGATAGACGGAGGTCTGGATCTTCTTTGGCGCGCAGGTGTCAGCTCCAGCAAGGTGGTGCTAGGTCAAGGCTGGGTAAGTCAATTCTCACTTCACACTCGTCGCATCGCCAGCAGCTAACATCCCTGATTTCTAAGTACGGGAGAAGTTTCACTCTCAAGGACTCTTCATGTAGCACTCCAAATGGTGTATGCCAGTTCTCAGGTGGTGCAAATCCAGGACCTTGTTCAAATGCCGCTGGAATCCTTGATCTTCAAGAGATTAAAGATATCATTTCTACTAACAATCTTAAACCTGTCTGGGACAAGAAAGCTGGGATCAAACACATCACTTGGGGCGGCAACCAATGGGTCAGTTATGATGACGACGATACTTTCAAGCAGAAGCGTGATTTTGCAAATGAGAGGTGTCTTGGAGGTTTGATGGTAAGTCATTATTTTCGTTCCTAATTGAAGTGATTACTAATGTCTTGATAGGTGTGGGCAATTGACCAGGTGAGTGATGCTTGAAAGTTCTCACACATGTACTGAGAAGTTTTCAAGATCGACCAAAAAGGCAGCAACGGAAACTCAGCGGCTGGGAGCGCAGTTTCTACACAAGATCAACAGGATGCGAAACAGGCGAGTGATAATGCTGTAGCTGGGATTACTTGCTACACTACAGACTGTGATACGAGTTGCAAGAAAGGAACCAATCAGGTTGCACAAATGAATGGCCAGCCTGGAGACCTTTCTACTAATGATCGTTGCCCGAAAAAGATGTATCGAAATTTATGCTGCGATGATGGTACCATTATGGGTGTATGTCAATGGAGGGGTTATCGTAAGTCCATCACCTGATAATTCTGCATCTAGAAAGGGGAAACATATGCTGACTCTAACATTTGCGAATAGGTGGAGTAGGGCTGTCATGCATGAGTGGCTGCGACAACGGGGAAACGGAGATCGTGCAAGATACGAATCATAAAGAGAAGAAGGGTGACCAAACTTGCACTGGTGGCATACAAAGCTATTGTTGCAAAGGATTCAAGCCAGCTCCGAATGGAGCAGACTTGGTGAAAGACGCCACAGCTCTTGCCAAAAGTGCTGCAGAGGCCATCGCAGCTCAGGTTAGAGTCCTGACACCCAAAATGACGCCGGCCACAGGCTGATAAATCTCAAGGTAGCTCTTGATATTGCAGCGAAAGCATTCTGCAGGATTGCGGTCCCTGCTCTACTCCTCCCCCTCGAACTCCTTGAAGATGCTATCCCTATCTTCGGTAAGTAGCCCTTTCATCCCAACTAGTTGTCAAAGTAACGAGAAAAACAGGTGAAATCGCAGACCTAGCAGAAATCGCCGCGACGCCAGCCATAATCGAAGGATGCGTCAAAGGCATCGAAAAAGAAGGCAAAGCCGAATTCAAAGTATTCGGCAAGAAACATACATTAGATATGAACAAGCCTACAGACAAGCCCGCGGAGAGCCGGCCCCCGAAGTCATCGCATTCGTCCGCCAAGACGAGTTCAGAGTGTCCTCGGCAGCCAAAACATGTGAAGCGAGCAGCTCCTTGTAATGCTGAGAAGTATGAGACTATTACGACGAAGATTAGTGATGAGCCGGGGAGTATGGGGACGTTGAAGTGCACGTATTCTGGTGGTAAGTCTGCTGGTGGGCAGGCTTGTCTTCATTATTGTGAGTATATCCTTCAGTATTTTGATCATACTTGGTGAAATAGTGGTCGGCTTTTCAGCTCAACTGGATGGAGTGTCCCGTTTGAAATGAAGCTGACTCTTTTCGTAGCTTCGGTGATTAGCCGAAATGTCGGAGTGAACCTTGATCTTTTCACTTGTCGTTACATTGGAATGCCTACAGGGAAAACGAAGAGATTGGCCGTTACCGAGTACAACAAAGATCGACCAGCAGGACTAGGATGGAGTTCGCCAGACAATTGGGGCACAAAGTGTGAGCGGGACGAGGTATGAGGCTTTAAATTGTCCGTCCTGACATCAGAAGTGCGCTAATATCCACTCAGTGGCCCCCAGCATTGTTCCTCACCATCAATGACGGTTACCTGAGTTTAGAGGGAGCTGATCCCGCGAGATCATCTGTCGACTTCATCCAATTCATCCGCCTCATCGACGGTCCAGAAAACGGCAAAGCTGGCCGTGAATGGAAAGGCGAATGTCCTTTGACAGCAGAACGACGGAACATCAAAACAAAAAGATCCCCAGAACACGTCGGAGCCGATCATACAACAACAATAACGTTATCTGTTGAGGCAGTGTACAAGAGAAAGACCTTCAAGTACGAGTTCACGGAAATGCCAAACCCTATGCCAGCAGATATGGGCCTCGGAGATAATAGATGCCAACCTTCGCGTGCTGGTAAAGATGATCGCGGATATGCTATTCTGGATAGAGATCCATGGTGGCTCACCAATCCCACAGCCCTGGCGTTGAGAGATGATTACAAGAAGCAATATGTTGCAAAGCGAGACTTACTCTTATCAGATGACATGGCTGCCCTGGGTCTCAATTCTACCATGGATATGGATACAGACGAGGAAGACTTCTCAGACGACTTGTTTGAAGCCCAAGAGATTGCCGACAGAATGGGTCTGATCAAGTGCGAAGATAAGTCTTGTGCAAAGGAGATGGCCGAATTTGGTATCGAGTCTGCGAAGATCGCGTATCAGCCTGAGCCGACTGTACCAGCGGGTTTTGCAGTGTCGTCAACAACGGTGGCGAGTTTTGCAACGGTTACTGCGTATGGATCTGTGGTTTCTAGTCGTAGCTATGCTTCGGTTAATATGCCTGCTATGACACCATCACCTTCCATGGGGAAGTAAATATCACTCCGGGTAGCGTGAAGGACTTTATTGTAGCCTTATAGTCGAAAGTGTCTTTCGGACTAGTCTTCAAGTCAAATTCAATTCATGAAATATTGCATGACTCGCTTAATTTGACCGCTCCCCCTTTCCCGAATTGAGTATCTCGGCCGCAGAACGAGACCGACAGCAAACTTCCGACAAGGATGAAATTGATAAAGTGAAAAGTCTCCAACTTCTGATTGAAGATCCTTGATTTGGCAGGATATTCTCATCACGTGACGCAGATAACCCAGACCTAACATATGACGCATATCTTCCACACTTAGACGAAGAAGATATTACGTTTACTGAGCCCTGAAAATGCCAAGTAAGAGATCGTTGCTGGCACACCTGAGACATCTTTTCTCTCCGTGACTTCATCTCGCAGATTCTGACCAATAATCGCAGACGCCACCATCTTTCACCCCACTTACTACTTTGGGATGTCTTGCGAAACTTTCGTCCACAGCCCGACAACACTTTCGACACCCAAAGTCGAAGATACGACAAGGCAGACCCACTTTTTACTTTTGTAAACGGAGACGACGATATCGAGACCGAAATCCAGACATAAAGCTCCTGCCGCTCTCAATACCGATTCTCAGTAAACCCGCTGCTATCAAAATCTCACCCAGAAACGCTCAAGAGAGACTGCAACCGTCGCAATATGACCCAAATCTCAAGACAAGAAGTTTCGCCGGCGACCTACCAGGAAACAATTAACAAATCCATAGATGACCTAGACACCGAGCTGCACGACATCAACCGCAAGGTCTTCATCATTACCCCACCATATCACATGATGATACTGACTTGCTCCCTCCCAGATCCACGAAAGTCCAGAACTGAGCTACGAAGAATTCAAAGCTCACGATAACATCGTTGCATTCCTCCGCTCCCAAGGCTTCGAAGTCACCCCTCACGCATATGGTCTCGAAACCTCCTTCGTCTGCGACTACGGCACAGACGACGGTCCCCTCGTCGCCTTCAACGTCGAATATGACGCTCTACCAGGTATTGGTCATGCATGTGGCCACAACTTGATCGCCACTGGTTCTATTGCCGCTTTCCTAGGCACGGTGGCGGCTATGAAGAAATACTCCCTGCCAGGCAAAGCTCGTTGTCTCGGAACTCCAGCCGAAGAAGGCGGTGGAGGAAAACTGAAGCTTATTGATGCTGGAGCATACAAAGGTGTCGCTGCTTGCTTCATGACGCATCCATTTTCTACGCTTGCGAATGTTACCTATGGGACTTGCATGGCGTCTGCCAAATTCCGAGCTACGTTCACGGGCAAGCCGGCTCATGCTGCAGCTGCTCCGCATGAGGGTATTAATGCTCTTGATGCGGCGGTGTTGGCTTACAATGGAACGAGTATGTTGAGGCAGCAAATCAAACCAGATCAGAGAATCCAAGGTGTCATGATAGAGGGTGGACATCGAGCCAATATTATCACGCCGAAGAGTATTCTTGACTATAATGTGCGAGGATCGACCTTGAAGGAGACGAAGGAGTTGCAGGAGAGGGTTGTGAAGTGCTTCGAAGGAGCTGCCATTGCGACTAGGTGTACGGTCGAGTTTTTACAGTAAGTATCAATGTCCCATGGATGCTGGAGATTTGCAGCTAATTTGTGTCAGGACAAACATGTATGCAGACTTGAGACCAAGTCGCTCTCTCTGCCTTGCATACTCAGAGGTCATGAAGAGTGTTTCACCAGAAGATAAATGGCCAGTAGGTGAGAAGGAAGAGCCTGGAGCATACTCTACAGATCAGGGTATGCATCAATTTGCTATTTTGCCCAATGTCCGGTGATTGAAAGTATATTCAGCTGACAATACTGTTAGGAAACGTCTCACAGGTTGTACCCTCATTTCACGGTCTGTATGCTATTCCAATCAAGGACAATGCTGCAAATCACACTCCAGGCTTCACGGACGCAGCCGCGACTGACGAGGCGCATCGATTGACATTGTTGACGAGCAAGGGAATGGCTGGTGTTGCAGTGAAGGTTCTGCTGGAGAAGGCATTCGCGGAGGAAGTGGATAAAGGGTTCAAGGAGTGGTTGAGTGCTCAAGAATAGTGCGGATGGTATCACGAAAGGAGTAGAAAACCAATATCCCAATAAATACAAATATCTCAGAAACTTTCATTCAATCTCAAAATCCTCCTTCGGCTTTCATCATCTAGAGGCACCACTCGTACACGTAATACCAGGCGAACTATCAATATTAGCACAAAGATACTCCGCCGTCCCACTCGGCGGGGCAACATCCCACCCGCTCAAATAAATATCACAAATTCCATCCGCCGGACAATCCAGATTCGCTACCACCGGCTCATAACTCGTACTCGTCGTCCCCTTGAAATTCTTAAAATAAACATCAGTGATCGTTCCCGAGCCTGGATTCTCAGCACAATAAGCAGCCGTCTGACCATAACAGCTCTGGATCTGGGCCGCGTACGCGCAATCCGTAACCGTGACCGTGTCCCAGGTTACGTTGCTGACGGTCGCTGTTCCGTAGCCGCCGGGGTAGAGCTTGATTCCTACTGCCTTGGTAGAGGAGATCATGGTCGCGTTGTAAACGTAGATATTCTCAACGAAGGTTGTGCCCGATTCTCCCAGGCTTCCGACAGACAATCCGTGGGAGCCGGTGCAAGTGATGCCGCTGACGGACACATAGCTTGCGCCGGGTTTGAACGCAACGCAATCATCTTGGTTGCTAACATCCGCATTGGTGATTGTCACGTAAGTCGCTGGCCCGATGTCCCAGCCGTCCGTGTTCTTGGGCACGTTGAAAGAGCTCGATTCAGCGATCAGGGTGATGTCGCTGTAAGCTATATTCTTGGAGTTTCCTGCCGCGGAATGGAAGACGTTGGGTGCGTTCCTGAACTCGAGGTTCGAGATCGTGATGGAGTTTGAGCCGGTGATGTACCAGAGAGTTGGTCGTGCGTAGCTGCTGTTTTGCGCAAAGTAATCATATGCAGCTTGACCGTTTCCATCCACGAGACCTGTTCCAGTAACTGAGTGGACTTTGGCACTTGTGATGTCTGACATGAGGAAGATTGCTTTCTTTCCTTCCCAGTATGTTAGATCATCGGAGGCTTTGAGAGTACCCTCGATTTGGAAGTCGCAGTTGGCGCATCCGGCAAAGGAGAGGGTTGATCGAAGGGCGTATGTTGTTTCGGCTGGGATGACGATTGTTCCTCCATTTCCGCAACTTGCGATAGCTGATTCGATGGCTGGTACATCGTCTGTTCCTGCGTCGCCTGCAGAAGTTGGCGTGCAGACAGCTCGTTTGGCAACTCCGTGATCTGGATTTCTTCTTACAGGCGTCCCCCGTGCATTGGCGAAGGAAGCAAGAGCGATGAGTGAGAACTGCGTAATTTGGCGAAATCTTGACATGTTGCTTGACAAGCTACTAGTTGAGAGTTAGCAAATGAGTGCTTGGTGAGATTGACGTTTGTTGACAAATAAATCTGAGAGAGTGCTATATGAAATGAGAGAACATATTTAATAACATGTCTGGATCCCATAACGTCGTGCCATTATAGAGTGTATTTCCGAAAAGGGTGGGTTGGACTCCGCAACTCGTCTGATCTTTATTCCTGCCATTTGTCGTCCATGGATCAATTTGTTTCCACAGCTACAGAAGAAGGTACTCTCTGTGAACGCGTGGCATGCTTTGTAGACATTAACTATTTCGGCACTCCTTTTTCCATCTATCATGATCGATATTAGGAAGACAAGATCGACGTACGAACATCCCTCACCCGCAATATTTCTAGCTCTCCTATTCCACAATAAAGTTCGGACTTTCTACTGACGACTGCAATCAGCCTGCAACAGGGCCAATTGAAACAAAGGATCCTCGGTTGGGGAATTTCGGGGATGCATCGCCTACAAAATAGGTTTAGTTGCTTGAGATATAGTCCATGTGGAGTGGTGGGATCTGCGGATAGTTCTGCCCCGCAGTGGTATTTCTCCGAAACTTCTTTTCTTGGCGGCGGCGGCGGCCCGAGAATAGGAGGCCGTTCTTCACTCTTAGCTATTGTTCCTTCGACTTCCGGCTTCGGTGATCCTTCTCCTTCGAGTTTTGCCCACTTGTCATCTGTACCAAGGATTGTTAACGCTCTTCTTCGGCTTCTACCTTCGATGAGGCCGCTGCATGGCTGTGGGATGTCACCTCTTGGGCCACCTCGTGTATGGATTGCTTTATGGAGAGATAAAGTGCTTAGAGCCCTTCTTGTGTGCCCGTAGCACTGCAATTTGAGAGTTGAACCTCGATGATCCAGGAGAGTGTTGTCAAGCCAGAATCCAGCCACGTCTCAGCTCCCGAAGCTTCGAACCAAGAAGAGGAATGCAAGTGTCTCTTAACTCACTGCCAGCCCTTCAAGACGTCAGAAGAGCCTACGATTCCGCCTCCCCTTCCAGCCCAAGAGAGCGTGATATGGAGAGTATTTGTAGAAGAACAAGGCCCCTTGGGAATCGTGCAAGTGTGGATTCGACAAAGAGGCCGTCCTCGGCTCTTAAGTGCTTGGGGATCGAAGTTGACATGGCTTGGTGACATGTTGTAGAGAGTCTCCTAGAAGGAGTGTGTATGTAGAGAGTTCTCTATATGATTTTCGCATTGTAATGCCATCTCCAGGAAAGATAGGACTGTTCGCGCTGCCAGAGGGCAATAGTAGGAGGAGGCTCGTTTCTTCGGGTATGAGGAGAGTATGGAGGGAGGGAGATTTTTTTCGTACTTTTTGTTGCTTTCTCGAGGCTGTTTTGCATTTGTGGAGGTTGTCTCGGGTTGCGATAGGTCTGTGGAGTGCACATGGTCAGTCTTGGCCCTCAATTTTGGAATTGCGCATGTTAAGGAATCAGGATCTTACTGAGGAGCCACCTTGTGCTCTCTCGACAATCTTGGAGCGCAAGAGAAGAAGATCCATCAGCAATTCTTTTCCATGGACCCTGGACCTCAGCAGGAGGAGCTCGCCAGCCAAGTTCTCGTTCTCGTTTGTCCCGGGACTCCAGGGCTAGGAAACATCTCAGTTTCTCTTGTCGGTGTCGAGCTCGAGGGAGTGGTTGTTAGCAAATTCATGGGTCGTCGCTGTCGTTGGTTCCAAAAGTTGAGGAAGAGGATGGTAGCAAATGAATGAAATATATCTCATGGTTCATATCAGGGGTCGGGGAAGACGCTTTTAACAAGTCATTGGGTCGCTGTCTGTCGTTGATTTCAGAGGCAAGGAAGAGGATTTTGGAAATCAATGAGCCGTATTCCGTCGTCAATTCCAGAGGTGAAGAAGAGGATCCTGGCAAGTCATCGAGTCGTCTGTTGCCGTTGATTCCAGCGGTCACAGCGAGATCCTGTTGGGCCAAGTCGTCGTACTCTTCCATGATTGTTTGAGTCAGGAAGAAGGAGCCGCACCTTGTAACCAGGCTGTCGTCTTCATGGGTAGTGGACGCCAAGTTATGGTCCTGTCAGGCCGTAACTTGCTTCTCTTCTGTCGGCGCTGGACTTCAGAGACTTGAGATCCTACCAGGTCAATAAGATGTCCTCTTCAGTTGATTCCAGTTGATCCATAAGTCCAACAGGGTAAGCTTCTCCAGTCGAATTTTGCTGGGAAAATATATCGTCTTTATTTGTGAATAATACCGATGTTCGCTGGAGACCATGTCGCCAAGGAGATCTAGCGTTCTCTTTCGTTTTGCGGAGCTCCAGGCAGAGAATTCCACCAGCTGGCGGCTCGCTGTCGTTGATTCTAGATTAGGCAAGCAGGATTCACAAGATAATCGTCGACTCTCCTTTGCGAATCCCAGAGCGTGAAGAAATAATTTTAAGATTCTCCGGCTTACCAGGCAAGTATCTCATCCTCTCCCAGCTCAAGTGAGTAACAGCGACAATCTTTCCACAAGCTAATGTGGCCGGTCTCCTTCGTTGACTAGATTTTCATCCAGGTGATACTTCTAGACGAAAATGTCTCCTCGTTCGCTGATTCCAGGGCTTGTGGAGATACTGTGAAGAGTTCGACATCTGTCAGTCAAATTCCCACCTTCTTCAGCCCACAAGAAAAAAGGGTAATATCCTCTTAAGAGCCAGCGTCGACACTCTCCTCGGCTGGCTCCACTTCCATCATGCTGATCTTCTCGGACAGAATCGCCACCTCCTTCGCTGATTATCCAGTTCAAGAAAGCTAAATCGATGCAGCCGAATTTTCTACTCTCCCTTGCTATCTCACAACTCGAAGGAATACAAGACGGAATAGGGAGCTATCAGGCATCAATGGAGGCACAAGGTCGAGTAGAGCTGGGTATCTCGAGGCTCCTGTTCTCTTTCGTTGATCAGTGGTTGTATCAAATATTATCGCCCGTAGAAGGATATTCTCTTCTTCATTGGGTTAATCCCATACTACAATGAATCTAGCCATGAATCTAGACTTCCCTGGCGAGCTACTGGTGTATTTTCTTGTTGATAACACGGCGCAAGGAGGGCAAATGTTACACTCTTCACAATCTTAGAGGCCAAGTCAGAGAGAAGTCGTTGAGAAAGTATCGCCAAACAACCAACTGGCTCTTTTTAGCTGTTCCCAGAGTTTGATAAATTATGCATTTGCTAGGCAAATACCCGTATCTTCGTCTGGTTGCATGTTACAAGTGAGGCAGAGGTTGTGCTCTTCATAATCTCAGAGCTGGAGCAAGAAAGAGATCGTCAAGAAGATCTTACCAGACGAACAAATTGCTCTCTACTGCTCTCTACCATTGGTATAGAACATCTCAGAGTGAAATAAAATACCAACCCACTTGACAGGCACTGGATGATTGACAAAAGTAGGTAGATTATATCATTCTAGCACCCAATCTACCCTCGTTCTTCTATGTTCTACTGTCGTCTCCCCAAGTCCAGGCCTAACAACGACTCCATCTACAATATACAGCTACAGTGACCCTTGTATCCTTATTGCCTACGTTTTTATTCTCCACCTATTTGCTCCCCTCAAGAAAATAGGCCCCAAACCTCGTTCTTCTTATTGTTCCCGGAGTCCTAGCAAGAGTTCGAGGCCGAGACGAACTTCACCAGCCATAATCGTCTATCCCATTCAACCTCCTTCCTTCCATTGCCCTGTCTTCCACTCTATATTGCACATCCGTTGTTCCTGGAGGTTGAAGTAATAGTAGGAGGTAGAAATTTTTTCTTTCTTTCGTTGGTGTCGGAGCTCAAAAAGCTCGACAGCGTGCCTCACTCTCCGCGTTGTCCCGAAGTCCCAGTAATCAAGAGGAGTGTGAGCCCAAGACGATTCCCACCAGCCAAAGTCGTAGATGTCCTTCCCGTCTTCCCTCCCTTTCCCTTCATTCTTTGGCAATCATTGTTCGTCGAGGGTAGGGTAGTAGGAGGAGCTAAAAGATGGTTTCCATCGTTCTTGCCAAAGATCCAGTAAGAGGAGCTGAATCAAGAGGCCTTCTTGGGACATCAATCGTCTTCTGTCGTTGCGCGTAGGCTTGAAGGTAGACAGACAATTTAATGCCACTGTTAATAAAAATTTTATTTTATATGTTTACGCCTAGTTTTGACGTGGTGGGAAAAGTTTCGAGGTGACTGTGACCCCACTATATAAGCTACAGAATCTTCGTGGTCTCTCCTTCTTCTTTCCACAAACAACAATACCCCCACCTCTTCCGACTTTCTCTCGTGTACAATAGCTCCTTCATTGTACCAATATCAAGAGCCCTACCTCACATACTCCCTTCTAAAGTCTCCACGCCGCGCCAGTCTTTGCGCTACTGTTGACTACTCCTCAAGCCTCAAAGTCCGATATCGAATCCAAAATTTTCACCACCTCAGTCCGAAATTTCTTGGATATCTCCGAGACTAGATCAGTACATTCCAAAACGAGAAGACTGTTCTTTCTCTAGTACATCGAGCTTCTCTTGCTTCTTCTTCCTTTTCCAAGACACTCAGGCAGATAGAATGTCTCGACAATCCAAGGGCAACAAGTTCGGTGGAGACTCTATTCTAGAGTTGCACAAGGGCCTTACTCAAAAGTACGGTCTTTTCAAAGACAGAATCGAGGCAAATTGGAGATCTTTTAGCGAGGCCAAACGCATCAATATCGTCACAAGTCGGGCGCCCATTGCTAAGGGTAAAGGAAGTGCACTCTTTCCGGAGGCGAATGTAAAACAACTCGCCAAGTCAGGGCCAGAGCATTTCCTTGGCTTGTTGAAGCATCGAGCAACCACAAAGCTTTGCGACCAGTACCTCGGAGCCAAAGGTGATATGCGGTTTGTCGGTGATGGGATCCTCGAAGACAGGCTGTTTTGCGATGAGAGTCTCCATCACTCTCCCGTCTTCATACTATTCTCCGACGACGTGTATGGCCGTGAGATCAATACCCAACAAACATTACCACCAAGAGTACAAGAAAGAGTAGACTTCGAAAAGCAAACTGGAGCATGCATCGAAAAGAAGGTGGGTGTCTTGGTTCTGGAAAGACAATATGGCATCTTACAAATTCTCAACTTGATGGTCGATGCGATCTTGGACACCAATTCGACACAGGAGGTGGCCACAGAACGAGCCAAGCGATCAGAGGATGTTGCCAGCACAGCATTATCAAAGCTCTCCATCTACAATAAGCCAATCAAAGCCACCTTGAAGGATATGCTGGAACGAGCTGTTGAGCAGAAGGGAAACATGGAAGATCATCTGGACCTTTGCCGTTCCGAGCCAACGATATTTCAGTACATGGCTCAGATATGGTTCACGAGCAGACCAGAACTTGTGAAGGACAATAAGGGTGCAATTGCAAAACTTGGCGACAAGTACATTAGTCCTTCCATTATGAACATGATGAACAATGCTCTCTTGGGTACAGCAACTTGGTCGTACATGTGTGTACTACTACAACTTCTCATCGATGCAGGTGACGACAAGATCAAGCGACCAATTGTCCTTCAAGAGCTGTCCAATGTAACGAACATGGAATATCTTCGAGTCCAGAAGATTTTCAAGCGTCATGTACAAATGGGATGTGGCGCCAAGGACTTCAGGCGTGTCCCTGGTGTATACGACAACGGATTCGCACGTACGAACATGAAAACCGATCCTAAGGATCTCACTGCGAGCGATCCCCAACTGCACTACATTCTCCGCCTCTGTCAACCCGAAACTAGTGCAAATAAAGCTATCCTTTGGGTCAAGAATATGGATGGCCTATACTCGGCGCATCCCGAAGACATGGGTAGGATGCTAGAGAGAGAGTGGGAAGCTTACGGCGAGCTAGTTGTAATGATCGGTTTCCTTGATGCTCTGTCGACATGTGTTACCGTTCCAGCAGCCAACTCTACCAAAGGCGCGAATTTTGTCAACAAGGTCAGAGAATTAACACAAGAGCTGGATGAAGTCAAGAACAGCCCTGATTTTGATCTGACCGAAAATGCGGTTCCTCTTAGCATGCTTGCCGAAGATGATAGATCTGAGCAAGTGTTGGCTAAATTGGATGAGAAAGTTGTCGAAAAGGCAGGTACAAAGCTGGGATTTCTGTGGGATGATCTTGTGGAGGATAGTTCAGCAACATTCAAGAGCTACTGTCAGCAACAGAAGCAAAAGGCAAACCAAGGCACGAATTCCAAGGAACAAGCACCACCACCATCTACCCAGAAGCTTGATCTAAAAGACTTGGTCGAAGCTCGACAAGAAAAGGAGAAAACTCGCCCTGGCCACTCCTCTTTCTACATCATTCCTCAACCCGTCGTTGCCCCCGAAGTCGTCGAAGTATTTCCAGCCATCAAGATCAAGGTAGCTACGTTTGCTGTCTTCCAAACCATCTTTTCCACTGGCCAAGCTCAAGGCACAGGCACAGTGGCATGGGTAGCGTTCGAAGCAGCAATGATTGATCTGGGATTTTCTGTAGAAGCCACCGGTGGATCGATATATCTGTTCGTTCCTGCTCCAGAGACGGCAGACTTGGGAATTCCGCAACGACCTTGCACCCTTCATCGTCCTCATAGCTCGAAGCTTGAGGGAAATCAGTTGTTGTACTATAGGAGACGACTGATGAGAGCCTATGGTTGGAACGTGGGAACTTTTGAGCTTTTGTAAGCAGTTATTGCAGATTGGACTATAAGGGGTTGGCTACATTGCTTTTGGAGACATGTAGTTTTGGAGAGGCGTGAGTGCAGAATACTGTTTGGAACATGTGAGAGTGTGAAATAATGAGGCATAGAGAGCACTTTCTAGTGTACATGCCATCATAGAAGGATGGCCAATATCAAGTATCTACTGAGGCAACTCAGAGATGTAGAGAACGAATTGATCCAGAACAATAAAATATTAAATAAATCCTCGTCTTGAACTGGTGATACTCACAACCTGAGAGATAAATCATTTTCTGTCACAAATTCCATCGCTCACTCTATCCAAATTCGATATCGTTCCCCAGTCCCCACAACTCCCATTTCACAACTCCTTCCTGCCCTTCTTCTCTGGTACTCTATCCTCACCAAAAGCACCACTGAGATAACCCAGCTTGAACATCAGCGTAAAGACAGGGACAAGTAACTGCATCCAAAGCGGCGCCTCCCACGTCCTCCACTGCCTCAACCCCTCCCACCCAAGAACATAAGCAAAACTTGCCCAACTATCGAAATTTCAGCATCCTTACCTCCATAAAAAAAGTCACAATACTCACTGCGGCAAATCCGTAACAGCACTCGCAACCACATACCCCCTCACCACCGCCCTATCCTTCGCAAACACCATCACAATAACAGTAACCATGGCAATCATAAACATCAGCGTCGCGCTCTGCAGCGCTAGCATCGTTTCCAGGGGCGTGGGGTTCGGATCCGTGGTGTGGCGGCCGGCGAGGGGGGCTGGGAGGAGGGTGGTGATTGAGTGGGGGTTGAGGACTGGTTGGAAGGCGCCGCCGAAGAAGCTGTGGGTGTTAGAGGGTGGAATGGGGGAGGGAGGGGGAGATGGGTACCAGAGAGAAGGCTCGATGTAGAGGAAGAAGAAGCGGGGGATTGGGGGCATTATTGATGCCATTTTGGCTTGGGTTTGGGGTTGTGGGTTGAGGTGAGGGAAATGGTAGAAGACAAGAGCAGATGCGGTGAAGAAGAAGATGGATGGATGCTTGAGTTATGTAGTAAGGACGTCTTGTCGATCCATTTGCTGACGTCACGTGCAGAAATAGGGGCTCACTAGCCGAGAAGTGAGTGTTGATTGGTGGCGGTTACGATGGCGGCTCCTGAGTGGTCGGCTGGGCTAGGTCCGCTCCGGAGGTCTCTTGTGGGGTTGGAGTATTGAACATGCTGTGGATCAATGCTAAGTAAGATCTAATCTTGAGATAGTCGAATTGATTCCTCCACGCTTTGACCGAGTTAGAAAATATTCATCAGGCAAACAGGATGCATCGATTTGCATACGTAGTAGAAAGTGCAATTCGTCTTCTCTTCAATTGTTGTGATGAAAGAATTTGACTCAGTATAGTAAGTTCGATTTATCAAAAATATTACTTAAACATAACTAAGACAGGAAGCAAGGCTTACAGGGTCAATAGGAGCATTTCTACTAGGTCAGAAAGCATCGCAGTGAAGCAAGACAAGGGATAGGGAGACGCAATGTATGAAATTATCTGTGGTAAGACTTCAGATTAATGTCACATTTGTTCACAAGCAGTATAACTGCACCAGGTATCCCCAACCCACACAAAAATAAGCACGGACACACCATGGCCCCCCTCCTCGAACACTCAACCCGCATCACTGATTCCTATAAAAATCCGTTCCCCGCCCTCCAACCGGCATCTGCTCCCCAGGTCCATACCCACCGCCACCATACATCGTCTCGCCCTGCGGCGGGAAGTATCCCGGATGCTGTTGCTGCTGCAAAACCAACGGTCTCGGCACCTCAACCTCCTGCTGCACCATAGGCCTCGCCTCTTCCTCGGGTATCTCCCTCAACTTCTCTCCTTGTCTCGCTTTCCGCTTCCGGCTTCGATCGTAGCAGACGGCGCCTACGATGAGGATGAGTAGGAGGGAGACTGAGATGACTATGCCAATTATCTTTGAGTGTGTGGAGGCGTTGTGGTTGTGTTTGTCGTCTTCGGCGGTTGCTACTGCTGTTCCGGCCAGCACGCCCGGGTTGACGGTGCCGCGGATTAGGAAGGGAAGGGTGTGGAGGGTCATAGTTCGTGTTGCGTATAGAAAAGTAGGTGGAGATGTTGAGAAGATTTAATGCAGCGGAATCACCGTCTTGTTGAGGTTGTAGCTGTTCCGAAGGAGGTGCAGGACTTCTCAGTCGAGGAATTGCAAGGTGACAACTCTGAAGTCTAACCCGAGCAGCGAACATCAGCATTCTAATACTTCTATTCAGCGGCCGCACCTACCAGAGGATCAATAAATAGACTGTACCTTGCAGATCTCAGTCCAGCCCAACATTCGGCTATCTCCCGCCGCCGTTCACAGAATTCCCACATCGAGTCAACGACTCCAATGAGAAGAGCTGAATCTACCTAATTATAGCTAAGCAGATAAGAACCGAGCAGTTGGGATGGCTTTCATTCCACTGTGGAGTAACGGCGGCCGACGTGAGGCTGATGCTTATTTCGTGGATACCCTTCATTTGGCGGGATGTTTAGCGACCAATGTCCGGAAAAGGGAAATCTGTTTTCCTGATCGCTTGTGATTTGGTTATTTTTACGAGGTCGGTGAAGAGGGCTGAAACAATAATCGTGTCCCACTGGCCTTTGGTCGTGGTCTAGCGAATTGTAGAATGCACAGACTACTCTGTCTGGGAGTGTCACTGACTTGCCACACGCAGTGACCTGCCACAACGCTAAAAGGTTTGCGAGTATTTGTCAAGGTGTAGTAGTAGCTTTCAATCCTCGCTGAATTTAGCCTTGGGGCAGGTCACCTCTTAACGTTGTGGTAGGTCACTACGTGTGGTAGGTCAGTCAGTGACACTCCTGTGCGTAGCGGAATAGGCCACTCCTGGAGGTTAGCGGGACACGATTAGTTGGTGATTGTTGTTTGTGGTTCGGTGACAGGGACAATGTTGTGTTGAAAGCTCAGATTTGATCTCGCATCGTACGAATTTTGCAGCCATTTTGTCCCTGCCTCTTCTTTCCGTCGCTCAGTATGATTTCATGTACTCTAAAGTCGCCTCAAGCATCACCATCTTCACATTTGGAGGCTTGAGAAGCGGTAGAATCTTAGTCCCCACCGGAAAGGAGGCCCAAGGATCAGCGATGACCTCCAGAATTGTCTTCTTCACCTGTTCATTGAACGGCGTCCCAGCCAAAACACTCTCTTGGTCATCGCGATAGTAATAGACAACCAGGTTCTCGAGCTTCTCCAACTGCTGCAAGGTGACTAACAAGCATTCATCCCAAGGCATGATATGCTGCACATCGCTGCGAACGGTACCTCGACCAGTCCAGCATCTTCCGGCTACAACAGCAAGATTACGGAGCTGTTTGTATGCTTTTGCTGTATCGCGTACATGGTCTGCGTTCTGGGGGAGAGCGTTCTGGGGGAGTTGGAGTACTTGGATCAAAATTGTGTCTCTTTCAAAATCGATCCAAACTCTTCTCTCACGAAGCCCAGATTCCTCGAATGCTTGGCTGAATGTTTTGTTAGGACATCGATGCCAGCCACCGAAGCCAAGTTGGTAGTGAAGGAGCGCTACTTTTCTACTTTCTTTGCATACTCGCAATGCCACGGGTCCGGCTGGTCTTTTCGTGTCGTATTCGAACCGCATCAAAAGATCAGCTGGGTATTTTTCGCGGCGATTATTCTTGATGATTTGGTCGCTGATCAGCTGTCGAAAGTACGGCATGGCCCAGAATGGTGTCGGTCTTAATGGAGGCCAGATTCCTTCAGCCACGGTGTATATTCCAACCTCTGGGGAAGTGGGAAAGGGCACCAAGTTCCAGACCTTAGTGAAGCATGTGGTCGGAGGGCTTCGGTTGGGGAGGGTTCTCGATTCGTAGGCGGTTAGGATGCGGGGCTCAAGTGTTGAGTCCCAGATTTGTCGTTGCAGCTCCAGAGGGAGTCGAGAAAATTGATGAAATGTATCTTTGGATTGCAGAACAATTGTATTATCTGAAGACGACGACGAACAAGACATTGAGATTGGTTGCTGATATTGAACAATTGGTTGGCGTGTTAAACTTCGAGACCTTACTTGAATGACACTATTAGCCGTATTACTCGACGAAAATCCTGCGAGACTGTCGCGTCTATAGAAGAATGATCGCTGAAATTTGCCGGAAAAAAAGTTGAACGTTGGAGGTTGCGGCGTATTTATGTGCGCGATGACTCATTATTCGAATCACAGTTGCCTTCCTCCTCATTTCGTCCCAGCAACCTCATTCAATATTAAATACCCATCCTACTGTGAGGAAAGGGGAAACGAAGCTCTCCGTGTCTTCGTGTAGTATCAAACTTGCAGCGGCCTTCGCGACCGTCGAGAATTCTCGTCTCTACCGACGGCAGACGATGGATCCAGTCCGGATCCTTGGCTTGCGCTGAAGTAATAGCATTTAACACTCATTTTCTCATTTCTTCTGGGTGCAATGGGTCTTTGGCAACGTTTGTGGGTCTTATATAAACAAGTAGTGTTTTGAAATGGATGAGGATCTTGAGGATGTCCACCAGAAATTGAATGGGTGTAAGGTCCTGCAACCACATCTCGCGCTCCATTACCGCTAGTCTCTGAATGAGGGGGTTGTCCTCAAGACAGATGCGTCTGCATGGGTACAAAGGGATCATTATCGTGTCTCTTTCCCAGTCAACCCACGTTGTCTTTTCAATCATTCCATGCTCTTCCCACCTGGAATCCCCAAGGCGATGTGGGCTATCCGAATGTTTTTGGATTGCTCCAAATCCGAGAGCATAACGTGCCAAAGCCATTGTCCTGCTCTCACGGCATATATACAAAGCGACCGGTGCCATTGGTGCTCTCACAATAGGCTCGTCCTGTTTGGCTAAGACATGTCCGCTCGGTGCAGAACCTCCCACCCATGATTCCATTGCCTTTAGATCCGAGTGAGCACCTTCAAAGACGATGAACGTTTTTACAAGCAGAGTACGTTTACGTCTCCAGTTTGGATCTCTGGGATCCCATGGGAGTTCGATGACTCCGGAATCTAGGTTCCTAGGGTCGATTAGGAGGACAGAGGTTAACCCTCGAATAGTAAGAACACGAGGCTCAAAAGAATATGCCCAAATTTGAGTTCGAGTTTCAGTTGGGAGTCTAGGAAAAGGATGGAAAGTTGCTGGCACCATCGTGGATACAGAGCTTGCCAACGAAGGCTCTGGAAAAGCCATTAGGACTTGCGAGACCTCGTGCGGGGATAGTACTCATAATGGGATCAAGTCGTGATGTTGGTTTGGTTCGAGCAATTCCCGACTTTGGATAGAACATAGAAACAGTTCGGTGCACAACTCCAAGCCCAACTCCAACTCCAACTCGGAAAGTTGGCTCGAACCTTTGACTCTGACTGGGCCGCAGAATGTTGGAAGCTGATGCTGGCCCAATCTAATTCGCCTAACTCCAGTCATATTCCAGGCGGTGAGATCCTGCAGGCCAACATCAGTCCGGAGGGTTTTGACGAAGAGGTCTGGGGCATCCCCTCCACGCATAATGAAGCAAAACACTTTGATCTGATGAACAATTCATGCGAAACCCACGCGTTTACAATTTCGACCCTTCGTAATTCCACAGATTGCGAATGTCGTTCATTCTGAAGCAAAAATAGGTCAAGGTGAAACGGTTGGAGCCGTCGAACCACCCTGCTGGAACAGACGGGCTGTGCGACCATTGGTCAAAGCTCGTCTGAGCCACTCAAAGCTGTACGGCGTAGCTGCTTGCAGCTGCAGTACGAATAGGCGGCATCGACCACATTTCGGAGTCAAAGTCTTGTTCTCTCGTCCATTGTATTTGCTGTGTAATTGAGGCGTGAAGGTTCGACATAATCGAGAAGAAGTGACACGAGTCAGTCTGAGTGGAGCTTGGATTTTGCGAGGCTGGCGAGGCTGCGAAACGACTGAATCATGGCGAATCATCATCGGAGGGAAAGTTCAGTGCCCCACGTTCAATTAACTCAACCTCTTCCTCCTTTACCTTTGAGCGACATCCCTCCTCGACTTTCGATTGCGACTCAAATATCATATCGAGATGACCCCGAGGAAGAAGAGGAGGAACTCCTGTCTGCGCATTCGGCACGATCACCATCCCAACCTCCTCGCTATGAGCCAATGTACGACTACCTTCGGGCACGGCAACAGATGACACTTCAAGTACCAACATGTACTCGTCCGACTTCGAATCCGGAGAATGCGTCCGAGGAGCCATATCGAGACGAACCGTTCGTTATAACAATAATCGACTCAGTAGAAGAAGACGATGTTTCCCAACCTCCCCCACCATCTTACAACGAGTTATACCGGCAAAATAATATCGAGATGGAAAACTTGATGCGGCAGTTTGAGACGGAGGATACGCCAGCAGAACAGACAGAGGAGATCTGCAAATGGGTTGTTGCAATGTTGTTGGTGGCTCTGACTATTGCGTGTGTTGGAACAGTAAGCATGCTCTGTACCAAATTCTAGGTTGGGCTATACTGACTTTTCGAAGGCATTCAATTGGGGTCGACCAAGCTGTACCTGGACAAATAGATCGATGGGAAAGTGCTAATAGGTACCGTATGGGAAGAAGGCGCGTTTGAAATATTTGGAGTTTGGGTAGGGAATTGGTAGGAGCGGCATTTTTGAATATTTATATTGCGAACTGGAAACAAATCCAGAAGCGAAGGACTTACAGCTTTGAAATAGAGGAATTCCATACTTTGGCCTCGTTCCTACTTCTCCTGATACCTAACTGGGATGGTGAAGAATGCAAAAGCACTACAGCCTTTTCCAAAAAAAAAACTTCATCTCGTCCTGTCATGTCCCTGGTGTTTCCAGAAAATCATGGCCAACAAAGAACACTAAAAGCAAGTTCGAACAGAGATATTCAAGAGGGAGAAACATTAAATGAAGAAATTTGAGAAACATTGTGTACTCTGCAAATAGAACATGGCCGTGATAATGTGTTCAGAGTTTGTAAATTCAGACCTTTGCTGCTCGACTTTGAAACTTCACCTGCAAGTTTGGCAGCCTCGGCAGCCCCTTCCGAATTCGATCTAGCGAGCGGCCCCTTTCCGCAACCGCATAACACACATGCATTTCCATATCAACAGTCTTTCTCTCTTATCAACCCCACCTGTCAAATGCTCAACGGCCTGCTGTGTCTATCCCACTTTCTGGGTCATATCCGTTTGTCCTACCAGCTTGTATATAGCAATCAATGACATCTTCACATCCCTCTGCACATTCCCTCTTCTGTACCACTTCTTCTTTCATCAACCAAGTCGTCACTAATCTGTAGGTACTTACAATGGCAGCGACAGTGACGATAGCATCCGGTGCAACATGGCAAGAAGTCGCCGCAGATCGACAGAAGCATCGTGATGCCACTATTGCAGCTATCGAGCCTCCAATTGCAGAGGTCAAGGGTATCCCACAGTACACGATTCCTCTTGCCAAAGAATTCCTGACAGCAGAAGAAATCTCGATCACAGAAAGTCCTGTTGAGAAGCTTATTCCTCAGCTTGCGAAAGGAGAGTTGAGTTCCACGACAGTAATAGAGGCTTTTCTGCGACGAGCAGCTCTTGCACAGAAAGCTGTAGGTTCCACTGACAAATAATATATGTCTCAGCTCACATCTGCAGGTCAATTGTGTAACAGAACTTCTGCCAACACGAGCACTCGAACGCGCTGCATACCTCGATACCTATCTCAAAGAAAATGGCAAGCCAATTGGACCGTTGCATGGTATACCTATTAGTGTCAAGGAGCATATTGGGATGAAAGGTCTTGATCTGAATGCTGGTTTCATTTCGTGGGTTGGCAGAGTTGGAGAAGAAGATTCTCATATCTTGCAGATCTTGTATAGGGCCGGAGCAGTGTTTTATGTCAGGACTACACAACCGCAGTCATTGATGCATTTGGAAACCAGCAGCAATCTTTATGGGTGAGTAGGAACACTTATCTAGCTGGGCCAACATTCAGGGTAGGAAAACACACTAAATGTTGCCATAGAGTCACCACAAATCCATTCAACACCACATTGACTTCTGGTGGATCGTCTGGAGGAGAAGGTGCGCTTGTTGGATTTCGAGGAAGCTGTTTGGGCATTGGGACGGATATAGGTGGCTCAATAAGAAGTCCAGCCGCAAACAATGGTTCGTTGATCCTCCCCGAGTCATTATTCTCATCTGAACTTCGTTATAGGTGTATATGGCATGAAGCCTACAGCTGGACGTCTTCCAGTGATGGGCTGGTCGGCTACCATGGCTGGTGCAGAGCACATCATACCGACAATTGGACCCTTATCCACTAGTCTTGAAGGTTGCAGACTGTTCATCAAAACCCTTATTGATGCGAAGCCATGGTTCAAAGAACCGTCGTTGTTACCGTTTCCATGGAAGGAGGAGCAAGTTTTCAAGGGCAAGAAACTGAAAGTAGCAGTTCTCTGGGACGATGGTGTTGTAAAGCCTCATCCGCCAGTCTTGCGCGCTCTGAAAGAGGTTGTCGAGAAGCTTAAAGCGAAGCCAAATGTCGAGATTGTAGAGTGGAAGCCATACAAGCATGATCTTGCTTGGGAAATTATCGTGAGTCGCACTCTGTTGTCTGAACTCCAAGCTCACCGTTTCGCAGGCAAATCTATATTTCGTGGACGGTGCGAACGAAGAGAGCGAGGCTATCAATGCATCTCAAGAGCCATGGCGACCGCTTTCAAAGCATATTATCCCAGACAACCCTCACGTCCAGACCCACACGATACCAACCTTATGGAAGGCAAACCAAGGTCGAGATAATTATCGAGCCGAATATGCCGCGCTGTGGAACGCGACATCAACGTCACAGGGACCGAACGGTGAGTTGGAGGGCATGGTTGATGTTATACTCTGTCCTGCGGGTCCCGGTGTCGCGCCGAAAGTCGACACCGCCAAATGGTGGGGTTATACGAGTCAGTGGAATTTGTTGGATTATCCTGCTTTGATCTTCCCAGTTGATAAAGTGGATGCCAAGAAAGATGATAGCAAAGACGCATACAAACCTAGGAATGAGAAGGACAAATTTAACTGGGACTTGTGGGAGAAATACGGTGCTGAAGGATACAAGGATGCTCCGATCAGTTTGCAACTCGTGGGCAGAAGGCATGTCGATCCTTTGCTGATCAAATTCAAGAATGACTCTTGCTGACGGTCAGTAGATATGAGGACGAGAAGGTTATTCAAGCGCTCGAGATTATGAAAGAGGAAACAGGCCTACCATTTGTAGATTACGTTTAAGCTCTTAAAGCTGTCAACGCGCTATCACGTTACTTGCACCCCCATTCTGCATGTCCAATTAGTTAGTGGCGTTGTTATCGAGACAATACTGCCGAGTGGCTGAACTCGAACAGCGCAGCGTTCATGAGTTTGCATATTTCGACGCAGTAGGTTGCTTTTTGATTCCCGCTGGCATCTACTGGTTGTGTCAGTCTCGACCTATTATCTCTCCTAATTCCAGCACTTTTCCAGGCATGATGTACAAATTTTTAGTGGCGTTAGCAGAATTCAAGCCGAGATGTAGCCATGTCTCAAAATGTACACTCTACCCGTTGTCACTTCTTTACCACAAATCCATTGGACCCTGATTTTTAGATCCATCACCCATATCTCAGATCCCGAATTTATCGGCCCAGCCGCCGCCATGAAATTATTTTTTTCTTTCCCTTTCCCGCTGGAATCATCAATCACATCATATCACATCACACCGGTGATCGTCCAAAGGGTTCTGAGTCGTGGCACGCGAGTGGATGGATGGGAAACAAAACGTAGGTACCCCGCATTTCTACCACTGCAGATTGGTACCCCACGCGTGCCACGTTACTCAATCCGAGCCTGGAGATACAAGGGTGGGACATGGCGCTTGTCCGTTTTTTTTTTTTCTCGTGATGGCAGCGCTCGGGGCGTGATGCGTGATGCGTGATTCACGGCGATCGCGTTTGTGACCGCGTGCCCATGAATATGGGCCGAGCTCGGACGAGGTTTCCTGTTGGGGAAATGGATTTGGGATTTTTGGGGTTGTTTGTTCTGTGTATTGATTGTTGTAGGTAGAAATTAAATTGGTAGCTAGTGTTACAGTTACACAAATAATGATGAGAGTTGGGCGAGCTAGAGATAGATAGGTAGGTGTGAATTTGTGCCCAAGAACTCGCGTTCCCGGGAAGAAATATTGGGAAGTGAAAACTGTCTCACTTTCCAACGGAGCAGTTCCTGCACGCCACACACAGGCCCCTCTAGCAAATATCGACATGTACAGATCATTTTTGTGGCGTGGGACGCGTCTCGTCAGTGGACAATTGCTGGATGCACGAGACCATTTGCGATAGCGGGGGCTCGAATGAGCAGATGCGGTTGAGGGGAGTTATGCAATACTACCCAATGTTCGAAAGGCTGGGTTGGGGTAAGGTGAGTAGAGGAGATAGAGGTCGGGGTTTGCACTCCTTGAGTCGGGTTCGGGTGGTTGAGTAGCCTCATTGACGGAACCCCACGTACGAGAGAGACATCACACCGCTCATTATGAAGGGTGGATGGATGTGGATGGGGTGTTTATATACTCTCGGGGTTCTCTGCTCTGTTCTGTTCTTGTGGGTTGTTAAGCTGAGTGCTTTTGTTCTTATCATATCTATTTCTTACCACCTCGTCGTCTCATACTCTACTCGATTCATATATCCTCATCCAAACAACACCATACATTTCATCTTAACTGATCGAAATGGCAGACGTCGCCCAAGCCCCCGCTGTCTCGACTTCGACCCCAGAGTCCCTCGCTATCCGCGAAGCTGCTGTAAGTTTGCTGTCGAGTGGCATTCCGTCCCATTCATCCCTGATGCAAGTAGATCGTCGCTAAAGAGAAGGAACTTCAGGCCAGGGAGGAGGCTGTTGCTGCTAAGGAGAGTCCGGCTCTGGTTGAGAGCGAGGAGGCTGTGAGTGCTGCTCCGGTTCGGGATACGTCTGCGCCGGTTGTGAGTGAGGAGACGCCGGTATGTTGGTTTGGGTTTTGTTTGATTAGATGGTCGTGGGACTGATTTGTTTTTCTAGGCGGAGGAAACGAAGATCGAAGAACCGGCTGCTGGTGAAGAAACTCCTGCTGTTGCGGAAGAAGCTCCTGTAAGTCAACTTTCCAGCTCATGATTTTGAGATATGACACGAGTCCAAAACTAACTCACCCAGGTCGAACCCGAAAAATTCGAAGAGCAAGCACCCGCTGTATCTGAAGAGACCCCTGTAAGTTCTCACTTCCCGTTTTTCCACACTTCCCAAGAAATTCCCCCCAAAAAAAAATTCATGACTAACACCCTCGGCTAGGTCGAGGAAACAAAGGATTCCGAGCTAGAAGCAACTCCAGCAGCTGTTGAAGAGAAGAAGTCCGAGGATACAAGTGCCCCGGTAGCAGAGAGCGAAGCAGAGAAACCACCGGGCGAGATCAAGAGCGAGGACTCTGCTCCCGTTGAATCGACACCGGCGCCAGTCGACGAGACGAGCGCTCCTGTTGAATCTACGCCGGCCCCGGCAGTAGAAGAACCAGTTACCGAGATCAAAAGCGAGGAATCTGCTCCTGCTGTTGCGGATGAGAAGTCGGTTGAGACTGAGGAGGCTGCGCATGTGAGTTGTATTTTCAAGTGTTTGTAAGGTTTCTGGACTGATTTTCTGGAAGGCTGTTAAGGAAGAAAAAGCTGCTGAGCCTGAATCTGTTCCTGAACCTGCTCCGGAGCAGGCAGTAGAAGCTCCTGCTGTTGAGGAGCCGGTTAAGGAGGTGAGTTTTCAATGTTTGATGTCATGTGGTGTGAATATCTCATGCTGATGGGTTCTTAGGAAGAGAAAGCTGCGGAGCCTAAAGCTACTTCCGTGCCTGTGGAGCAGACTCCTGCTGTTGAGGAGCCGGCGAAAGAGGTTAGTGTTGAGAATTCCGTCACGCGAATTAGGTTGAGCTAAGTTATTTTTCAGGAAGAAAAGGCGGTCGAACCAGAGACCACTCCTGAAGTTGCACCTGAAGATACTCCAGCTTCTGTAGAAGAGAGCCCAGTGGTTGAGGAGCCAGCAAAAGAGGTCAGTCTAAGATTCTTAATGTCATGTATACTAGATATTGTGGAGGCTGATGATTGTCTAGGAAGAAAAGGCTGTTGAGCCGGAAGTTACTCCAGAAGCAGTTCCTGAAGATACTCCAGCCCCCGCAGAAGAAATCTCCGTGGTTGAGCCAGCGAAGGAGGTAGGCTTCGATTCTCGTTGCGTGTCTCAGACAACGTGGGCTGATTATTTCTAGGAAGAGAAAGCTGTTGAGCCGGAGACCACTCCAGAAGCAGCTCCTGAAGATACTTCAGCCCCTGTAGAAGAGACTCCTGCTGCCGCAGAGCCGGAGAAAGAGGTAAGTCTTGGAAGTTCGGGCATGTAGTGTGAAGATGTGAACTGATTTACTTGTAGGAAGAGAAAGCTGCTGAGCCAGAAACTGTTGCAAGTACTGAAGAGACCCCAGTAGCAGCACAAGATACTCCCGCAGTTGAAGAGCCAGTGAAGGAGGTCAGTCAATTGAACTTTGTCATGTAGACTAGAAATGCGAACTGATTTACCCATAGGAAGAGAAAGCTGCAGAGCCAGAAACTGTTGCACCTGCTGAGGAGACTCCAGTAGTAGCAGCAGCGGAGCCATCGAAACCTGTAAGACATCGTGCTTTTACGCCACTTCATATTTTTGGGGTGTACAATGTCAAAAGTAGAACTGACATTTAGAAAGGTCGAGGAGAAAACTAGCGAAGAGTCTGCGCCTGTTGAAGAGCCTTCAGCACCTGTAAGTTAATGATTCGCTGGAACTTCCGTTGACTTTGGTTCTGCGGTTCCAATCTATCAAAATGGAACTGACATTTAGACAGGTCGAGGATAAGGCCAACGAGGAATTCGCACCTGTTGACGAGACTCCAGCACCAGTATGTATCTACTTTCGTTTTGAGTTCCTACTTTTGCATTGGGACCAATCATACCCGGCTTTCTCCCTGCATATTCCGAGATTAAAACAGCCCACTAACCTGTCGCAGGTTGAGTCGGCAAAGGCCATTGAGGAATCCAAAGCTGTCGAGGCCGAGCCAGAAGCGGCACCAGTTGTACGTGAATGAGACCTTGATATTGCTCGATCGAACTCTAACGATATTTACAGGCAGAAGAGATCAAGAGTGAGGAAACACCAGCCCCTATCAACGATAGTCCCAAAGATGCACCGATCGAGGAGTCTTCTGCCCCAGTAGAAGCCGAAGCACCGATTGACGAGAGCAAGGCCGAGGAGAGCAAACCGGAAGAGGTACCTGCTGCCACGGAATCCCAAGCACCGCTCGCGGAGCCCAAGGTTGAGGATACAGAGGTCGAACAAACACCAGCTCAGATACAGGAAGAGAAAAAAGGAGCCGAGACTGCCCCACCCGTGAACGAGACCCCAGCGACTGAGGAATCAACATCTGTACCCGTCGAAGAGAAGAAATCCGTCCCAGCTCCAGCTCAAACCGAGGCTGAGGAATCAGTCCCTGCTGTCGAGGAAACCAAGACTGAGAATACCGCTCCTGTTGAGGAGTCGTCTGCTCCTGGCGGAGAGAATAGTGAGCCTGTCACTCTCCCTGAGAAAACGAAGAAGAGTGGATTTTTCTCGGACTTGAAGTCTAAGGCTGCTGAGTTGATCAAGGCTTGAGAGGTTGTGGAGAGGGAGGGGATAGATTGTTATGGATGGAGATGAGATGGAGACGGAAATTGGAATGAATACTGAGGGAAATGTTTCTACTACTATCTATACGTATGTACCTAGCATAGCGTGCAATATACCTCTCTTTTGTTTTTTTTTTAGGTTGGTATGAATGAGATGATGAAATATTGATCGTCTTTCAGGGTCCTTGTGAGATTGTATCGAAGCTAGCTGTTCGTGTAATTTTGTGAACAGTGGGGGGTTGGAAAGATCTGGATGCTGTATACAACCGCCTCCGAGAATCCGTGCGTGTGAACTTGGTGGAAGTTATGATAATTCTATTTCATTAACTTGCAACTCAACAGTATATAACCCCCCGAAACATGGCCGACCCCATCTAGCGCTCCAATATGCACAGCCCTCCCTCCTTCCCCGCCACCATCCAATCCAATCCAATCCAATCCCCAAAGAACACTGCCCCGGCGAGCAAACCGCCACGTATCAAGCAAGCAAGCAAGGCATGGAAAGCACGTGGAGCAATTTCTGCGATGTGCAACAAAGCCTCCCGTCGCGAAGAAAATTGTTCACAGCACGTGAGGAAACAAAGAAGTCAGGTCCAGCTAGGTAATGTTTTACAGTACATTCTTGATAACTCTCTCTTTACAATAGAAGCGAATGTGTGCTTCCCGAACAGAATACCCGATGTTTGCGCCTGTGATGAAGTGCCAAATTCCCAGAGATGCCCAGAGATGAAAAGGGAGGAGTGAAATAGGGAAGTGAGGAAAAGAAGTGAAGAAGGGAAGGTCGTGTATCATCAGGTCGTAAAAGTCTCTCTCCGCCGTACGGATGTTCCTGCTTCTTCTCGTCGATGGGCATTCGTATCCAGCCTCTTAGCAGCGCGCTGCACATCTTTCTTCCAAGCTCATAGAGCTTCCCTTCATAGATCATTTACTTTTTGTCGTTGGTAATGCCAAATGGGAATGAAGGGTTGCCTTCAACGCCAACGTTGCCACGCTTCTCCTCAGTGATTGTGAAAGTAGGAGATCCTTCGATACCAACGTTTGAGGCTTCACGCTTGTCATTGGTAATTCCGAATGGGAAGTCTGGATTGCCTTCGACACCGGTATTGCCGCGCTTCTCTTCTGTGATTGTGAAAGTGGGAGATCCTTCGACACCAACGTTGCCACGTTTGCCCGAAGTGAGTCCAAATGGAAAGTCGGGATTGCCCTCAACTCCAACATTTGACGCCTCACGCTTGGCTCCCCCAGTAAGACCAAACTTAAAAGATGGACTCCCCTCGACGCCAACATTACCGCGCTTCTCTGCAATCGGTTCGAAAGGCAGGATATGAATAGTGGGATCGTACGCTTCGCGTTTGGCGCCTCCATGAAGACCGAATTTGAAAGAGGGAGCGCCTTCGACGCCGACGTTCGATGCTTCACGGTCTTCGAGGAGCTCAGGATCACGCTTGTGGTGGCCTTGGGTGATGGTTAGGCCGTTGTGGCCGCTGACTCCGACACCGAAGTTGTTGCCGTTGCCGGGGTTGGGGAGAGGGGCGGAGAGGATGGAGGTGGTGAAGAGGGTGAGGAGGAGGGTGATGTTTTTGAGGGCGAGCATCGCTGGAGGTTGTTGGGAGAGAAAGTTGAAGATGGTGGAGAGTGACTTACTGAAGGTTGTTGATTTGTAAGTTGAAGGTTGTAGATTGTAGATTGAAGGGCGAAGATGGAAGTGAAAGTTGTTGAAGTGAAGTAAAGTAAAGTGTAGTGAAGGAATTGAAGGAGTTGAGATAAGATGCTGAGAAGGAAGATAGAAATCTTAGAGCTGAGAAGAAGGTTGAAGAGGTTTCGAAGAAGCTGAGGAAGCTGGCTGAATGCAGAAGATGATTGTGCTGATGATAAGAAGAAGAAACGAGATTCCACTGAGATATCTCAACCTTTTGTATCCAGAAGTCGTCCAAGAAAAGAAGCAGAGAGATTAATGTCTCAATAATCAACAATCCAACGTGCTATTTCTGATGTCGTGAGGGTCCGAAAAAAAGTAAGAAAGGTTCAACTCGACCCCAAGGACATGAATAGTACACAATTATACAAGCTCCGACGAGGTAACCAAAGAGATTGAGATGAGCTCGAAGTTGTACTACCAGAATCCATCATAAGCTGACCTCCACACTTTATATCCCAGGATATGCTAGCTTTCAAAGACATGATTCATATGAAATGGGCCCGTATTGGGCCCTTGAACCCTCGATATGCCTACACGAGCAGAGGTAGAAGGCAGCTTCGACCAAAAATACACACCAAAACTCCTTCCGGCGAGATGACGCGCCTTAGCGAGGTCATCACTTAACGACTAGGATACGTTTATCGCGAATAAGGTATAAGCTTGTCGGCGGCTATTTGAATCTCACCTTGAGCCTCGATCTCTTGGCCCATAGAGAAGGAACCTGTCGCGGTTATTTTGGGAGGAACGAGGCGAGGTAATATGTGGGGAAGCTAGTTCGAGCTGATGATTGGTCTGAGCCCAAAATAGGCGCTTTAGCGTCGATGAAACAAGCGAGGGCTGGTGAACAGCAGATCCTTCCCGTCGCGAACTCTTTCTTTCTACCTGCCACCTCATCAAATCAATCTCGACCTTTTGATTGTCTACCAGCTTGCAAATGTCGTGGTCAGCTGCAAGGCATGCATGTGTGTCGAGATCCTATTGATCAATACAAGAATGTTTCGAAACAAATTCTCACGTTCCTGGTTCCTGGTTTTTCTCACTGCCTCCCCCATGCATCGAGTGCCCATCAGGCTATTCTCGCGCATCCGCGTCCCCGAACACCCTTCCATAACATGATTCCATTCCGTTCCCGCCCTTTACTTGCAGCCACTCAATCTACAGTATATGATGAGTGGCAGGGTTGAGTCTGGACAGCTGGACAGGGAACCCTTCTTCAGTATTAAGCTGTCATTTGGAAAACCTTGTCTACCCGAGGGCTACCCGCCACGCGGCTCTTGCTGCTTCCTTCACAGCCCGATTCTTCTTTTTCTTTCCGGCT
The DNA here is from genome assembly GCF_001500285.1 of Mollisia scopiformis. Taxonomy (NCBI): domain Eukaryota; kingdom Fungi; phylum Ascomycota; class Leotiomycetes; order Helotiales; family Mollisiaceae; genus Mollisia; species Mollisia scopiformis. Next base: position 258,438 of record NW_017263608.1, read on the forward strand.
TCCGAGTTAATCCTTGGCCGGATCATGAGTTTCCGTTTGGTATCCAATGGATACGATCCTTTCACATAGCTAGTGAAGCTTGGCAGTGAAGCAAGTGCAGACATCAACACATACAGCGACTGGGTCTGTTTGAAAGGGTGCCTGGAAAGGGTTTCTCATACGTTGTTGGCTGTTTGATATCTTGGTTCAGAGTAAGGCTCCCGAGCGGCGAGTGCCACTCTTCTGCAGCCACCCATAGCGGCCCGCTGTCGCGATGATGGTGTCATGAAGATAAAGGGAATCAATTATGGACCCGATACCATGGACAGGAATTTGGCGTTCGATCCCGAATTCATCATCTCCTGCAGATTAAGAGACTGCTTCAACTGTCCAGTGTCTCATGAAGTTTGGTTATTGGAGGAACTGCCCATTTCAATCTATGATTTGAATTACGTGCTCGCTGAAACCTCTTATTTCTGTGTATTTCTGTGCCACACCACGTCTACAGTCTACCATCAAATCTCTGGATTAGTATGCATGTTAGAGATGCTATGAATGACACATGAAGATATGCTATCAATCTGTGCAAATGAATATTTGTTGATATTTTCGTTAAATTATTTGCAGATCAATCAAGCAGCACATGTGTGCTATTTCCATTCATACTCCTCAACCAATACACCCACTCATGAAATCCCAGTGGAACCCCCAACCTGTTGACCATTTCGACTCCAAATTCAAACCCCAAATGCCCTTCCAATCCAGGTCCATACTCCGAGAAATGTCGTACACCAAATGAATTCGTACCAATCATGCCTGATACTCCTGCCCAGTCCCCAACGCCGTCCATAAGCATACTATCAACAAAACTTCTGTCCATCTGGAAGACTTCCCGCGTTGCCCGGTGTCTTGGTTATACAATTTGTATGTGCCTTTGATATTATTCCACCAAAAATAGCGGCAGGTACAGCAACAAACATGACGATTCCTACTCCCATACAGATGCATGCTTTTCGTCGATTCCTTTTTGCTGATTCCGAAATAGTTTGCGGTTTGGATGGCGATTCGGATCTCGAGTAGAACGTTGGATCCAAAGGCGGCGCGTATGGTGGAGGAGCTGCTGTAGAAGATTCTTCTGGGGAAATATTGTGCATTGGGAGCTATAGTTTCTTAGTGGGTTCTCCGGGAATCTTCGTCGTTGGGAATTACTGAATTATTTTTCTGTCGACTTACCAGTGGACCATCATCCGACATGCGTGTCATGATCGGAGCAGGTCTAAAGACCAGACAGTGGTCGAATTCCGTCCTGGCGACTTTGATCTTGTGTCGTATCAATAACCTTAGACCAAGAATTGTCCCTTCAAATTTTGAGCAGTCGGACGCGAGATGGTATAATTTCGAAACGACGTCTCAAACTTGATTGCCTCGACATTCAAGTTCTGAAAGAACTGATATTTGGGAAGAATCGAGTGCGACTCGCTTTGACTTATTCTCTGTCTCCTTTCAAGCATGGATGAGACAGATGGAAGGGCGTTGTGCAGTCTGTAGGCATTTTTCTGGCATTCACGCCGCGGTTGGGTGGCTGAGTATCTGCCTTGACCATGCTGAATCGTCCTTCTAGCGGATAGAAAAACATCCCGGATTCAGCCACCCCAGCAACTCCAGATTTACAGAGCGGTTAAGTGACAAGTAAGCTGCTTGGATCATGGAAGGGGAAGCGGTTTCACAAGGCTGACATACTTCCCACCAACCAGAAGCGCAGCCAAATTTAGCTGCACGTGATTGCAAAGACCAGTTGAGCAATTTGTGTATTTTTGTTCATTGCCAGCCATCTATTCTGGACTTCATCCATTCCATACCGGTAGTTTAGGTTTCCAAATACATTCTCCTGTTAATTTCTAGAATTAACTATTGTGAAACGGACCACGACTCCAACCGTGATTATAATGATCACCAAAATAGCGGTACAAATGAGCTTCCTGCGCGCTCTCCCATCGATGATCTGATCCCCATCACGAATGATCCTCTGTTCGATTCGGTAGGTAGGCTTCGGTTGATTGTTGAATTGCGTTAGCAATATGTCATCCGTTCTTGAAGTATTGTGGACATGTGCCCGGCCGTCGAAATATGATGGAGGGGGCTCGACAGGAGTTGACGACGCAGCAGTCTGAGAGTTGGTGATTAGCCTTGAATGGTGAAGCAGAAAACGAATTACGGAGGCGAGTATTTACCCTCGCGAGTTCGGGGTCGCCCATCGTACTCCAGTATCAATATTCTTCTTTGATTTGTTGTTCCCTCGGATTCGTTTTCTTTTTGCGAGCTTTGTGCGAATTGTTGGTTCCTTTCGTCTGCGACCAATGCTGTTCAACTCGTCGTGATGTTGACGAAGTTTCGCAACTTTCATGTACTGTACGAGAAAGGCTTCAACAAATCTGTTCGCAAAAGAAAACTCGCTACAGATGCATCCTCCTTCTTGTATTAATTTCCTAGGCCAACAAAACACTGCGCCGCAAAGTTGGTGGCTGCGATGTTCAGGACCTGCAACATCCAACATTCTGCCTCGTTTCGTCCAATCCCACGGTCTAGAACGAATTATTAGCGCGTTGGAGAACATCGTTGCAATTTCAAATGTTCAGATGAACGGCTCTACATTGTTGCGCGTCTATTAATTATATATACGTTGTCCTCGCACATGCCATCTATTCCTTCGAGTTCCTGTGCCTCCTCCGTGACGAAGTCGAGGCTTCCTTCGCTCAGTATGATACATGCCAGGTACATCTATGGTGGTATATCCTCCTCCAAAACGCCAGTGAACGCCATTTGCCATGCAAAACTCAATTATCACAGTTCCCACTCGTCGACCCGTCGTCCCATCTTATACACACATTGTTCCGTCCCCACTTGAACGCTACGCCAGCAACGACAAGCGCAATAGCGATCATGATGATGATAGCGACCAAGAAGCAGATGAAGCGGCGCTTGTTGTACTGTTGCTTTCGATAGTAGGCTGCTGATGGACTTTCCTGTCGCTTGAACGGGCTTGGGGATGCGGAGCGCGACACGCTGGTGTTGGGTGGGAGTAAGAGGTTCTCGGCTTCGGCGTGGAAATTGTAGGCTGGTGGAGGGACGTTTGGTGCTTGCTATCTTTCATCAGTACTCATTCCCATCACTGAAACTGCTCTGTACATACATCCAAGAACGGATTCGGACTCGGTATCGGTGATGGAGGTGGAAGTGGGTGATTGGCCTCCACATCGTGAAGTTTGTATGGATTATTGGAAGACATCTTATCTGATCAACAACAACAACAACGACTTATTCTTTCTTCCCACTAGATAGGTACCGTCACCAGAAAGAACACCAAGAGAAATCCCCATCTACATATACCTCCTCCCTCCCACCCACTTGACATACAACATACAACCTCCAACCCACAACAATACCCTCTCACGTAACCCTCCTCTTCGCAAAACGCGCAAAAGTGACCAGAATGGCGAAGCACGGCTTCGCTTGCTTCGCTTAGTGGCTGAGCACTTCCATTCCTTCCGTGCATACGATACGATACGACGCCCCTGCAGAAAAAGGGTTAAAAGGGGATATTTTCCCGAAAAGGGAGCCGTGGGGGATGGATGGATGGATGGATGGATAGGCGGTGTTTGTGTTTTGCTTGGGCTGCGATGGCGGATTGGGGTTGGTATGGGTTGGCTGTTTTTGGGCGAGGAGGAGGAGGGGACACGTGATTGGGGATTTTCGGGATCGGGAGGTTTTTTTATGGGGGGGCCTTGCTTGCTGACGTCTTTTTAGGGGTTGGATGTCAGGCGGTGGGTTTGGAATTGTAGGTGGATGAAGGGTGGAGGTGAGGTGAGGTGAGGTGAGGCTTGTGATGCGGTGTGGTATCGTGAGGGGGCAGAGGGAGTGGAGACTTTGACGTATATTCATTTCTTTTTTTCCTTCGGGTGAGGTGCAGAATGAATGTATGTGATGCGTGAGAGTGGAGACTTTGGGGTATGAGGGTTCGTGTTCATTTCTAGATTTCGATGATTTTATTGAAATATAGTTTTTTACACTGTTATGAATGGTTTCTGTTATGATATCTAGTGTTGAAATTGGAATTGAAGTGAGGTACTTTGTTTCAGTGACACTCGGTGTCATTTTAGGGCCACCTCACTAAAGTTTCAGGCTTTCAATCGCTAAAATCCCTGGGTAGACAGGCTCTTCGTGTCACTAATGGCTTTCTAAATGTATAGAGTTATAGTGCTGACCGTCACACTTTCACTTCCCAGCCTGAAAACTCATTCCCTTTCCCCATTCAATCAATTAATCTAAGGATAATATCCATTAACCATTAACCTTAAAGTCATCTCGAGTATCCGTGAGGAGAAATCGACCAACCAAAGCTGTGCCGCTCAGCAACCGCACACTGCCACCCAATATCACGTCTCTCTCTCGAGAGCCCCAATCACAAACGGCTCTGTTTGACATTGCATCCATCTTTTCGAACTTATCCTTTGGTTTGAAGCTACATAAAATGCAGCAAAATGGAACAGAAGTATCGAAAACCACCACAGCCTGTATCGAAGATGGATGAATTCCCCACTTCACGATACCGGGACCGTGGTAATTGGAAGAAAGAGAGCTGTACATAAGAACCGCGCCCCGCAAGAAGCAGTAAAGTTTATGTCAAGAACTTGCCCGTTTGAACCGTCAACATGAAGTTCTCCCACTCTCTAACTTTGTTGCTCGTATCAGCAACACATGCACTCGCAGCACCAACCCCCAGCGTCCCATCCGTAACGCTCACCTTCCGCGATAGTCACGGCACCGTCACGCTTCGCCAGGACATCCCGTTGAACAACCTCGTCGTCAGCATTCGTGCGTCTCCTCAGCCCCTTCCTCTTCTCTGTCTATCACTTCTCAGCTAACTGGAATCATAGCTCCGAGCCCGCTCGCGTCGACAGCGGACAAGTGGGCGGATTTCGATAATGTTTGGTGTGGGATTGGGAGCCCGCCTGGGGCGCCGGCCAGTACGGTGAGCTGGGATAAAGAGGATGTGACGCATTTTAGTCCGCCGATTTTGGTGGGGTTTATTAGGTGTTGTAGGGGGACGAAGGAGAAGTGTGAACGTTGAGGGGGGTTGTTTCTGTGTTTGTATTGTAGTTGGGATAGAAAAAGTAATTCGAACGTGTGGTGGAGCTGTATATGTATGTAAAGGGACGGAATCAATGAGATAAACTTCGAAAGCATGAAAGAGGATAAGAAAGCACGCTAATTTGCAAATTGACCTGAACTTATGATGGTGGACACTTGTCTACGCTAAACAAAAATGCTGGACCCAACATGGCTCAAGATGTCTTCGAGAGAGACGTTATTATACGCGCATTCTATTGATGCTGTCAGAACATTCGAAGCTTGAGCTTTGGCAGTATACGCAGTGCTCTGTTGGTGTTGAAGCTTGGAAGCAATTCGGGAAGAAAGTTTGTAACCGTGCCACGTGATCGGCCTGTGGCGCATTTTAGCGGACCATTTTTCTTCAGCCAGCCGTGCCTCACAACGGCATCCAAACGAACAACCCACGAACAATCATTGTGGAGGCTCAGCGAACATAACATCGAGGCAGTGTCTGGCGAGTTCGGCTGATTTTCTTCGTTACGAAGTCACAAATCATGACCTCAAGAAGAGGAGAAACCAACCTCCGCGCCGATTCGAGGATAATCTGTCGTTCCCTCGCTTTTCTTCCCCGCATACCCGCGAAACACCGTTCTTTTCTAAACTGCCGGACGGAGCGGCGATCTTCTAGGGCATGACCCCGAGATCTACCTCTTATAACAGATCCAATGGCGATGCGTGGTGGTCGTCATGCATGCCACCATGGATCAGTGCGGGGTGGAATGCCTGTATGGGGTTTCTTGTCCTGGGTCACAACTGTACTCGTACAGTCGGACATGCAGGAACAGATTCTCCTTGAACAAGACCAAGAGAAAGATTCTCCCTCGCGCGGTGAGCTGGCGGGGTTTCTTTGACCCGAAGAGAGGCTCGGGGTGAGTTGTGTCGATAGCCTGGGTTCAGAAAGTTTTGATCCCGAAATTAGGTTTGGGATATATAGCTACCCTGGCTCAATGCCTCGCATCTTTGTTTCTGCGGTTTTTGATCTCCTGTTTGTTGATTCAAGATGTTCCTTAAGTGTAGAAAAGTCGTTTGGGCTTTGCTCATTGGAACTGTGAGCGCTGGAACGGTGACTTATAGCATTCCAGCAAGTGTACCTACGTCCGCGACGCCGTTGGATGTTGCTCCAGTTGGGATATCGTGAGTTTTCAATGGCATATAAAGTACTAGTTTGACGAGATTCAGATTCGAATTTTTTACCTTCCCATCGTACTTCCTCAATGTCTCGGCGACGAATCAATGTCTGAAGAATTTCGAGACTTTGACAGGAGTATGGCCTCCGATCCGAATTGGTGGAACAACACAGTGAGTCAGTTCAGTCGAGAGGATTACAGCTCTCTGATTATGGATAGAGATCGAGCCACTTATGATCCTTCTACATCGGCATATGTTGTGTATTCGGTTGCCGCTCCGACTGATGCTCCTGCGAGCTTGACTTTTGGTCAATCCTTTATGTCTCTTGCTTCGACTTATGCTGGAAACGTAGTTCTGGGCGAGTAAATTCCATTGACAGACGTACGGAGTAGTTGCTGATGGAAACCAGGTCTCAATCGAGCACACGACAACATCTCGAACACAATCGCAGCTGCTAAAGTCGCCACAGCGAAAATGAGTAATCTGCGAGCAATCGAGCTGGGGAACGAGCCCGAATGTACACCTCCCTCTCCAACTTTCTTCCCAGCACAATCTCTGACCTCAATCAGATTACCTAACTGACGATCAACCCATCGCCACAGAATCAGGAACCTGGACACCCGCCATCGACGCCGCCTCCCAAGACAACTGGGACATCCTCGTCGGCAGCGCCCTTTCCAAAACAAACATAATCCAAGCCGGCAACTCCAACTCCGCGCCTCCCACCTGGGGCGCCGCCGAACTCATCGCCACAGAAAACGACACAGTGCAATCCTACGTCTACGATTACGCCCACCACAACTACCCCGGCGGAACCATCTCCTCGCTCATGTCACACAGCGACATCAGCTCCAACCTCGCGATCTTCAACGACGATATCGCCGCCGCCGCTACCACAGGCAAAGACTACGTGCTGGGAGAAACGAACTCGGTTTCTGGCGGCGGGGCAAGTACCGTTAGTCCGCTCTTCGGCGCCGCGCTCTGGACGCTGGATTATTCTGTCCTAGCTTCCAGCCTGGGTATCAAGAGGACGTATTTCCACCACGGCACCATCGGTGCTTGCTACTACTGTTTCTGGGGGCGCTACGATATGGGGGCTCCATACTACGGGGCCTATGTCGCGACGGCGTTCATGGCTGGCGCGGCAGCGGTGGTGGAGCTGGATGATGGGTCGACGGATTATGCTGCGTATGTGGTGTTTGATGGCGCCGGGAGCCCGTTGAGGGTTTTGTTAGTTAATAGTGATTATTATTCGAGTGGGACGAGGGGGTCGGAGACGTTTGTTTTGGGTGGGTTGGGAGGAGCGGCGAGTGTGAAGAGTAAGAGGTTGACGGCGGCGAGTGCGAATAGTAGGGTTGATCAGGGTGGGAATCCGACGTTTGGGGGGCAGACGTTTGCGAATGAGACGTGTGTTATTGGTGGGACGGAGACTTTTGAGAGTACGGCCGTGAGTGGTGGGACGGGCAGCTTTGTTGTTGGTGCTAGTGAGGCTTTGCTTGTATATCTGCAGTAGGCGGTCGAAAAGCGATTTTTTCAGCAATAATCAATAACCAAAATTACAACTTCTGAATCGAGACGGAAGTTGTAAACTTCGAAAAACGCTACACTGTGTGAAGTGTGTGCACCCAATCGAAATTATGTATAATTGGAACGACCATACAAACCTCGCCGGGGATATACGGGTACCTCATCATCATCAGGTACAAAACACAACTCACCTGGGATGAACTGCCGAAGCCTAAACTCTCGGTACATGGCGCATGATCTCTATTGTGGATCCTTGATCTGGGGTAAATTCCCTGGGCGGCCCGGAGTTATATCTCGGCAAGACAGGGGAAAGCATGGTTTAGATGAATAAACATTTGGTTATATTGGGTGCGTGTTCCTGGGAGGAAAATTGTTTCTTGGAGATAAGATCTTTATCTTAGCAACAGCAACGTCTCCTCGACTTTTGAAAGAAGAAATCGAGACGAGATGTTTTTCGGTCTCGTGGCATTGCTGCTCGTAGGGCTAGGATCTGCTAGTGTCCAGATCGTGAGATGGTATCCCATGCCTCTACCCCAATTGAGAAACTGACAGGTTAAACCAGGTCCCAGGAGCAACCATCACGACCGCAGGGACGAACCAGCACATGCAAGCCCACGGCGGCGGTATCGTCGAAGTCTCCGGGACCTACTACCTGATCGGCGAAAACAAACTCAACGGCAGCGCTTTCCAATCTATCAACTGCTACTCCTCAACCGATCTCGTGTCCTGGACCTTCGTGAACAAAGTGCTGACGCTGCAAGCGAGCGGGGATCTGGGGCCCAATAGGGTGGTGGAGAGGCCGCATGTGATGTTTAATGAGAAGACGGGGAAGTGGGTTATGTGGATGCATATCGATTCGAGTAGTTATGGGGAGGCGAGAGCGGGGGTTGCGACCAGTAGCAGTGTTTGTGGGAGTTATACTTATTTGTGAGTTTGAGGGGTGAGAGTGCTGGTTTTGATGGAGTGCTGATGAGGGTAGGGGTGCGAGTAAGCCGTTGGGGTTTCAGAGTAGGGATATGAATGTTTTCAAAGGTGTGTAAAAAAGAGTGAGGATAGTATAGGAGACGGCTGCTGACAGGAACTGGATACCGATGGTACGGGGTATCTTTTGACGGAAGATGTGAGTGGAATGAATGGAAGTGAGAATTGATTCTGACGATGTCCAGCGTGCGAATGGTCTTCGAATCGACAAACTTTCAGATGACTACCTGAGCGTTGAATCTGCAACACATCTTTACGCTCAGGATTATGAGGCTCCAGCACTTTACAAAAGCGGAGACACGTATTTCATGTTTGCAAGTCATGAAAGTGGATGGGGTGAGTAGCATCTGAAGAATAGACGAAACAAACACTGAAAGAGAGATAAGATCCGAACGACAACATATACTGTACTGCGACAAACTTAAGCGGACCTTGGTCGGCATGGGCAACCTTTGCCACATCAGGATCGAAGACCTTCAGCTCGCAGACTTCTGCTGTGGTGAGCATTAATGGAGTAGTGATGTATTTTGCTTTGTGTATTTTGAGGATGCAGCTGCTAAACCTCGATAGATACATGGGCGATCGATGGGAATCGAAAAATTTGATGACTTCGACATATGTCTGGCTTCCGTTGACCATATCCGGAACAACAGCGAAACTAGTAAGAAGACTGTCCTCTCGTGAGACATTGACTGACAACTCAGACCAATGAGGTGAACTGGGTCTTAGATATCGCAGGAGGAAAGTGGTCTGCAGGACCCGATGAAACGGCGCCAGAAGCAGAAGCTTCGACAAATACAATATCTGGAGGAGCTAAAGAACAGTCTTGCTCCGGGTGCTCAGGTACCTCCGACGTCGGGTATATTGGAGGCTCCGCGGGTGGGACATTGACTTTTCCGAGCATCTCGAGTACGGTTGCAACAACAACGACCATTCGAATCAAGTATATCAACGGAGATAGTACGCAAAGGTATGCGAATGTGTTGGTGAACGGCGTCGCATATGTGGTTGCCTTTTTGCCGACAACGGGAAGTACGCCTGGGACGAGCACATTGACGGTACCGCTAAAGTCTGGAAGTGGGAATGTGATTGAGTTTGAGGCATATAATGGTGGATGGGGTGAGTTATTTCGGGAGCCGAGTTGGTTTTTGGAACTAATATCTGGTAGGACCCGATATTGATCGTCTGATGGTGCCCGTGTCATAATATTTGTGGAGTACGAAGTATTGCAGGCTCAGACAACCTCTTCCACAGCTTCAGTGCTCACGACTTTTGATCGTGCTTTTTCAGAAGCCAAAGCCATGTAGCATCCACTCAAAAGGTCAATTGAATCGTGCCGTGATGGTTTCAGGCATCGAATGATACGTTGCGGGAAAAAGTATCGTTTTCGTAGTATCGATGATTCTCTCCAGCACTGCCATCTTCTCGTAATCATGGATCGCGAGATCAATGAGACATCTGATGTTGGTGGCAAAGGCGCATTCGTACACATTTCCTTAAGCACCGAGTAGAAATCTCCGAATAGAGTGGGGTTCATTATTTGTCTGGATGATAGCTCTTTCCGTGTCGTTTTGATTGCGTTGTCCGTTGCCTCTTCGTATTGTTGTCCAAGCATTCGATTTCGCAAGTAGTTCCCCAGTACCGTTGAAAAGAGAAGTGCTGGTTCTCCGCCCAAAGGCTCATCCGAACTCATGCACCGGTACACGCATGGGATCTCAACCGTGGTGATCGCTTTGGCCTTCAGCGCATATGTTCCGATCTGAATTTCGACATCGTCCAAGTGCGGGTAACTGGTGGCTTGCTGGACAGCTGTCACGGAGACCCAAATGTAGCCAGTTGCACATGCACACAATGAATACTTCGACCCATTCGAGAGGTTTTCTTTCTCAAAGAAGGCTTTTGCCCCATATGCTCGAATATCGGCGAAATTGGCAGTCAGATCTGATCCATATTTGCCTAGTAGCTTTTCATCCGTAACATTGAGATCCGGCAAGTCGATGCCAGAATCCGTTCGTGAAGTTATGTAGAACATTGGTTGGGTCATGTATTCGGTGTCAAGTATCCCATCTTGAACACGGCTGATCCTTAGACGTGGGCTCGAAACTATGGTTGTGAGCGGCGGGTTCTTGATAAAGGCAAGCATTGCGTCTTACACTCTGTAGATACAATAGCCTCCTGGATGATGTCTGGCAAATGTGTAAAGACTCTCTCGCTTTGAGACTTGACATCGATGAACGACGGTGTCCTACTTCGGCTTGTGACGTAGACGTCCTCTGAAATATCCATGCTGAATATTCTTTAAGGAATTGATTGATCGACGACGGAAACTAAGATACGGCGGGGAGATGATGCTTATCATTGATAGAAAGAAGATAAGCAGCGGTGACGGAGGTTTAAACTGTAGGGAGGGCCTTGCTTGCTGTTATTCCATTGTGGTTCCGGAACGGAGGAAACGATCTCGTATTGAGAAGCATCGCTAAATTTAGGTGTCCACAGGGCGAGGTGAATACGAGGTTATGGCGAATGGGACGAATGATGACATTTCTGAAACGCAGACCGACAGGATCTCGAACATGCGGGACGGACCTTAAGAGGAGGTGATCCTGGTTTGAGGTGGAAGAAGGGTGCTTGAGAACTTGCTTTTTACAGTTGAGATACAGATATCACGTGATATCAAAAAGTAATCCACTTTTGCACTTGCAGCTGAGGTCGTATAGGTATATATGAATAGACGAGGGATATCAGCAGATCGTCTTCTCATCGTCATCGTTATCAAGGAGTACCTCAACGCCCATGATCTTTTGTAGACGGATAAGCTGACCCCGACAAGGTTGCTGCTGAAAGTGTTGACCGCTCGTCAGGAAACACATCGCTCTGAGAGGCGAGAGAAGAATCGATTCAGTAGGGAGGTATGCTCATGTCGATCTGAACCATGAAAAGCGGCAGATTTGAAGACTTGGATATTCCTGGCTGGTTGTGAAGAGTCATTGCTGTTTGCTGGGATTCGCGTCAATTTCGTGAATTCATGCGGACAAACAGATAGCCCCACATTGAGTAAAGAAACTGAATGCAGAAACAATCAAACAGAACATTGGTTTCTCTTGTTAACAAACGAGAGAACTTCTCATCTATACAATTGTGCTTGTCGTATTGCAGACCTCCCTGTCGTCAAAGTCAAGAGTTGAGAAAGGGGTCATCGGCCAAACGCGTTTCTTTTTGCCGACGCGCCGAATATTTTTCTCGAATCTCTCCACATTCTGCAACATTGCCTGTTGCGGACATAGCATTCCAGATCTTGTTTCGTCGCCCAATTCCGCATCCAATATGTCCGCAGAAGTTGTCAAGAAAAGAGGAAGGCCTAAGAAGGTCATCTCGGATCCTGTCGAGGTGGAATTGCCAGATTTGAAGAAGAAATCCACCACTCGAGCAAAGTCGACGAAAGCTGTCCCAAAGCCTGCGAAAGTACCCACCACCACAGCTGCAAAGACAGTGCAACCTAAAAAGAGTGTATCAAGCTCCAGTGGAACTCCTGCGACTTCAAAGACCTCATCTCAGCCCACTGCACCTTCAAAATTAGCCAAGGCAGTTTCAGAACAACCAGAATCGAAGAGAGCCGCTGCCCCAGTGGAGAATCCTACAATCAAGGCAGAGCCACCGACTTCCAAGATCTTGGAGCAAGTCAGAGAACTTGAGGCCAAGAAGTCAACGACTCAACAACCATCACAACCCTCAATGCCTGCCAAAGCTGTTTCTAAGACCGTAGCAGCAGCGAAGTCTACACCTCCTTCGAATACACCCTCTACGAATACGAAACCTGCTGCGGAAGTGAAAGCTCCAACCTCGAACCCTCTATCGAAAAAGCCTGCAGCTTCTCCTCCACCACCTCCTCCAAAACCAACCTCGAAACCGCACATCCCAATAGCAGCATTGAATTCCGAAATCGTGTCAAACATATCTACACGAGCAGGCGCAAGACCGAATACAAGTGGGAGCAAAGACTTGCCCAAGAATTATCAATCGGTGGCAAGAAAGGTCCGGAATACTATTGTTGCACTACCAATTTTGATTGGCACAAGTTATATTTTGTATCAAAGATGTAGGTTCTAGCCATCCAGAAGAAGGGTTTCGCAGACTAACATCCTTCAGTTGTGCTAGGAGAAGAGCAGAAACAGTTAATTCCAGTACAGCCAAAAGAGTCACCAGAGCTACAAGAAGTCGAAGTGGGCAAAGTTAAACCTCCGAGTGCCAGCACGGCTTCTAGCTAGGTCCTTATTTTGCTGGATGAAATAATGTATATGGTTGCGATGTGTAGTCTGATAATGGGTTGGGTATGTACAGAAAATCTCAACCTTTGATACCCCAAAACATTCCATCCGATCTGATGTCTGGTTTCGGACGAACTCGTCCATTTTAAATCCCGAGCTTTGTAGTTGCGTGTGGAGAAATCCCTATGTTTGGCTCGAATACGATCATTGTTGTTGGTCAGGATACCGCGAGTGCTAAAATCCTAAAAAAAAATAAGTATGAACCCGTGTTCAAGTGTTTCATTTCAGTTGATAGTCCTAGTATCAATTTCTTCTTTTGGAGCGACTCCATTGGAAATTGTCAACACCCTCGATTAAAGCCCCATCGACTATTAGTGAAATCAAGGTGTCTTGATTCGATAGATCATGCTGCACTCGTTGCTCCGACGATCTTATATCTATAGAGTAACTGCCGCATCCAGCACCGGTAAGATCTTGCTCGCTCGCGTGCAACGCTGACCAAGCCAGGGCATCACCGACACCATCCAATCACACTCGCCTATTCGGCTTCTTGGGCCAATGGTAAAATTGGCCTATTCTGCGAGTGCAGAGCGGTAATGATCAGTCTTGTAGAAGAATAAGCCCACTTGTTACGGTGAATTTTCGTTGCCATACTCAAGTCTTCGTCTCGTTCGTGTTCTACATGTTTCAAAATACGAAGAAGATCTGGACTACTTGAATCCAGTCGTCACTATGATACTCTGGATTATTCTTACGGTGCTTTACGGCACAGCTGCGGCTGTAGCTTCAACATACGCTTCATCGAATTTCTCGATGGAAGCATATGCAAGTCGGACATACTTCTATACCGGTGGACATTATGAGAATGTTGTGAGTACTACAATCTCAATCATGACTTGCTTACTTACTAATAAGTTTCAAGTCCTTTGGTGAAGTGATGACTGGTCAGATGTATGTGGAAAAACTCGTGCCACTGAAGCCAACGCAAAAGTACCCATTGATCTTCATCACGGGATCAGGCCAGACATCCACAGTAAAGTCTCTTTCCAAATCGATAACATTCTCCTAATGACTGGAACAGAATTGGCTTAATACACCAGACGGCCGTGAAGGATGGGGCTCCTACCTCCTCTCGAAAGGATATACTCTCTACCTGACAGATCAACCTCAACGAGGACGATCTCCATGGGTGCCAGGAGAGGGTACAATCTCAATGTACAACGTCTCCTTCATCGAAGACTACTTCACCTCGCCCCAAAACGCAGATCTCTGGCCCCAAGCTCATCTCCACACTCAAGTAAGCCTCTTTGTTTCTCCCCAACTCACCAACTTACACCCTCTCAGTGGCCCGGCTCAGGCACCAAAGGCGACCCAACCTTTGACGCATTCTTCTCTTCAGAAATCCAACAACAAGCCAACGATACTCTCGCCGAGACCCTCAACGTAGCCGCTGGCGTCGCGCTCCTCGACAAAATCGGCTCCGCAATCATAATCACGCATTCGCACTCTGGTCCCTACGGCTGGGGCATCGCTGACCGGCGCCCTAACCTCGTGAAAGGAATCGTCGCTCTCGAACCCGAAGGTCCTCCTTTCGTGCAAGAGGTCATTCGTTCTGGTCCCGCGAGACCGTATGGGATCGCCACATTGCCGCTCACATACTCACCCTCCATCACCAATCCGTCAGAACTAGTTACTCAGACTATCGCTGCACAGGGCGTGAACAGGAGCTCGTGTATCCTGCAAGCGGAGCCAGCGAGGAAACTTGTCAATCTGGCGACGATTCCCGTATTCGTGATGACGAGTGAGGCGAGTTATCATGCTGTTTACGATTATTGCACCGTCGACTATCTGAGGCAGGCTGGGGTGACGGTGGATTATTTGGATTTGCCGGAGGTGGGGATTCATGTGAGTTCTGTCTCTTTTATTTTGAGTTTTGGGGAACTGGTGCTGATGGTGTTTGTTTCCTTTAGGGAAATGCACATTTTAGTTTCATGGAGTTGAATAACTTTGAGATTGTGCCGCATGTTGAGGAGTGGATTGGTAGAAGGGAATAGTGAGTATCTAGGCTTCAGGATAAAGGTCCAGTGGGTGAGGCTTCGAAAAGCAGTGTCTTTCTTCGAGCATGACTATTCATATGATTCATGCACTTCATCAACTTGGAGAGCGTGGATATGCTCTCTTGCCGAATTGCCAGGTATCGTACTCTGGAATTAGCAGATCAGGAAGCCTGCATCTTGTCCTGGTTCGGACTGCCGGCGCTGATACATTGTACTGCACGTCTGAATTGTGCCTCGTCTTTCCTCACTTATCCCAACAAGAAATGTTAGGGTTTTGGGGCCAGTAATCTTTCCATCGGGGCCTACTACAATGTTTACGAGCAAATTTTAAGAATTTCTCTTCGAGCACTCTTTTTTCTCTTCTGCGGTTTCCGCTTCCATCTTCGCTATCCCGTTGGGCTTTCTTGACCCCATGTCACAACATGCAGTCAACAACAAGACGTCAACATGTGGAGATCTGCCTCCTTGTTCTGCCCACAGAGATTCTCATGAAAGCTCTCTGCATGCTTTCTTTTCTTCCAGATGTTCTTACTGCATCAGCTACATGCCAAAGGTTGAGATGCGTTTGGATTGAAGATGCAGCCGTCATTTAGACACGTTGGTCCACGAAGTTTGACGTCTGAGCCTCACGCTCGTCAGTCCCTCGCAGAACAGCGAAGTTTGTCATTCGAAAAGTCTATATCAACTACTCGAGGTCTCAGTTGGGGGCTCAGTGATGCCTACGAGCAATTCGTTCTCTTTCACAATCGACGAAGTCTGTGCACCATCTTTCAGTTTCCTCGTCGTCCCAAGACACCAATGGCGAAGCTTGGGAGTACCTCTGTCTCGACGGCGGCGAAGACATAATTCAAGATTCCACATCAAAACTCCCATATCTTACATCAACCAAAAGTTCTCCATCCAAGGCACTTCGATTATTTCCTTCAACAAGCGGAGTCACCAATTTCTCGAAGTGGTTCAAGTGACTATTCTAAGTACCGAGACAAAATCTGAGCTTATAGGACGAAAAGGGCAATTATTCGTATACATGTCCGAGTGGATGTTGGATATACGATGCTGAGAAGAAGGCTGCGAGTGTTGGAGCTGTGTGCGCCGATAAGTGTAATTTTTCAGTCGGTGCGATTTGATGAGGCTCACCTGCCTAGAATGGCGATTAGAAGGTAATACGTGAGGAGGCTTGAAGCAGTAGTCATGTCAGCTCCGAATTTGAGCGTCAAGCGACGCTTTTCGGATGTTCGAAGGGGCGTCCACGCCCACTTGGTGAAAAGAAAGGTTCCAGGAGGCGAAATATCAATTTCTGCACAATTGCGAGCAACATTCCAATTATCCCACAATTCAAATACTCCTACTGTCCTCCAAGCCTCCCTTCTCAAACGAACAACCAACACGGAAGTCCGCAACACACCCAACTTCCTAGCAGCTGACCCGGGTCACGTGGTGTCAGCATCTCACGCTAAGCTTCGTACGTACATTGCAATCGCAACAGCCACTCAGCGCTAGCCCTGCAAGATCTGCCCCGGCTGATTGGCCAATGTCTTACATCCAACATCTGAGCCTCAAAGCAGGCCGCGCTCTAGCCGCCACAACCAATGGCAAGACTTCTATTTATGTTGCATGGGATTTCTGGCTGTGTATCAGATCAACCTTGCCTTAGCTTTGCGTAGGCGAACTTCCTCCTTCAGATGTAATTGTCAAATGTGGTGGTGCGAAGGAGGCTGACTGCTGGGAGGATGGGAGGAGCGAACAAAATGTACCGGTTTTGCTGATTTGGGGACTTTTGTGTTTCTTTCCTCTTTTTGCACGTGCATTTGATTTTTGCGTTTCGTTAAGTTGAAAAAAGCCATGGATAATGAGAATGTGGATGCGGATAATGATAGGAGTAGTTTGAGGGAGGCGGTTGAGATGGCTGGTCTTGGGAGAGGAGATGAGCGGGATTCAGCATCGCAGTCAAAGCAAACGTTGGCGATCCCACGAAAGCCGATACAGAAATCGATATCCTCGCATTTCAGAGAGAACATTTCGCCAACGAGTCCAACAGCACCGAGCAGGGTTGTATTTCCAGATATCGAGATGGTGTCACCAGAATCGCTGCGAGAGAGGAGTATCGGGGAGGACACCAGGAGTTACAATTTTGACTTCGACTTCGTCAGTCCTCAAAGCATCAGAGCTCCGTCTCCAGATCCGAATCGGGAATTACCCGCGATCATGGAGGAGCCAGCAGTAGCCGAACGTCCAGTGTCTTTGGTTTCGGCAATGGAGGAGGAGATCCGAGATGAAGTGCCGAAATCGCATTCGAATGAAGCATATCAAGTACCACCGCCTCCAATAGATAATGATTACAATCCCTATCAAGCAATTGGAAGCCAAGTCGACCTCCTCAAAGTTGCTCCTGCGAAACGGAAAGGCACGAAGAATTGGTTCTCAAGATACAGCGCGGATTGGTGGTTAATGGAGTTTCTAAGTTGTCTGGTCAGTTTGTTGGCAACCGCTGCCATAGTTATCATTTTGAAGATATATGATGGAAAGCCGTTATCGAAAGGGCCGCATTCGATAACGCTTAACTCCTTGTTGGCGATTTTCATCACAATAGCGCAAATCGGACTAGTAATCCCTCTTTCGGAGGCCCTGGGCCAGCTGAAATGGGTGTGGTTCAAGGAAAACGAGAGATCTTTAGTGGATTTTGAAACGTTCGATGAAGCGAGCAGAGGGCCGATCGGTGGAATGAAGTTTTTAAGGACATTGGGATTTGGGTATGACAAAAACCCCTCGTTCGGAATGAAGTGCTGACAAAACACTTTCAGACACTTAGCCAGTATTGGAGCGTTGATATCGGTCCTTGGACTTGCGACTTCCCCCATTACTCAACAGATTATTTCATACAGGGAGCATCTCGTTCCAGGTACTTCCGGTCCTTTGGCTCAAGCTGCCAGAAGTGACGTTTTCTTGGCTTATAATCCTATTCAAGGAAGCACAGGTAAGCTATCTGCTGATATCGTCTAAGAGAAAATTCTTATTCCTGCAGGTGTACCTGATCTCAGCATGCAGCAAGCCGTCAAGATGGGACTTTTCAACGCGGCCAACGAATCGATTTCTGCTAGTACACCATCTTGCTCGAGTGGAAACTGCACCTGGCCAGACTTCAGCTCACTTGGCATTTGTTCAAAGGTCGCGAATGTAACAAGCTTTCTCACCGTTTCCCCTCTCGCTACGAACCTCTCGGCTTCCATCGGATATATGGTAGACAACAATGTTACTCTACCAAATGGCGCCTTCCTTCAAGCTGGCGAAATGGCAATGAACATCACCACTGCTCCAAATGTGGACAACAGCTCATCCGTATCGCCCGTCAACGGTTCTCTTGCTTTTGCCAACGAGCCAAACGCTGCATATACAACAATCAGCGACCACTATGTCATCTGGCAGAACACTGCCGGTCAAGGGCAGGCTGACTTTGGCGCTATGGAAATCCTCTTATACTGGTGTGTAAACACCTACTCAACACAAGTCACCGCGGGGATCTCCAGCACAAGCATCAGTTCCACGTCCGTGAACATCGCCTCTACCAATACAAGCCTCACTCTCCCAGATAGCAATAGCGCCAATGGGACTTTTCAACAATGGGGCGAACTAGCCATGAATCCCTCCAATAGCAGCGACAACTACACCGTCGATGGGTCCGCCAACGCCGCTTTGGCTGCGTACATGGGGACCACTTTCCGGGGAACGTATGAAATTGGCCTCGGTGGCGGATACACCACCGACGCAGCGCAAGTTCTCGTCTCAGCTCTATTTGGTGAGCCGGGTCTAGCAGGTGCGAGGGGTCAAGTAGCAGACGACATGCAACTCTCAGGTGTACAGAACCTGACTCAGAATATCGCCACGGGTATGACCAACAAGTAGGTCCCCCTTTACCCGTCACTCGCCTAATTTCGCTAATCAGGAACAGTATTCGTGACAGACAATTCGCAGGCCAGGCGGCGACGGGGACTTCTTGGGTTCTTGAAACATATGTTCATGTTTCTTGGCCTTGGATCTCTTTCCTAATCGTCTTGTTGGTGTCGTCTTTTGCTTTCCTTTTGGCGACGATTGTTAAGACGAGAGCGGTGAAGGTGGATGTTATGCGCTCTTCGGCGTTGGCAACGATGTGTGCTTTGGGTCAGGAGGTGAAGGGATACATGGGACCGGTTGATTTGAGAGGAAGCACGTTTGAAAAGGCCGAGGGTCTGAGGGTTAGGCTTGGGAAAGGAGCGACGGGGTGGAGTTTAGAGGGGAGGGGTAAAGAAAGGGAGGGGATGTAACGATAATGTGGTTTTATGTCTGCGTATTAGCGAGTATCTTTGTGGAGTATGTACATTATGGTCTATGGAATATTTTACATATTGACTACTCGTCTCGCGTGAAAGCCTTTCTACCAATCCAATTCCTAATTCTATAATCCCGCTCTTTTCTTCATATCCGCCACCCTAGTTTTCGCAAATGGGGTCGCAGCTTCCCATACATGATCCGGGACATCGTAAATGAATCTAACAATGCCTTCTGGACCGTGTCTGAGTACGTGAGGATTAGCATTCCATCTTCTTCCAGAAGTTCGATGTCGGATGGGAGGTTACTTACGTGATGTACATGCTTCCAAGGTTAATGGACTCGTCGACGACTTCTATCAGCCGATCTAGAGGAATATCCCAGGTAGTTGGATCTTCTTTGCTATATTGATATCAATCAGTATGTGTCCAGGAAATAGGAGGTGTAGATTGTCATTCGGGCGAAGATGGGCCTGGCTGTACAAATGAAATACGCAGTTCAAGCACAATTTCAGGACCACAGGATCAGGCACAACTTACTAAAGAAACTCCCAAAAGATCTTCACGTCCACATCTCTATTAACCCCAAAATCCCGAAAGATCTTCCCCTGGGTCCCAAGCACTGCTTTCACTGCCGGTGTTGCAGGAACAGATGGCACTGCTGGAGCTCCGTTCTCTGCCGGTTTCGCTGGGATCGCTGCCTTTGCGGGAACACCTGCGGTTCCTTCATCGGAGAGCAAGGTGTCTAGCTCAACAGCCTCGTCACTT
Organism: Mollisia scopiformis; assembly: GCF_001500285.1. Taxonomy (NCBI): domain Eukaryota; kingdom Fungi; phylum Ascomycota; class Leotiomycetes; order Helotiales; family Mollisiaceae; genus Mollisia; species Mollisia scopiformis. The sequence goes on from NW_017263608.1 coordinate 278,613, forward strand.
GGCTGATCGATCTCCTCTAGAGGATAGTCTTGAGCTGGCGGCCAGCCTTCTTTGCGGCGTATGACGAGGCCGCGGCCGGGATGTGCTTCCCATCTATTTACTGGTGTTAGATCTTGGCTCTAAAGTATGAGAACAAAGGGACGGAAACTTACACAAACAATATCCCTCGCTCATTTGCCACGGCAAGAAACTCTCTGAATTCTAGACCAGTGAGATTGATCCCACCACGGCCTCTGATGTAGCGATAAAATTGAGGTTCAGAGAGCAGTGTCATCGTATCAAGAGCCAGCTCCTTTGGTCCTCTATTCGCGAACAAATATGCGACAATCTCATCCCACCTCCGGCATTGATATTGAATTCTCGGTGGCCTCTCGCCATTATCGGTATTATCATTCGGGGCGCCAACATATCCAGGGTTCTTCGTCAACGCAAAAAGTATTTTCCCTGCCTCAACCATTCTCTTTTGCTCCGCGTATATTGCCTTCCGGTTCGCTATGCTGAGTTTATCGCTGATGACAATTCGATCTCCGGGGCCTTCGGAATACAGTAATCCAGTGCCATCGCCCTCTCCAACACGAATTTTCCGAGGTTCTATATTCCCTGCTTCTATAGCCCTCTTGTCGATCTTCCTATAGCCGTGTTGTAACGGACCCATGTGAGTGAACTCTCTAGAGAATTTCACCACGCCTACATTCCACCAGTTGTTCAAGAACATGTTGCAGTGCCAAGATGTAGGAACAACCCAGTCGTCGCGGGTGTAGAACGGATCGATCTCGTCTGGTTCCACAGGCTTGTTTTGGGGCGGAGCACCGGCCGAGGTTGTGTAGCCTGCATTTGTGCTGTTGAACCAGTAATTGCTCCATATTCCCAGTTGCGGAACTCCGGGGCCTCCTGACCAGTAGGGTCTCCGGAGCATTCGAGCGGGTTCGCCGCCGCATATCTATCCAGCAGTTTAGTACAGTACGTGTAACGTTTTGGAGAAGGGTGGACGGACATCGTTTATAAAAGAGAAGCCTAGTTCTGATAATGCTTGATCGTCGAAATAGGGTTCTGCGTATGGTGGTTTGTAGCGTTTAAGTGCTCTCCAAGTCGCATGCTTTCAACAATTATGAGTCTTTCGAACATTACCAGGGAATGGTTAATTTGGGACATACCGCCATTTCATGTACCAACGTCTTTGCGACATTCCAAGTATTTCCAAGCCTACAAATCTTAGGGAGAGCACACCCTCTATATCTATCCCCAGCACTTACCTCTCAGCATCCGTCAAATCCGTCCGCAGCAGCGGCTCAAACATCTCAAGACTCAAGGAGACATGAATACCAGGGTCCAAAGGCCGTTCATAAGTGACGCCCGATAGCGGATTAGTGACGATTGGCATCCCCGTCATCACCGAATATCCACTATCGATCCTGAGATCAATCTTCTTGCTAATCTTTCTCTCGAAAAACTTCTGGATCTCGTCGGCGGCTGAGTCGGTGCGCATCTCAAGTCCAGTTCGTGGGTGCAGGCGTAGAAGCTGCTTCCCTTTATCTTTTGCGAACTTCTCCAGTCGACCGCGGAATAGGGCGTCTAACCTGGATAGTGTGTCAGTAGATTCGTAGTTGAATCGGGGAACGTACCAGCCGTATTCATATTCGTTCATAAGCATCATACTTGCCATCTGCAAGCAAGGTTTTACCACTGCCCAAACGACTGGATTCGTAACCTGCACTTTCCATAAGTCTCTCTCCACCAAAATTCCTAAAAGCCAACATACCTCCCATAGTCCATCTAAACCACCCAAAATAGGTGGCACACCAAGATGCTTCGGCAAATCCTTCTCAGTAAGCCATCTCTTCCTCCGGAACGCAGGATGGATATCAATATTCGTCAACTCATTCTTATGTGTCTCGAAATCCAGCGGCTCCAAAGCATTCAATTCCTTGAGCTCGGCGGTTGTGAATCCACGGAATCGCGTTTTCTGGTAGGCTTTTAGCTGGTTTCGTGAGAGTTTTTGTTGGTCTGTTTCGATGAGGCATGGTGGTGGGGAGGAGATTGGTGTTATGCCGCTTTTGCCGGTGTTGAAGAGGATTCGATGGTCTGCTGCTCCGGTTTTGCCGAGGGGGTGGGTGTATTTTTTTGCTAGGTCGGTGAGGTTTTGGGTGTATTCCTGTCGTTTGTCTGCTTGTGTTAGGCAAAGAGCGATGAAGGATTGAGGTCAAAAAATGATGGGGAAGGAGGAGAACTTACTTGGTGGTAGAAGATCCCCTCTAGTATCGTAATATATACGCTGTATCTGAGCAGCCTGAGCAGCCTGACGAGCTTGACCAACCATTTTGGTTGTAAGTGATGGTAGTAGCGAGAAATTCAATACTTCAAGCTTGCCTAATGTTGAATATTTACTGTAACCATGTTGCTAAGGACGGACGGGACATTATGCTTCTACCCGTAATCTCGACAACAAAGAAATTATACGTGCCATAGAAAGAACAATGTAGACGAATGCATCTCGACCTTGCGAGATAATCAACGGGAATGTGCTCAAAGAACAAAGAACATTGAAATGCACGAAGTTTGTCTTTGTTCTTCTGATGGTATACTCCCAACAATGACACTTGTGGATACATAATTATATAATATCATGAAAACCACGTTCAGACGAGGATCGAAAAGGCTGTGAGAATGAGACTGATGAAGCGCCAAGTCAATCGGCCCCTGGAAGAAGGTCTTGTCAAGTCACAGGGTACTAGGTGAACCCTGGACATAACAACATTGAAGGTGATGTACAGAGAAGAGGTAGGAAGACATTCTTTCCGTATTGATAGATTCTGCTCGGTACTTGCCGACAGTGGCTGCGAAAAATTTACAGATCCTTGGTTGAACTAAAGTCTAAATGTAGAGTCTCTGCAGAGACAAACGATGCTGGAATAACCCAAACTGAGAAACGTTACCTGTGCCCCGAAAAAGTCGAGCTTGGCTTCTCGTTTGCACTGACCAGTAAAAAGTGGCCTAGAGGAACGCCGCACTAGCCACAAATGTCGAATCTCACTTCCGACATCGTGCAACTCAAAGACTCTCTCTGTCCGTGTTCAAAGTTGTCCAAATTCACTTTGCTTCACTTGAAAGCATGCCTGGTCGTTCGATATACGTGATAGGCGCGCTTCTGGTCGCAGGCCTATCAATCTTTCTCTCCCGCAGCCCCACAGCCCCTGATTCTGCTCAGCCGAAAACCTTCCCCGGACGCAACAACACCGTTCTCTTCCTCTCAGATACACATGCAGGTCTCGCAAATGTGCATGTCGCAACCAGCCATGCTATCCTCGTTGAGTATCCTGATCTCGAACTTCATTATGCTTCCTTCCCCAAATTGGAGAAAACGATCTCCGAGACATCTGCATTTGCGGCACAGCAAAATACTGCCACGAAAGCGATCCAATTCCATCCATTGGTAGGAAGGAGTTACGCTCAATCACTGGACGATGTAGGTTTCTATATCGCCAATGCCATCCAGCCATCTGGACTTGAAGGTATTGCTTCGCTTTGCAATAACATGCAAGATTTTCTCATGCCATGGACGGCAACGGACTATTTGGCAATATATAAAGATGTTTTGCGTCTCTTGGATGAAATTGACCCTATCATCGTTGTAGTCGATCCTATTTTTGGACCCGCTCTCGATGCTATTAGAACCCAAGGCCGCAACCATGCCATTCTCTCTCCAAATAATTTGAAAGATAATTTCGTGTCCATGCAGCCATGGGCAAGTATGTTCTGGAAATATCCTGCGTAAGTAGCTCTTGCCTCCATCATACTTTCGCGTTCTCTGACCTCCCTTAGAATATCTTCAGGCTATCCATATCCCGTCCCCTGGCGTCTGATACCAGCAAACTTCTACCTCACCATCCGCTTCATCTACAGCGTCCTCCACACTCCTCGCCTCGCGGAGAAGAAAGCCTTTCTCAAAGCTAATGGTATCGCCAAGCCCCTCGACGTCTTTACCATCTACCAAAAAGACTACCTTTGGCTAAGCCAAGGGCTTCCAGAAGCAGAGTTCCCTATGGTCACTCTCCCCTCCAACCTCGTCACATGCGGACCCATCTTCCGCTCTACTGCTCCCGCCGAGCAACAAGATCCCGAGCTCGCAGCCTGGCTATCCCGTGCTCCAACCGTGCTCATCAATCTTGGCAGTAAAGTCGACTATGATGAGAACGGTGCCGGCGAGCTCGTGAAAGTAATCAAAACCCTGCTCGCGAATTCGACAGTGCAAGTCCTCTGGAAGTTCAACAAACGAGGCCCATTTTCTCAGGACGTATTCTCCGAAGTTTCGGACGAGATCAAAGAAGGGAGACTGAGATTGGAGAAATGGCTGAATATAGACCCCGCCGCGATGCTGGAGACGGGACACATCGCAGTATCAGTACACCACGGCGGTGCGAACTGCTTTTTCGAAGCCGTCGGGTAGGATCATCCCAAACCCCCTTTCGTGACTTTACTGATCGAGCTTCTGGCACAGTGTTGGAATCCCGCAGATCGTTCTCCCGCTCTGGGTCGATTTGTATGATTATGCCACTCGCGTAGAATACCTTGGGATTGGGGTGCTTGGTAGTCCTGTCTCGGCACCGAATTGGACGTCGAGTGAGCTGACTACTGCTTTTACCCGAGTCCTTGATGGTGGCCAGGAAGCGTTGCGGATTAAGGAGACAGCGAGGCGGCTCGGGGAGGTGGCTAGGAAAGCAGGTGGGAGATTCAGAGCTGCGGAGGAGATCAGTAAGCTGGCGAGGATGGGATCGGGATAGGGAACAGTAAATGGATAATCTGTAGAGATGGGGTTGTTATAGCCTCACAAAATCATTCGTGATGACTAACAGCTGAGGAGTAGAGTAGATATTGAGATTCGAAACCAGATTTACGCATTACTTGGAAGAAGAGGTCTAGGTAGGTAGGCGGAGTTCAGATGGTTGATTTCGAGAAACTTTGATCAAGTACCGAAATGGCGGGACTTGCTTATAAATCTGTAGTAGAGTCATGCTTTGTGGGGAGAATGAGAGCTTTGAGTTTGCTATATGCCTTCTCGCGGATATCAGTAGGGCTGTGTAGTATGCAAAAAGGAGTTATGTACAAGTTTGATGATGAAGACATGGATGTATCCACTGACGCCAGAAAAACATGAAACGTTTGAGCCTTAGACAGCATAGGAGGGACTTGTCTGTTGCAACTTGGATCAATCGAAAGCAGATGAAGTGAGCAGAGAAACCAGCTGGACTTTAGGGGATCTCAGTCACGTGAAGTCCGTGCCCTTAACTCCGAGGCCCTAAGATGAATCCTTGCTTGTCTATTGTCTTTCCCCTCTATCTCCATACTCCATCATCATCAACTCCGTGGACTTATTTGCAAACTCCGTTATACCCATCTGAATCCTCATTGGCGGTATACAGGACATTGTGGAGCCAAGCATCATCGTTTCTCGCATTTCGGATTCAAGAGCCTGCAAGTTTGTCACTGTTAACCTTTTTTTTCAACACAAACTCTCTCTGGTAGGTGTGAAGATAAGTATCAAGCTTTCCTCTGTCATTTTCTCTTCTGCCCTATTCTATCTCCTTCTGCAAATCATCAAGTGATATCCATCCAAAATGTCTTACCCACCAGTCCCAGTCAACAACGGTAAGCTCCCTTCTCCCCCATCTCTCCCTCTCACTAACAAGCAACTAACAGGCTTTCAATTCGTCTCTACAAGACACCACGACACATACCCTTTCATCGACCCCACCACCCAATCCGACCACACAAACCACTATGTCCTCGTAACCGGGGCATCGAAAGGCGTCGGACGCGCAACAGCCATCTCATTTGCCCGCGCTGGCGCCGCAGGAATAGCTCTCGGCGCACGCTCAGATTTCGGGACCTTGGAGCAGGAAATACAATCCGCAGCCAAAGCAGCATCCAAGCCCGCGCCCAAGGTGCTAAAACTCGAGCTCGATGTAGCAGACTATGCCAGCGTCGAGAAAGCAGCGAAAGTCGTCGAGAAGGAGTTTGGGAAGCTGGATGTGCTGATCAATAACGCGGGGTATCTGGGGGATTGGGTACCGGTTGCGGACACGGATCCAAAGGGGTGGTGGCGGAATTACGAGATTAATGTTGGGGGGACGTATCATGTCTCCAAGGCGTTTATGCCGTTGCTGTTGAAAAGCGGGCAGAAGACTATTGTTAATGTCACGAGTGCGGGGGCTCATGGGTTGGGGCCGGGAGCGAGTGGGTATCAGGGGTCGAAGTTTGCGCTGTTGAGGTTTACGGAATTTTTGATGGTGGATTATCAGGACCAGGGGCTGTTGGCTTATGCTGTGCATCCGTGTGGGACGAGGACGGAGCTTGGGGAGAATATGCCGGAACATATGTATCGTGGTAGGTTTCTTTGATATCTCTTGAAGATGCGTGCTAAACCGTTTTGTAGTATTTACCGATACGCCTGAAATTGCAGCTGACGCGATGGTCTTCCTGACATCTAAAAAGCGGGACTGGCTCGCGGGTCGGTATGTGGATTGTTGTTGGGACATGGAGGAGTTCTTGAGCAAAGAGAAAGAGGTTGTCGAGGGAGACAAACTCAAGATGAGGATGGTCCTTTAAGATACCATTCGGTATACCAATAACCTTCTTCTTCATTGACCTTATTAGGAATACACCACCCTTTCCCCCAATATGTTTATTCTACAATTCTCAGCATCTCTCCCAGTTCCATCATCAATCATCCACCACTCCAACCTAACAGAACTTATTACTCGATATCCAACTCGAAACCGGTTCCCCAAAACATCCAAGACAACTACAAATCTACCCTCGAATCAGCACCCATTTTCCCATCCCAACCCCCAAAACTCAGATAACTCACCTTAGCAACAGGCGTCATCGGACTCTCGCCCCCTTGCAAGCAATTCAATATCAACGTATTATTCCCGCTTCGAAGGAACTCTGCTAGGCAGGTATTCGAGTCAATCGCATCTGCATTGCTCATTAATTTAGACAGTGAGGAAAGAGGAGAAACGGGAGAAGAGTACCTATACATGCATCACTGGTGGCGTTGCATGGTTTATCTATTGCGAGTGCAGAACTGAGAGAGAATGATAGGTAAAGGGTTAGGAGGCGAATTGATAGATACATGGTGGTGGATTCTGGTGCAAAGGAAATTTCAGATGAGAAGAAGGTTGGAAATTTTGTGTATATATCTCCGTATGCAGGTCCCGCATCGGCACTTTCGTCTAAGATTCTGCCAGCGATTCCCAGATGAAGATGTTGAGTTCTTGCAGACAATTGGTCGAGCATCAACCGAGGATATTAAGTGATATCAGGCGGAGCTCTTGACGAATCTTGGGATATCAGCTGGAGATTGGACGAAAGATTTTATTGTGGAGAGCCGCATATTGGTGTCCTGTTAAACTTTTTGGGGTTTGAGTATGCATGTATGATACTGTACCTATAAGTATTGTCACGATGGTCAGAAGTCGAGGTCTGCAGATAGGTATCACAGGTCCTGTCACCTGATGCTGACCTTCTCGTGGAATGTAAAATGAAAAGGGTCCAATATATAAACTTCTAACATCAGAGGACATCTCATCGGCTGTTTTTCCTCTTCTTGTATGTATCAGTCATGGAATTGCCTCAAATAATATCAAATCACGTGAAAATTGCGCAATTCTCTCCTAGACCTCTGGTTGGCTACGGGCAGCATCGTGTAATATAAGTCAACTTCAACGTCCTTCAAACTTCCTCTTTCTTTCTCATTATTTCCTCTGTCCATTTCCTTGCTTTCTAGTTATCCTCGAATCTTTTCCAATTGATTTTCTCACATTCTGGAAGTCTGGAACTTCAATTGAAGTCACCGACAGTCTCAGCATCATGCCACGTCCATCGCGGGCAAGCCCAAGTCAAGATGCCTGTCGCCACAATGCGCTCTCGGGCTCGTTCATGGTCAGCGCTCGGAAATTCTCAGTACGGCGAAATGTTTTGCTCGTCTGAACAGGTCGCCGTACACTAAGCTGTGAGTCAGTTTGGTACGCCGACACTGGCCATGCAGTGCATGCTGGGCTAGATTTTCTGTGTCAATGGATTTGTCGTTGATTGGCGGCAGCAGGCCGACTTCGCATTTCTTATGTTGGTGTGGTGGTATTGGGATTCCCAAGTCTGGTTGGCTTCGCCGGTACCCGATGAGCTTCGATACCGCCAGTCCAGGCTTTTCGAGAATTGTGGTCGAGCGCAATTCGAAATGGTGGGATCCATTGTGTCATGCTGTCCTTCTATCGAAGGCGATTCAGAGGAAGCAATTGGATTCCTTGTCCATCTTGTTCTTGATGTTGTCGAATTTTGCGGAGTTGACTCTCTTACGAAATTCGCAGCAGATCTCGGGGAAGCTCGTACGGTTATCGTCTTGAGGGCTAGAGTGTGGTGGGTCGCCGACCGCTTTCCCCTAGGATTTTGCTCAACTTGACACCAATCCACATGCATCAATATTATTAGCTTCTTGTCAATTGACCAGACAGGTTGTTTGGTTGATGCCGGATTCCCGTCCTGCATGACAAGAGAAGTGCTGTTCACAAGAAACTTGGCAAACACTTCCTTTCACTCCTAACTTCTCACCGTCGTTCATCCCATTATTGAATGAGTTGCTCTTTTTTTCAATCTACTGCAAAATAAATTTAGCGGCAGACTTCCTATACCATCAAAATTGAACCTCAGAACGCAAATGGCAGATCAATTGTCTCTCCCTACGCCATCGAGCACGGAATCGGCCCTACCACCACCACGGAATCGTCTGACACGGCTAAGGAGCTTCCTCAATGCGCCCGTGAAAGATGATTTACTGCTCGAATGTCAACTTCTAGTCCTATCATTTGGTATAGGAATTCAAGATGCGACGTCATTTCCAGACTGTCAGACCTCTTTTCTTTCCTCCGTATCTAACTATTCATTCAATTCATCCTTTAGCTCTAACATTCTCCGGCAGACCATTGCTTTGCATCCAACCAAACCGGAAACACAGTCCTCTTCGCCGTTGGCGTCGCAAGGCTCTCTACCATCTTCTCAATCTCCAACATCGGGGTATCCCTCTCTCTCTTCATCCTTGGCGTCTCTCTCGCAGGACAACTAGGAAATCACATCGGCCCGCGAAAGCGCTGGTGGCTCCTCCTCTCCTCCATCCTACAAACTATAATGGTCTTCGGCGCCTCCACAGTCCAGTATACTGGCCCATCTCCCGTCCCTGACCAAGGTCCACAAGCCCTAGCCGTCTTGTCCTTACTCGCCTTCTCATCCGGCGCCCAGGTAGCAATGGCGCGCGGTCTCAAGATCACCGAAATCACTACCGCGATGGCGACTGCAGCTTATGTCGACATCTTCGTCGATAAAAAGATCTTTCAGAGGAAGAACAGGCAGAGAAATCGGAGGATTGCGTTTTTGATTACCTTGTTTGCGGGGAGTTTCGCGGGTGCTTTTATGTATAAAGCGAGAGGGAGTGCCTTTGCGTTGCTAGTTAGTGCGATTGGAAAGCTAGCGGTTGTTGCTAGTTTGGTGTGGAATGAAGAGATGCCCGAGGAGGAGGTTGAGAAGGTTGCTTTGCAGATGGAGAGGTCACGTGAAGTTGGGAGGATTGCGAGCCTATTCGGGGCTTAGCAGAGGAGAACATTTATGAGAGCGTATGAGGGCTTCTTGGCTCGACTGGAAAGTTAGAGCAGATATGGCATGAGGTTTGAGATTGCATTGGTCCTTTGTGCTGAGCGATGGATTTAGCATGCGAAATATAAATACGTTAACATAGAGGGCAACGGCATGGACCATGGTGATATGCTTCGGGGTGTAGATGAATACTTACAGACCTCACCAACCATTCTGACCTGCGCCATTAAGTGTTGAGGTGGCTGAAATGCATTTTGTTCTCTGTTTAGTTTGAATGTACTGCTTGACTAGCTCCTGTATGTCTGCTTAGGCAACGAAGGATGATAGAAAGGTAGGTTGAAGTGGAATCGTACGGGGGAAAGAAGTTGTTTATTTCTAATGGTAGAAGCTGAGCTCTTATAGTCAGGAATAGAGCGCTAGTGCATGCTAGACTATTCCACGTGATCCATCCATTTCTCTACGATGGACAATAAGTTGTTGTGCAGTAACTAGTCTACTCCGCACAAAACGAAACAACGCCTTTTCTGCATCAAAGTCTTTCATGTCCGATCTAATCGAGGCAGTAATATCGGAATGTATAGATGAAAAGCTATACCCCACCATTAGCTCCAACAATCGAAGCTCGCAGATACTCAGGATCTGAGTCAATCCTTTTGCGATTTTCGCCCGTAGCCAGCTCATCCACATCCCACGAGGTCCAGACGAAGCGGCCATGCAGAAATTCCGCCTGTTTAGATGCGGCCCACACAGCGAATGAGCCACAAAGCTCATCTACAATGTTGTCAGTACATTTTCTCAGCATAGGGAACTTTTTGTATCTCACCAGTATCAAATCTCTCAGGCGTGAATCCCATTGCCTTCCATCCATCAGCATACACCACTCCAGGATGAATGGTAACAATTTGCATCTTCTCTGGTGGAACGTGTAGAGCGATGAGTTGGAATAGCATTGTGCCAGTCATCTTCGAAAGGACGTATGCAGGACGCTCGGCGACCATTAGAACGGCTGTCATGTGGATGACTGCACTTGTGACGTTCACGAGGAACTATGATAAGAAGTGGTCAGTCATGGCCATATGAAGGTTAGAGAGAGGTAGTAGTCACCTTCTGCTTTTCACTCGGTTGAGAATAGAACTTCTCGACAAAGTACAGAGGAGATTTGGCATTGACCTCCATCTGCGACCAAACCTCATCTGCACCAAGCTCGAGTATAGGCTTCGGCTCTGTGAATTTGGCGGCATTGGCAATATATACATCAACAATGATACCTTTCTCCGCAAGGTCCTTCCAGAACTCATTAACCTCAGTCAAGTTGGTAGCATCGCAAACACGACTAATGATCTTTGTGTTAGTGCCGGTAACCTTTGCCTCTTTCTCGAGGGCGGAAACAGCTGTTTCCAGGACTTCAACTCGACGTCCAAGGATGATGACCGTGTCAGCTGCGGCTCGGACGAAGGATCGTGCAGAGGAGAAACCGACACCAGTCCCGCCTCCAGTGATGAGGACGACTTTTCCTGCTTGGCTGAGTTCGGGTCGGGAAGGGGAGATGGCGGGGTAGACGTCTCGGTGGACTTTCTTGGTGACTTCGGTATGAAGGAGGGTCTTGAAAAGTTGATCAACAAATTCTGGATTCATGGCTGATTTGTGGAAGTGAATTGACTTGAAATTGTGTGTTGGAAATGAGGAATGATTGTCTAGTCTGAAGGACTGAATACTAGGAAAGTAGAGGACATATTGACAGATTTATACCAAAGACGTCTGCATTACAAACCATACCGAGGAGTGTCTCCGAATCTAAATTTTCCCGCAATAGAAATCGAGAACTGGAAGACGTCTGTCAGGTAAAAATCGCCCTGCTGCAGTACATTATCTCGAGGATATTGAAGGTGCGATCCTTGAAAAGCTCCAGTTCAGCGGCAAGCGAGGATCAAGTTGGATAGCTTCCACCCAAAAGGAGAAGCGGGGATTGCTTGTGCGCTTACCAAGCTTCCTATTATAGTCGTATTTTGCGTCAAGTCTCCAATTTAGGGGTAGCGAGCGAGGAAGTTGAGCGGAGAGCTGCGGACATGTTCCCAAAGTGGTTAGCGCCCGCATGTCAACGACCCAAAAATGCTGAATAATTCAGCAAACAACTTGATGAATCTCGTCCATCTTCATCCGCAAATCCGACTTTCACCTCAGCATGGTTAAAGCCTTGGAAACAAAAGCTTGCGATGCTTGTGGGAAGGCAAAACGGAAATGCGGAAAGCAGACGCCACGTTGTCTCAGGTGCAGGACACGAGGCATCGAATGCACGTATCCTCCAGCGAGGCCGACTCGCTTCGTCCTTCTGGAAGATGACAATGAAACACCGGTAGTAGAGCCTGAAGCTCCTGTTGAAAATGCTTTAGAATTGCCTGTCAATTCTTCGATCCTTCAGACTCGCGGAACTGGCAATATCGAAGTAGATCTTCCTGCATCCGGTGAAGGCCTCATAGATGACCGCCTTGCCACAAGTTGGTTTGCTTCTCTAGAAACTTGGAAAGTTCGGTTTCCGCGGGAAAATCAGTGTCTTTCGGTCATCGCGGACTCGAAACGCTTTGTCACTGCTATCCGTCGATGGCTGATGCAATGGATCGAGAAAGGAACAAATCCCTTTATCCACAAACGGCTATATCAGACTCGCTTTCCCCGGAGTATTCAAGATGCGTATACAGCTCTATCATGCTATCTTCACAAGACTACATCCAACGAAGGGCTCGTACTTCAAATTATTGAAAATCGAGCTACGCAGTTGGTAGCCGAGTCTCAAATGGATTCTGCGAAATCTTCGATAGACGAAAATAGCAGCGGTTCAGCCCTTGATACTCTTGCACACGTAGCTCGTGTCCAGGCGCTACTGATCTATCAGTTCATCTGTCTCTACGATGGAGACATCCGACTACGCCACTTGGGAGAATCGCATATTCCGGTACTGGACCGCTGGATGCGCGACATGCTTGACCAGTCCAGTCATGCGCCATGCTTAGGTGGCACCATCATCTCACAAACTTTAGAACAGACGAGAGTTAGACCTTCCTACGTCTCTCCAACAAATGAGCTCATCTGGTACTCCTGGGTCGTTGCAGAGAGCGTACGACGCACTTGGGTTGTGGGATCTGGTATACAAGTGGTGTTTCTCGCGCTTCAGCGAGGAGGAGCGCCTCCGTGTCAAGGTGGAGTGATGTACACAACTCGACATGGAGTCTGGGAAGCTCCTTCGGCCATGGCTTGGGAAAAATTATGCTCGGAGGTACATGTTGGATTGATGCAGATGGCGGATGCGGAGAGGTTGTTTACGGATGTTTCACCAGAAGAGGTCAACGAGTTCACCAAAGTGGTACTTGATGTTACTTTTGGTAGAGAGAGAATGGAGAGGTGGGGAGTGCACGTAGAGGATTGACAACATCGAATGAACTTCTGCTCCTCGCATTCCAGCTGTTTTTGTGCCAGAGTTGGAAGAATGGAGGAACGGGAACCCGCGTTTGGGCACCGTAATTTTATTGAGCTGATACGAAGTATCTCGAAACTTGAAGCCAAAGAATGTTCTTCAAGACCGTGAATTGCGAGGCGAGGTCAATCATAACCAATATGCGCTAAAGCTGAGACGTCTCTAGTAACAAATCCACTTGACGGGTGGCGTTGTGTGCCGTAGGTTACTGGCTCTCTACCCGCGTGGCTTGGGGCTGAAAGTTCGACAGAAGCTTTCACTTTGTCTTTTGAATCAGGAACGATTCTTCAAGTCTCCGTTCGAAAAGTCTGAACCTTAAGTAATCCCCCGTGTCAATTGACCTGTCTTGTTCAAGGAGCATTGCAAGCCCATAATCAAGCATTGGCGGCCATCTGTATACCCTCCAGCCTCGAGCGCTTCGGGAGCTATCGCTGACATCACAAAAGATAATTCTTTGCTGTATCTCCACCAAATTTTACAAGGTAGACACAAAGATCTTGTTGAGATGTCGCAACCGGCAATCTCATCAACGTCGGCAGTGCAACAAACTTCGTCGGCACCATCCCGAGACCGTCTTGTGATTGCTATTGACTATGGCACGATTGATACTGGTCGGCAAATCTCTCAATACCAACGTTGAATACTTCTAAATATGATCAAAGCTGTAGCGTTTGGTCTTACTCAGACAGACATCGCCAATCTCGACGAATTGGAAGTTGTAGAGAAGTGGCCAGCAGGGCTGTCATCAAGAGTTCCCAGTGCCATCTCGTATTCCCCAACGGCTGACATGTCGCAACAACAGTGGGGCTTTAGCGTCAGTGAAGATGCAATTGTGTACACTAGAACGAAATTGGACTTGGACATATCGTCAAAGGAACATATGTTAGGCCGGATATCCGATTTTCTGGATGGAGCATCCGACCTTCGCTTTGAAGCTGTGCTCCGAGCGAGGGGATATCCTGAACACAGTTGGAAGGATGCTCAAGACATGGTTTCGGATTACTTTCGCCAAGTTTTCCATGTTGTGTTCGAAGAGCTAGCCTATATGGGCGGTCATCTAGCTCAAGTCGCTGTTGACATCGTTATCACTACGCCTGCAGCAAGTATCACTTCGATCCAAACAGTTCCAGTGTTTGTTGGCTAATATTCGCAGCAACAATGGTCATACAAGGGCGAGAATTCTCTTTTCCGAGCAGTGAGAGAAGCTGGCTTCAATAACGAAAGCTTTCCGTCCTTGGGGGATACAATCATTGTTGCCGAGTCCGACGCGGCAGCGATTTGGTCGATACGAAACATGAGAGAGCAGCAAGGAAATGAAAGCTTCAAGGTGATTTGGAAGGCACCTTACAGTTTCAGTCTAACGAGTTCTAGCAAGGAGAGTGCTTCATTTTCTGCGACTGTGGTTATGACATCGTGGTACGAACCCTTCCTGATTCTGTGTTGATGCCATGAACGCTGATTCCTGTCACACCCTAGGAGTCGACTACCTACAGAATCAAATGTTTAGAGCCCACTTTACAAATAGAGGCTATCAATGAATTGAAGAGTAAGGACCAAATTCATTCTCTATTTGCAAATTCTCACTGGGAATATAGTTACACAGGGAGGTGGCAAACACATCTATCAGAATTTCGAGAAGTGGCTCCAAGGAGTCATAGGCGAGCGGTGTTTTCGACGACTGGACCCGCGTTATGACCAGTGCTTCAGAGCAAAGGAGACATGGCCTAAAGGCATGAGGCAGCTAGCGGAGAGATTTGACCAGAAACTTAGATGCCGCCCAAGTGACGACAAAACTTTTCACATCGATTTGCCCCCTCCATTGCATCATCTGAGCTGTGCTGACAACGTCGTTGCCGGTGAGCTTAAGATCACGAGGTGAGAGCTTGATCACCAATGACAAATGTGATTGAAATGAATTGACACTTCTCAGTAAAGAACTGAAATCATTTATGAATTCTTGGGTGACGTCAATTATAAATCTCATCGAGGGGCAGATACAACAAACCAATGAAGGAAATGATCGCATAACGGTAGATACTCTCACAAAAAGCTGAAGTCCAAACTGACTTGGGAGAACATCTTGCTAGTTGGGGATTATTCCGATGTCCTACATCTTCAAAACGAAATAGATCTGGTCATGCGCTCAAAGAACATCAAGCTTCACCGCCCTTGGCTTCGGTAAGTTTCCTTGCATTCTTGAAAGCATTGGTTCACATGATTCTCCAGGTGGGGTCATACAGCGACTGCTCAAGGTGCAGTCGTGTATGGCATTGAGAAGTCCCATCGCAGTGATCTCTGCATTGCTGAATCGAGCCCACGACACTATGGTCTGCTTCTCGACGATGGTCCTGTGGTTAACACCACACCGGTCCATCGGGCAGGTACTTTTACCTACCTTATCCAGAAAGACGATCTTCTCTTCTCAGATAGAGTGGTAACGAAAGAAAAGAGTTTCGCAATTAAATTGCATCCCGAAAAGGAAAAAGTCGCAATGATGAATCTTTCATTCAGGCATTGCCAAATACGCAAACGATGATCTGGATGGCAAATGGGACGGTAAACATATGTCTATGCCACGATGTATGTTAGGTGCCTTAGATGAATTGCGCAACTCTAACCGTATTATAGCATACGAGAAGATTAGCGCCGTGCAAGTCGACCTCTCGCTGTTTCCCACCAACGACTTTCAACTTGTTGAAGTTGCTGAAGGGGAAGGAGCTCACTACCTTGCGTACTGTGTATGCAAAGTCTCAGTACTAAGCAGCACTTTGAGTATTGAGGTGACTTGCAATGAAGTCCGCCTGTGTCGCAAAGTCATTCCTATCCCGCGATTCTATGAAGATATCCTCATTGTTGCTCCTCCGTCGGTGCTTGGCAAACCAGGTAAAGATCATCCGCTCTTGAGCGAGCGGTCATGGCTTGCAGATCTGACGTCTGCGAACATTTTGGAAAAGGTTCATTCCCTGATAAGGCGGAAGAACGAACTAGACATGGAAATTTGGAGCTTGAAAGCAGTGAGGAGAGTAGATAAACCAATTGTGGAGGAGAAAATGAAGACTGCCGACGAGGCTTTCAGAGAGATCCTGGAGATAATGGAGGGCTGGGAGCATACAGAGCTATTTTGGTCGCCAACAGAATGGGAAATGGTCAAGGATCTTCGTTCGCGCTTGCTTGCTGACGGGAAGAGGTGGTGGGTGGGCAATCCACCTTGGGATCACCTTTAGACCTTGCCATGAACTCGAGCCTTCGAGAAAGGTTTCATCAATAATGGAAATAAAAAATGAACCCAAAAAAGGAACAAACTTCAAAGTTGTCCAGAATTTTTCGTAGAAGAAGAGGCTGTTTTGATACTGCGCAGCGATACCAGATTAGGATTAGCGATTGTGGCGCAGTTCTCCTTAACTTGACCTCCATCTTCGGATGTAACACAATGCAAACAACACATCAACACTTTTCTTTCAGTTCTTGAAAGTTCTTCGGCAAACAAAATCTTACGTCCAATATGGATAGACACAGAAAACGCCACTGCTGGGAATGTCGTCGACTGTGTTTGGTCTGTGATTTCACCGAGCCTGCGTGCAGGAGGTGCTTTTTGTCTGGTATCGAATGTCCGGGATACAGTGATGTCAAACCAACAAAATTCAAGTGGCTCATACCTGGGCGAATCACATCTCGCCATCGAGTACGAAAGAGGACTGCTTCCGATGTCATGGACAATAATCGGAACGAAATGAAGACTACCAGAACCACAAAGCTAGCGACGACGAAGAAAGGCTTGTTGATACCCCAGTTCGAGATCCTGACAGAGGCTCATATAATTGGGCAAGCTGCACAGTACTGCAAGTTGATACTCGAGAAGTCCCTCTTTAAAGTGATGAACTGACTTCAACTGGATAGTCAATTCTTGTATATATCAAGACCTCCTCCCAATCCAAGAATTGGGACCAAATCCTCATATATACCCAATCTCGGCCACACATCTCAAAGTGGCAGCAACACGCCCAGACTACTTGCTATTTGGGATGATATGCATGACCCTCAGTCACCGCATCAACCGAACGAGGAGTGAATCCTCCTCGAAGGCCCTGGCTCAAAAATTCTACCTCTACTGGGGCCTTTCCGTACGCTCCCTCAACAGGCGCCTCGATGTGAAAGATGGGCAGTTGGATGATCTTGTTCTTGTCAGTGTAATGACCCTTTTGCTCACCGATGTAAGTCAATATCCCTTCAAACAACAGCTGCAAAGCGTCATCTTAATTCATGTCTGATCCCAGGTCCAAATGGGCACCTCGCTTAACTGGAGATGTCATCTGGACGGACTTCACAAAATGATAGCGCTACGGGGTGGCTATAAAGTACTTGCTACATCGTGGAGTCTAGAGCCGCTGCTCATTTGCCTGTGGTTGTACGTATCAAGGCCCGTCGCGGATGTACATTGCTGATCTCTCACAGTGTTGCGGTGATCGCGAATACAACATGTCCAGCATCAGACCTCACTATGACCAGTTCGCAGCTGGACGAAATCGAATTCTTGCAAAAACAGTACAGCGATGCGGCATCCCCATTCATGATGTGCCCTTTTACATTGTTCGCCCAGATTATCAAGATCAATCATCTTCGGATGCGAGCCACTGCATGTGAGACGAAGGAGATCAATGACCTCTCGCAAGAGGCCTACAATATACTGGAGAGAATCCATGATTTCTCGCCAGAAGAATGGGCAAATTCCAAATTCTCGTCTAAAGCTGACTGGTTGCTCATAGGCAAGGTATACCAAGCATCCATAGTATTATACTGTATCCTGTCCCTACAAAGCTTATCCGTTCTCCCCACGACGGCTTTACTGCAAGCCAGCTGCTCCGCACATGGCCGTCATCTACATTTACTTCTAGATCAGGGGCTAGCATCACAAAAGATCAAACGCTTCATGATTTGGCCTCTAGTCTTACTTGGAGTGCAAGCCATTCATGAGGACTTAGCTACCCGAGCTTTTGTTTCGAAGCAGCTGCCAGAACTGAGTCGCGATGTCGGTACCTACGTCCC
This sequence comes from Mollisia scopiformis, assembly GCF_001500285.1. Classification (NCBI taxonomy): domain Eukaryota; kingdom Fungi; phylum Ascomycota; class Leotiomycetes; order Helotiales; family Mollisiaceae; genus Mollisia; species Mollisia scopiformis. The sequence goes on from NW_017263608.1 coordinate 296,767, forward strand.
ACTGATGGCGAAGCGTGTTCTGGAGTCATTTTGGGGGTCGGGAAAGACGGATTGGGATGCTTGTTTTGACAGGCCGTATGTGTTTACGACACAGATCGCTGTGGATACTAGCCGCTGCCGATGAAGGTTTTAGTTTCATGAAACATGGGAGTGAAAGGGTGAGTGAAGTGAAGATGGCTCCGACCGATCAGCGTTCGATGGGACGATGCAAGACATTACAAGAGAATAGACGGAAGCTACTTGTAATATTGCGGTGTAAGTGTGCATCTCCCTTCTATTTTGATGCAACCAAACTAAAGTACAAGACCCTCTCATGATGAGGATACAGTTCTTACAATTAAATAGGCTACGCCAACCATGTCTGAAACCTCTTCCTCTATCGAGCCTCTTTAATCAACAGTCAGAAGGCTTACCTGTCGTAATTCTGCACTTGTCACTTGTCCTGACCAAGCACCCGCAACCTAGAACCATCCCGACTCCGTGCAGCATCTGGATACTCACCCAGCTCCTCAAACCGCGGGCTCAGCCTCTTCCTCCTACACAAAACCCCAAACGTCGCCACATTCACCGTCTTCTCCACCAACGACCTCTCATCCTTCCCCTTCACCTGCTTGCCACCCTTCTTCCGCCGAAACAAAATCCCAAACGTCAACACATTCCCCATCTTCTCCACCACAGACCTCTCATCCTTGTCCTCCGTCCCCATGAGCTCCGACCCATCCCTCGCGAGCGAAACCCTATTATCCGGCGCCAAGTACCGGCACGGATTCCAGACATTCCACAATATCGAGTTAAGCAGCATCAGCGTCGCTTCGAAGATATAAAAAAAGACCTCATATCTGACTATCGAACTCAATGTCCTCCTTTCATCGATGTTGGAGATATCAATCTTCGTATTCCCCGTATGTTCCACCAGTCGGTATACACACCGTACCAGGATGAGCGCCATACTCACATACAGCGTAAACAACAACGTATACACCGCCGTGACCTGGACCCTTTCCCTCTTGCACCTTAGGTGGAAGATGGAAGCTAGACACACGAAGATAATGATAACGACAAACTGGATTGACAGCGCTGCGATCGTTAAATGACTTCCGAGCGCTTGCTGTGTTGTAGATGAGGAGGAGTTAGCGGCTAGTGCTACGCCGAGAGAATTCAGGGTTTCGACGAGCATCATCAGAGCGCCGAATGTGGTGAGGATTTTGTTCGCCGGGAGGGGCGCGCAGTAGGGGATGTAGTAGAAGAGGCGGGCGAGGACGCGGTAGTTGGCTAGTTCGAGGAGGGGTCTGGAGGGAGATGGTTTGGTTAGTTGATACTGGCGAGGGTTCTTATGGTGGAGGGGTCGGGACTTACGGACAAACGTAGATGAAGACTTGGCTGAGGACGAAGATGATGAGAGGGAGTTTCGTGGTGGTGAGGTAGATGTAGTTGTATGCGCCGTATTCGCGCAATGCGTAGCCGGCTGTGAACATCACTGCACAGAGGGGATGGAGGCCGATTAGCTTGAAGGCTTTGTATCGACTGATGGTGCGGATTAGGCAGGTTGATTTGAGTTGTTTGGGGATGGTATACTTACTAACACTGCCAGATGTGGAAGATGGCTGAGATGGCGTACGCTATTGCAAAGAATATCGGTGCCCCTTTGTTGGGAGCGTAGACGTACAAGCTGTACAGAACTGGAGGGTGTGTCAGTGGCCATGCTATGCTTTAAGATCTGGTGTTCTTACTAGGCTCTCCAGCTGCCATCTTGGAAGCAGTGACGACTCGAGATTTCTTGCAAAGACAGTTCGTTCAAGATGGATAATGAATGATAGAATATGTATACAAATCGCAAAATGTATGATGTCTCGTCGTGCTTCTGAAGGCCCAATCTCCGTGTCTCCTCCTCAAAAGAAAAATCGTCAAGTCCGGAAAAAAATTCACTCAATGAAGAAAGAAAGCATACTTAAACTCTCTCCCTCCTATTAATATTCAAAGACTCACCACGCAGGACATATACCCTTCAATTCGCTACCCCAAGACCCATGTAGCGCTTACCCCAAATAGGAGAATAAAAACGCCAAGACTTTTGCCCTGTCGATCCCCAAGCAGCCGCTAAACTCGAACAGGACAACAACTCTGCCAAGCATTTGAGATTTATAGATATGGTTACGCGTACCATCATACAATGGTTTTGATTTCTTGCTCCTATATCCTTTCTCTGTACCTGGGAAGTTGCCAGAGTATACTTCACTAGGCAGCAATATATTGGTAAGTATTGAGCGCTGGAGCTTTTGGGATTATTCGTTGGGGAAGCTTGTTCGGGTCATCTTGTCCCCGAGAGAGAGTGCGGTCTTCTGAAACTTCAGATGAGTTCTATAAATGTTGAAAACTACCTCCCAATCTCTTGCGCAACACTAGTTACTTTCTTTACTTGGGGAAGCACTAATTACCATAATTTGACAAGAACGAATTTGAGGAATAGAACGCATGAATGACTTTTCGTAGCTATTTCTTCTATGTCTAACATTTCATCTCGTCCTTCGATCACCCCAAAATCTCAGATAGCAAGTGGCTGCTCAAGGTTGATCTCGAGACCGATACTCAGTTGCGGGACTTGGGTGTAGTTTGACTGTCTCAAGCAATATCTCGTATCTGTCAATGTCTGTAACCTCGTCAGTCACATTCTCTTCCATTTCCATGCAACGACGGAAGAAAAAGAATACTCACCTGCAAATATGTCGGATTCGGAATCCTCTTCATAGTCTCCAAAAACGCCCAACTCATCGCCCCCTCGCTCATCCCCCCAATATTAGCATCCGCACTCGTCTGATCATCCCTACACCCACTAAACATCGTAACCATCTTATGCTCCCTCTCATACGCCGCATAATCGCCCTCAGCCAGGCCATCCCCCTGCTCCTCGCCCATATGCTTGAACGAGCGGAAGAAACTCGTCGCGCCGGCATACAGATCTTTCGCTTCGGCTAACTTGTTGAAGCTAAAGCCGCCAGCGAACAAATCGTTGGCTTCGCCCAGGAGGTGGACCCCGGTTTTTAGGTTGTCCATTAAGGAGATGTTGCCGTCGTCGTCGGAGCGGTAGACGAAGGGGAGCTCGAGGGCCGAGCCGGAGTGGCAGCAGTCGAGGATTACGAAGAGGGTTGATGAGGGTGGGAGGCGGGAGACGAGGTGTTGGTGCAGGACATCGGAGTCGAGTTGGCCTCTTTCGCGGAAGTCGACGGGACAGATGGTGTCTAGGAGGCCGGAGGGGTGATTACCAGTTGGATCTTGGACTTGTCCGCCGTGGCCTGAGTAGTGGAAGAAATTGGTTGTTCCTGGTTCGGAGACTAGCCAGTCTATTGCTGCCTGTGTTTTGGAGGTCAGTCAGCTGACTTCTGTAGAAAGAGGGAGGGATGTACCAAGATGTTGTGACCACTGGGGTAATATTGATCTGGCATATCGTCTCTTAAGATGACCTGCGAGCGCGGGTCATCTGAATAGCCCCTGTAACTTAGGAATTCGGCTACGTTTTCGACATCTTGGTGGCAGCCGCGGAGTTCGTTTTGACTCCCGGTATAGTTGATGCCGATGAGGAGGGATTTCTTTGGGCCGCCGGACATTGTTGTTGAATGTCAGAGATGAGAGTGAAGGTAAATAATTGTAAGTAACGTGAGAGAATCTGATAAGGAGAAAAGAGCCAAGACTGTTGATGAGATTAGATGGAGGAGGGGAGGAGCGGGAAGAGGGCGGGGAAAGAGGAACGTCGGTGAGGATCGTCATTCTTAGTCAGAATGTGGGGCTAGTTTTGAGACTACGGCTGATACAAGTCGTGAATCACAGTTGAAACTTTATATTATTCACTCGAAAATGAGGTGACTGGAAAAGCAAAGTATCGTCAAGTGAGTGAAATGCGGCAATATGAATGTTGAATATTGCTTTTGAGATTTATGTGGGAAGACGTGACCGTCGACCCCGCTATGCAGGTACCAAAATTCCATCCAACACCGAACCCAACCCTGCCGATATATGCAACCAAATCATGCAATCATAACCAAATCTCCGTTAGCCATCATCTATACCAAAAGCATAGCGACAATAACAGCAGCAACCGAAACCAGAGTCCCAACCCTCACATTGCCCGCCCCAGAAATCTCCCCTACCTTAAACGTCGGCTCATACGAGCCAGGCGTGCTCGAATCCACAGTTCCATTCCAACAATACCTATCAAAGCACTGCTGACAAGCCGTCGGTACAGTTGTCCCTGTCTTCTCAAAACTCCTACTGAGCACAGCGCACGCCATGCAGGTCGGCCACTGACTATCCAGCGTCGCGTTCGCGAGCGTAGCGACCTCGTATCCGTTCTGGATGATGAGGTTTCGTTGCGTGTCGATGTATTCGAGATCATAGGTCGAGACGTTGGATTGTGTGATGTAGGGTGCGTTGGGGATGTAGACGATGAGGGGAGCGGGTCCGGTCAAGTTGCTGGTGTTGCAGCCGAAGAAGGTGGGGTGGTTGTTGAGGCCGAGATTCACGAAGGTGTTTTGATCTGGGATGGATGGGAATGCGGTGCCGTTTTCGACGGTTGCGTTGAGGGATCGCTGGTAAGTTGCTACGAGCGAGGTTCCGTTGGGCCAGTGATTGTCAGTGTCTGCTGATGAATCGACGGCGAAGATAACGTCGACCTGTCGTATGGGCTGGATGAGAGGGTAAAGAGGGATGTTTTGTCCATCTTCACCTCCGTCAACCAAGGTCAGCTCGGTGGAGTTTGCGTTTCGGTTCGTAGCGTTGTTGAAGTGATAGAATGGGTTGGGTTGATATTGGGCAATATCATTGTTATCGAAACCAATGTCACTAAGAATGCTATTCAGAACATTCTGCACGACGGTGGGGACAGATGACGCATTGAGCTCAATCAAAACCTCATTAAAAAGCGTCGAAGATGTGCCCATCACGAAGCCGGCCTGGTCGAACCCCTCAATGCACTCTTCATCCGACGGAACGACACCAGCAGAGAAGTTTGATCCAATGTACTGGAGTGGTGCAAAAGCATAGGTAGTTGGATCCCAAGAACCGAGCTCAAATGGACTGAATTCGAAAACAGTGGAGTTCAACGACACAATAGTCGTATATGGAGCACGACTATCTGACACGAGGAAGGGCATGGGAATAGAGCCGCTCGCAAAGTTCTCCTGAAGTGCAATCGAAGAGAATGTGTATGCTGGACCGCCATCGGTAGCATTGACCAACTGGAAGGACAAAGCACGACCCCAGTAATCGGTGATAGAGGTATTGAAGCCAGCATCCTCCTTCGAACTGACCTCATTTGCAAGAGTAGTCCAGTAGTCGGCCGTGCTAAGAAGTTGAATTCCATCTCCGTCAGGTCCCTCGAGGATATTATTGCTAAAATGCCAGACATCCGAGCCTTTACTTCCGTCTCTCAGATCCTCCACTGAGCTAAAATTGTTCGTATAAATGGACCCCACAAGCCATCCACCTCCGGAAAGACCGGCAACGTATGTTGATGCTTGAAGTAGTCCACCGATTTGACCTGTGTTGGTGGCGTTGCTGGTTCGGTTGTCCGCAGCAGCCAAGAATCCAGCACCATTCATCAAAGCGCGATATCCTCCACCTGATACTGCGAGGCCAATATTTGGTAGGGCTGTCGCATTATTTCGGATACCGTTGATGTATGTAGAAGCATCAAAACCCGAAATATTCATCCTCGAAAGCCACGAAATCATAGGATCGACTGTGGCGTTTCTCCGCAATTCGAGCCATGCTGTCTCATTTGCGGACAGTGAATCTGCATTTCTGATTGTCGGTCTATTTGCGGGACATGGTACGGAAGCTGGAGAATATCCTCCTGAAGGCGAATTTGGCAGTCCACGTTTGATGGCAGCTAATGGAGCAGCCAGAGCATCAACAGCGTATGTTTCTGCAGATGAATGCCTAGGAATAGCAACTACATTTGCTACATATTGTCAGCTTGGCCTCTGTGAGGGGTATTTGAAACGAACCATTACATAAAGTGAAAGTTGCGAGAGAGGCGAGTGCGGGAGCAAGAACCTTCATGATGGAATTTGATATCCAACTCCACGCCGACCAAAAGAAGTGTTTAACCAAATATTAGTGACAACGAAAAGAAAATACAACAGGGGCAGAGGTTCGTATTTGAACAATGCTCCGACACTATGAGATAGACGTTTTGTGCTTGTAATATGACGCAGTAGTCTCTTGGAGTCTCGGATGTCGGTCTGGGCGGGAGATCGGCAGGGACAAGCTAGCGGCGATCTGGCTGCTAGATGAGTGGACAATAGGACAAAATGGTTATGATGCGATGCAAGCGAGAGACTTCGGATGATAAGATACCATAGGAGATGGAAGGAAGTGTTTGATATAACGATCCTCCTCACTCAGGCGGCCGATGAGAAATCACGTCAGAGTCGTCTGCGGTTCAGCTCTTACTTCGTACATCCTTCGCGGTCCAGGGTCCGAGGCGTTGAGCAGTGCTGAGCAGTCGGATCTCGCGGTTCTGACTCTCACTCGTCCGTCGTTGAGTTAAGTTCTTACCCAAGCAAAGTCCCAAGCCTTCGGAGGGCTAAAGATAAATGGATTTATGCATATCTTATGAAATGCTCAGCCTCAAGGAGAAGGTTTGCGCAAGGTGGTCGGACGAGCTTTAGCTGTTTCGAGTTAAGATCCCTGTGGCAATCGCGTGCGCCGGCTGTGGCTGCACATTTAGCTGCAGCGGGCGGAGATCAATACCGCCTCGGAGGAAAGAAGGAACATTAATTTATGCAATACCAAGAGGTCGGATTTTCCATAACCTCCGTGGTTTCCCATCCTCATACTCTTGTATCTTTGATACAGAGGGCGATGAGACTTATTCGTCAAGTCTGCATACTATGATCGGCTCCCATTGTCTGTCGTGGAACCGTTGAACGATGACGAAATACGAGCGAGGCGTAGGGCGAAAAGCCACAACGGCCGGCATCGTCGGAAATGTGAAACCTGCACCACACGCGCAAAAACTCCGATTTGGGTTAATCAAGAACATGTTGGCGTGTCACATACCCATCTAGGAATCCTTCTCGCTATCTCTCCGTTTTAAGCTGATCTTAATTCCACTTTTTCCATTGAAAAGTTGTGTCTTTCGTCTCAATTTTCAGTCTTTTCACATGAAGGAATAGATTTGGATGGCACAAGAGGACGCGGAAAGCCTACCAATCCACAATTCAGCTTCTCAGGCTCTCTCTGCAAGTCCGCGTACTTTGTAAGGCTCTCTCTGGGGCATAATTTGATATATCAAAATACTCCGTACTCTCTACTCGGTATTCATTTCGTTTTTGAAGCGTTGCTCTGGTCTCTCAGAGGCTCTTGCCATTGCCTCAAGATCGTTGATTTGCGTGGTATTGTCCACTTTTGATTTCTGTTCAACAGAAAAAATTATCCTTCATATCAAGCTACACAAGTAGGTTGAACGAGCTCCCCGAAGGTAATTTTATTTATCCAGAGCTTCACACAGGTTTAGTGTGCGTATTTTGTTACAAGGGCTACTTGGGCCTCTGAAAATGTTTATTATTTTAGGCTATCAGCAGGTAGAAGCTCAAGGATTGGAAAATCAAAATTTGTCGCTAGATAAGATGCCTCTGCGATGATATCATGTTCTTCAGGGGCGTCGTCCCGATGCCCATCTTCTTCCACGGGCGCAATGTCGAACAGATCCTCTCCTGGCCCAAGTCTGATATCCAAGTAGTGATGGGGAGTAGATTGCGGGTGCTTGTAGTAAGTGGGGTCAATTTCATCCTCATCTTCATATTGTACTGAAGCACGGTCAGACGGAAAGTTCCAGGATTTGAGGTAGTTTCTGTGCCTATAATAGGCCCTCCACGCCGCTGGCGTGTCGTCTATGGTCATGTAGTGGTGCATGCCAAGTATCGAAGTTTTAGACCATTTCACGTAGTCTTTCTTGCTGCTTTCTTCGTCCGATCGGTCCAAGTATGCGGTGTATTTCAGTTCTTCGTAAGACATTTCCTGACCGGGAGCAGGCTGTGAGGTGAGCGGGAGAAGCTTGGAAGCCGTGCCCGTGTAGTAATGCGTGGTGCTACAAAAACACTTTGTAGCAGAGAACTCTGCGTAGAGGGTTGACGATGGTTCGGCTTCAGTATCGGGAAAGAAGTCATACCAAAGAGGGTCAATCTCAAGAGCAATGTCGTCACCGGATTGTGATTCCTGATCACGAGAAGCTTGTGAGGAAGCCGTGCCTGTGTAGTGTAGAGGGGGTAAGAACATGAGCTAGCAGTACGCAAAAACAACCAAAACAACAACAAGTGGGCACTGCACGAAGCAGACCACTATTCGCAGTAGTAGAATAGGTTTAAAACATCATAAAAAGCATTCGAAAGCATATCACTGTAAAAACTAAGAGTGGGAGAAGAGTTTTTGTTATTCTAAGAGTGCGCGACCACAATATATGGGAAGCGTCACATGATAAACTAGACCCAGTTGAGTATAGTGCTAAGGAAGACTAGCGTTCCCGGGCTGGCCTCCTCCTCAACCACACGTGCTGGTCAGCGCCAAAAAGGCCAAAAAAGAGCTAGCCCTGCCACAGTAGTGACGTGTGTTGAAAAGGTTTTGTGTAGCAGAGGAGTCTGCGCATGCGGCTGACGATGGTTCGACCACAAAAGTTCGAACGAAGTCAGACCAAGGAAAGCCATTCTCAGCAGCAAAGTGGTCATCTGAGTGTGATTTTGCTGGTGATGGAAGTCGTGCCGAGACTGGCGTCCGCAGAAACCTCCCACGTGCCACGTCCATATGCCAGCGGGAATATGTCTCTGGTGTCATTGGCATTTGCCATGATATCTTTGGAGTGGGCCACAGTGTTGGCTTCGACACTGGCTCCGGCTCTGGCTTTGGTATTGTCTTTGGCAATGTGTATGGAGACCGTAGTTCTGGGAAACTACTGGGTAGATCGTCTATCGTCCATGCTTTTCTCTGATTAGGCTGCTGGTCAGCCACTGCAAGTACGCTTTGACGAAAAGGATGAGCAAGTTCAAGATCTCGAATTAAAGCTGCTTGTTCCTCGGCGGAGGCTCTTGACACAAACAAATCGCTCGCCCTCGTCCAGAGTTCCTCAGCAGCATCAAATTTCTTCTGATCAACCAAAGCGACCATAAGACTGCCTAGAAGAACTCTAAGGGATGCGGGATCTTTCTCCACGAGTGTAGATTCCTCGTCTCCTAATGTCTTTTGCAAGATATCTTCCGCACCCGAGCTCTTGCCAATATTGCGCAGCGTGCGGGTCAGATTTCCAAGGCTGAGGATGGTGTTTGGATGTGATGAGCCAAGAGTTGATTGATTTGTACGGAAAGCTTCCCAAGCATCTGACTCCGCTGCTCTGTGGCGTTCCGCTGCAGCAAAAGAAAGGTCCTTCCCAGCTATTTTAACTTCTCGAAATGGGCCAGGAATGAATTTCACACGCTCTTTCGATGTGATGAGGCGCACGCGTTTGAAGTGTGCGATGTCGTCCTCTTCCAGCTCAATGCAATCGAGTTTTCGTTTAGTAGAGACAGGAGGAAACTTGCTGGCAGGTTTTGGTCCAAATGTAAAGCCCGAGAATGCGTTGTGTCCAAATTTGACCTTCTCGGCCGGCCGTGTAGTGTGGACTCTAACAGATGGAGGCGGATCCACGTCCATAAATTCGGTGATGCGTCGATACCACATCCCACATTCATCACTGTTACACACATCAGCTTGTGCTCTGACGTCCAGATCATCAATCCTACCATTGAATATCTGAGTCTTGGGACTTATCCGAAGTTGCACGACAATTCGGACACGAGGTTGACTGAATCTCTTCAGCCTCTTCCGCCTCCTTCTTCACGAAGACCAAGCTCATATCTATCCGTTGGCCTGGCATGAATGCCAAATCCCATCGACGTGTACGCTTGATCTCCCTCTTTGTCGTATGTTCTTGGAGAATGTATTCATTGTTTCGGACTTTCTTGAAGCCCTGGACATCCTGGAAACGCAATCGCAGAATAGCGTCAAATGCCTCCCAAGAATTGATGAAATCCATGTGTACAGGCGATATCCTGCCAATGGCATCTTCTAGGATGAAAGGGTCTCGAAACATCGACCGCTCCAGGTGACTGGGAAGCACACGCTGAATAGCAACAACTGCTTCAAAGGTTGCCACATTCGTTCGGAAAATCCTGTTCATCATACTTTTCAGCTCTGAACCTAATTGACGGAACCATTCGAATCGTAGAGCATCTGTCACTTTCGTAGCCACAGCTGATATGAGCGTGTTGTTTTCCTTCAATCGGTCGCGTACTTCTGCCACAATCACGGTCTGTTTCTGCATCTCGTCGTCGATTTTACTTTCGGAGCTGGTGAGACGAGCATTGAGCTTTACATCACTGACTACCAGTGTTCTCCTAGACATCGCAGACTGTCAGCACATATCATATAAGCTCTCAGTAGCGTGGAGACTCACACACTCATAGTCGCCAACAACATACTTATAGACTGACTTTGAGCGCCAATCTCTGCTCTGAATTTGGACACATCATTGCTTTGCATCAACTGCCACTGGATTTTCCTAGATGCGTCACGCAAGACGCTCCCAGATCCACTCTCGCGAAGACTTGGTTGATACTTCTTCACCTTCTTCAAAAAGCCAGCAATGCCCACGCCACAGTCTTCGGCAGCTCGCCGTGCAGTCTCATGAAGAGCATTAATCTCAGGAGAGCTATTGTGAGTCCTTGAGAGAAGATCAACTTGTAATAAGGCTCGCTCAAGGCCCCACAACTCTCGCACGATTTCCTGATATTCGGCGGCAGCGCCTCTGCTGCTGTTCAGAGCTTCAACCAAATCTTTTGCCAAAAGACAGATGCTGATTATATCGCCAACAGAGCCGACACCAATTGGCATTTTGAAGCAAAGATGTTTAGTAGCAGTAGCAATAAGGGACGAAAGAAAGGCACAGAACGAAAGAAGGTTGAGATGGTGAGGCTGTAGCTGAGGCTGTGCAATCTGGTTCAACCTCGAGCCTCACGCATGACTACATAGTGACAACGCAGCATGCTGTGCACAGCATTGGAAGTGCAAGGCTTTGCTAAGGCTTTCCGGGGTCTCGGCAGCCTAGATGCACGAGACTGGAACAGGTCTCTTGCATGATCAAAAGATTGAAGAACGGTAATAAGAGTCACAAGCTAAACAACGTGAGAAAATTCATAAGAGTTTCAAACATAGAACAGCTGTAGGTCACAACATGCAATCATATTGAAGATGCTTGAAGTCGCGACAAGATTTTGGACAATAAAGTCCGAGTCACGTGCTGACTATAATTCGGCCTGAACCGCTTTCAAACCTTATCGCTGACGCGTCCTATCTGTAGCACAGCGAAGATAACGAAACTTATGGCTACCATAGCATTTTTCGACTGCTTATGCAGCCGGCATCTGCAATATCATATTCAAGATGAGGTTATTTAGGTTTTGTGCGGTCTTTGGACATGCCTTATTGCCTTCGATCGCTTCAGCTTCTCAACAGCAACCTCTACTAGAAGCAACAAGTGAAGCCCGAAGCGCAAGTCAATGGAAGTTCAACTACTCCTCTGAAGCACCTCATTACTTCGCATCTGCCTATGGACTCCTCCAGCAATGGCCAAATACCTTCTTTCCGAATGGCCATAGCTTAGTACCTTGCGAGATCCCACCCTTCACGAAACTTTATCATGGGCGTCGAGATGGTGATGTCCCTCCAAGTCCAGAGTGGTTTGCTTTCGACATGTAAGTCCTTCTTTCGTAGTCTATTAAATCTGCTAACCTGTATAGTGGCATGTCTTACGGAATCATGGGCAGCAGTCGAGATTCACACATGCTCACCTATCAAACCACACGCCGAGTCAAATGTATATACTTCGATGGAGAGTCTGCGACACTCTTCGGTACCGGCCAACTCGATTCGCAGAACCTCCACATATGGGGAAACACAAGCGGACCATCTAGACCCGGTAATGGCTTCCGCGGATTGTGGGAAGAATATGCTCGGGCTACGGGACTTTGCGACTGGTTCCAAGAACAGAAGCTGGGCGGTCCTGGATGGGGTTATGAAGGGATTGTGAGGATGAATGCTGGATTCGAAATGATTTGGTGTAACTTCAGCAGTCCTTCGATCCGGCTCATCTCGCATCTCAACATCACTGCCCCACTGCTCCCTAAACAGGACGAAGAGGTCATAGTGAAGGCTCAGGACGACTCGACATTAACTTCATACTACCCTCTACCTCCTTCGCCAACTCGTTCTGATAGAGCTACCGATCCTGCAAATCCGCCAGTGCCTCCCGTCAACAACCCACCATGGATTCGGGAACCGTTCTTCCATAGTCAGGCTTGGGCTTGGTATTCAAGTGCAACTACCCACTACGGCTCGAACGGAGATGGGCCTGGCCGTCCAGAGACGCATGTAAAGCCCATGAGTTGCGGCTTTCTGAGTTACTACGGTCCAGACTTTCTCAGCCAGGCTCTTCCAAGAGCACAAGAAGAGCAGAAGTCGCTGAATTTGACGAAAGACGGCCTTTGGACTGGGCCAGGAAAATCTGGATCTAGAGCAAAGGCTATGGAATCCTTGACCCGAAGGCGGAGATACCACACTCTGGATAGCATTACTCCCTCAGACGCATCGATCATGAGGGTGAACTCAGAGAGGGTCCTCAGAGATCTATCATCAGACTCACCTGCCAATTGTAGCGGCATTGATTGGTCGACTATGACAAACGATATCGTCCAGACTTACGGAAGCAGTCTTTTCCGCTTCCTAAATACGCTTGAGAGATTCGAAAACGTCACTATCACCAATTTAACTAGTGTGAGAGATTGGATGATTGATGTTCGCGATGAAACTCATTCATTCCTCTTACCATTTTTGGAGTACCCAGACGACGATGCTAACGACAATATCTGGACCAGAGACTCTAGTTTGTTCAAAACAACATATTCTCGCTGTCGATACCAGTTCACGCGGTTGCTAGATCCAGAGGAAGGGATATCTCTCGGTCCCGAAGAATCGTTGCTGCAGTGGTCGGTCGAAGAAACTACAGGTGGAATTTGCTCGGTCTTGGTCGATGTTGGTCTGGCAGTTGAGGGTCTTTGGGAAGCTAACTTCAATGTTCCAATCAAGGAAACCTCGAAGCCAGAAGTCCCAACACAATTCAAGAATGAGGTGTCTCGATGGACAGAGGGTATCGAGCAGCTTATGGCTTGGCTAGGTTGGGCTGGTGAATGGGTTCGATGTGAACAGCGATGTGCTTGGGACGAGAGCTGCTTTATCCCGATGTGGCCCATGATTCCATTCCGAGGTGGCCGTGGCGGCGGTCGTGGGCCACCAAGGCGTGAGCCCGGTCATGGTGGACCCCCAGGCGGAAGACCTGGTGGCAGGCTGTCAGTGTTTGATGAGCTATTCGCCTTTGATGACCCACCCAACAACCGTACATTCAGGCCGCCGGGTCGAGGATTCAATCCTTGGCAACCAAACGAAGACGATCTCTGGACTCCAAAATGTGTGAAATCAGATTACATTCTGACCGGACGTGGCTGAAGTGGATGCTTCATTTCAAGCCCCTCGTCAAGCAAACGGTATTCAGATTCGCAATCTACGAACAAATCTGAAGTGCTAAGGCACGGGCAATATACCTGATATATCCCTGCACGCACATCCTGAAGGCTCCAGACATTATAGTTTATACCAGATTCATCATGACAGCTAAGTGCGTTGGAGCACGAGAGAAGGCACGCGGGCGAAGAGTCGCGTAAGTCATGCTGAAGCACCGTCGAGATGGTTGTGTTGTCATTTAGAGGACGAGTCAGTTACACAGACAAAGGCTCTGAGATATCAAACATGTGTCGAAAAGAACAAAGAGTATTTCAATACTCACATCACAATTAACCGTACTCGACCTTTCTCTTCTTCTACTATCGATCGTCCTGTTGCTCTTTGTATCCATTTCGCCTTCTCGTCGAAATGGAAGCTCAATACAGATGAAAACTGGCAATCCTAGTAGCTGACCGAATCTGCCATGGCGATCACAATGCAACAATACCCTGAAAGCCCCTTTTGAAAGCCGAGCACAATACCCCTTTGTTACGTAGCTCATTTTAGCCTTTCATCAAGCATCTTTGGCTTTGTCACACATTCAAAGCAATTGTTCCACATTGGTCTCATTGGCTACAGGACTACTCGGACTCCAAGTGTTGATCCGAGAAAAATGACAAGATCTGAAAACTTTGAAACAGTCACAGTTCTAGCCCTTTCTGCAATCATAAACAGTCATATTCGTTTCGAACAGCGATGCCAAGCGTTGCATATATTTTATTCTCAGCCACCTGTTGCATTCTTCATAACACATTTTCACATACATAACCACACCAAAGACACAGACTCGAATCCTTTTTATCCTGCACAACCTGCTTCAGATAACTTCATCTACGTCTCCAACACACCCAATCAGAACTAAAACCATGTCTTTCACCATGAAATACACGATGCTCTTCTTCATCCTGGCGATGGTCTCACCACTGGCTCAGGCATACCAAACCATGCGCATCCCAAATCCACTCCGCTACACCTTCAACGCCTACTTGAACGATAATACTACGCGGGACAACTACACAGTTGCCCTGACCGCCGATCAATTTCCCTGCAAAGGCTACATGTCTGACATGTACACTGATCCAAACGGAAATGGATGGCCGGTAACACCATATGAAGCAGGCGAAGCGGCGTGGATCATCCTCACGGGTGAATCACTTGGCGGCAGCGGCCAGATCTCCATGTCTGGCAACAACGGCTCTCTCACGGTCATCCATACTTTCGAAGGAAATGTGGGCACGTCCAACCAACAGCAACTAGACTTCACCGTCCCCGTCGACGCGCCTACGGGCACGGCGGTCTTGGCATTCTCATACTTCCCACTCGGTAGTAATGAGGTGTGTGTGTCTTGTGCTGCCATCACTATCAAACCTGCCCAGGAAAATGCTACACTCCCAACTACCCCTTTCGCCTCTCGACCAGATATTTTTGTCTCTGACATGAATAACTCCTGTACTCGAGACCCAACAAAGGAGGTCATGTTCCCAAACCCAGGCCCAGACTACACCATGAATCACACCGTGCCAATGGCGTCTGAAGTCAACACCATCTTCGGAACATGCTTACCAGTCAACGGATACGGAAATGGGGCAAAAGACAATGCCACTCAGTCCCTCGACTCAGTACCCTTCCCAATTCCAACTTCCTCCACACACTCAGCAGGATCATCCACCGGATACCTCGTCGTACACCACCCGAACGGACACAACTCCACTCACGGAAGAAACAGCACCCGCCCCACGCACACCGCACGCCCAATAGCCAACTCAACCTCCACAATCACAATCCACACCCACACTCCCGGCACCGCTCCCCGCTCAAACCCATCAGGAACATCCAATCCCTTCGCATCACTACCCATCTCCCAAGACGGACAGTGTGGAAAGGAGAGCAGATGTCCTGCTGGTCTGTGCTGCAGCATGTTCGGGAACTGTGGTACGGGTGTAAACTACTGTGGGTCGTTCACTTGTAAGGTTGGGTTTGGAGCGTGTTCGAAGTTTGACAATGGGACGGTGCCGGTGGCTGAGGTGAAGAGAGGTGTAGCGGGGAGAGTGAGGTGGTGAATGTGAGAGGTGAGTGAATACCTCTTGATAGACTTCGATTCTTGTACATATACTTGACAGAACGTAGCACTAACTAGTTGCCTTTAGATACTGAATTGAAGCTTGCTTTGTACCCTTGATATTTGACTCTTTTTCGCGTGTGATTTGAATTGAATTATATGAATTTTTGCTAACATGCTTGATAGGCCCGTAGTGTTGCCCTCATACCTTCGAGATCATGAGGTAGGCCTCCACAAACGAAACCCGTCCCAACATATCATCTCAATTGAGTATTCACAGATCAAAGCTCCGAGACTCCATTTTCATCTTTCCAATGTGCACTTAATAACTTAATCCTGGATGACACGTCGCACTTTCCCCAGACATCTCGATCCTCTCACTGGGACACTTATTTCCACTGTCCTCCCCCGAAATTTCAACCGGCATCTCTTGAACAGCGCTCATGTCGTATCGCTACTAGGTCCTACAGAGAGATATCTCATTGCGAAAAAGCGAAGTCACGATGAACGCTACTGATTTTTGGACGATTAACAGACGATTGTGTCAGGTGAAACATCTTGAATATGAATGTGCATTCTGCAAGCCCACTGCCATTTTTGGAACGCTTTGTGGCGGAGGGGTGATGCAGGCACGATTTTGATTTGGTAGTGACGCGGGTTTAAGCAGAAGAGAGATAGTTAGCAGGTTGGGAGAGGCAGCGTGCTTATGGGAACGGTATTTAAGTGGCTCCTCACCTCTTCGGGTTTCTACCCCTGTTTACCACGATGCATTGTTTATGAGAAGAAGGATTCATGCAAATATACTACTACAGTCATTCGAACTACCTACGCGCACATTATTCGATCGTAGAGCAAGACATGAGGGGAAGGTCTTCGGCACATGCTCGCTAAGTTTAGGGGCTCGGTTACTGTACCTTATCGCCAGCAGTCAAGCGAAGACTTGAAAAGGACAAGATTACAAGACCGAGCTAGACTTAATATTAGTATGAAGTACATTGGCTTGCGTACTTCGCTTTGCGTTGTCATTTCTGAAACCATCAAACGAAAACTTCTATCAGAAGTAATAAATTCTCCGAGTTCGACCGGCAGTTCGACCGAACTCGGACGAGTCGCTCAAAAAAGAATTGATCAACACCTCCAAACAAGGAAACCTTTGGAATTGCGACCCTTTGAATCTAGCTCCTTTGTGTTCGAGTTGTTCGGTATGGACTTTTGAGCTTGCCCTTGGTCGTATACGAGGGTGCTTTGGGCAGTAAACCATCTCATTCTCGCACTCTCGGGGTGAGTTGTTGGCGTTAACTCCGTATAGTTCTTCGGCAGTGAAGACAGATAGGTATATAAAGGAAGCCGGTATATGCCAATTCGCATCAAAAATAATCAAGCCATCGCCTACTCACCACTATTCTCTTCACCATCATCCTCCTTAGACAAAATTCCACTCACCTATATCACCTCAGCCCAGCCAATCACCTCTATTCAAGTCCATCTTTTCACTAAAGCTGCTTCATCACATCTTGCCAAGATGAGTCTTGCTACTGAGCTGAACGCAAAGTTCGCCGAGTTTCATGCCAATGCCCCAGCGGAACTCAAAGAACCTGTCAAGAAGTCTATGAGCGACTTCATTGCATCTTACAATCTCGACGATGCCATTAAGGTCGGAGATAAGCTCCCCGAATTCCATCTTCAGGGTGCTAGTGGGGACATGGTGGACAGCAAACAACTCCTCGCCAATGGCCCCATTCTTGTCACCTTCTACCGAGGAAACTGGTGTCCTTATTGCAACATCACTCTGAGGACTTATCAACAGCATCTGGATACTTTCAAAGCCAAGGGAGTTACATTCGTCGCTATCTCTCCCGAGCTTCCAGATCAAACCCTCACCATGACCGAGAAGCATGAGTTGAAGTTCCCAGTTTTGACGGATGTAGGAAACAAATTCGCCAAGAAGTTGGGTATTCTCTGTCCGCAGCCTGACGAGATGCGACCAGTCTACTCGGCAGTTAACGTTGATCTCAAGGCCCACAATGGAGATGATACATACGTTGTTCCTCTGCCGGCCTTTCTGCTTGTCGACCAGAGTGGCGTCGTTCGAAATGCGTTCATCGATCCTAACTTTACTCATCGACTTGAACCAACGACTGCACTAGAATGGATCAGTGCTTTGGACAACTAGGAGCTGATGGGAGTTTCAAGCCTTTCATGCGGGTTTCAGGTCGGGGATTGGAGACAGACGCCGAGTAGAGATTTAGATTGACCTGGTGGGTTACATGCTTGATGAAGAGCTGTGTAATCAAAGTCCCCTTGCACTGGTCAATGTAGGAATGTTAGAGGAACAATTTTTCAGAGAATACACTGCTTCGAAATCTGTATCTGTTCGAGTGCCTGATTTATCATTATTTCTGAATGCTCCAATTGAGGCCAATGCTCTTGATTTATCGTGTCGCATGCATTGTAGGAAAGTGCATTTCCCATGAACATGTCAATGGATGCTGATAGCAGCGTTCCTGATGGAAACCGCAACTTCATGATGATGCGCCCGACCATGGCAGGAAGACTCTCTACTCTACTCGAGGCTGAAATCTTGAATGTTGGTTCTTTGGCAGCGAGTAGTGGCAGTGCGATGTTGATCCTATTAGCGTGGGCTTTTTTCGTCTATTCGCGATAGGCTGCGAATAGGATCAACGCAGCACTTGCTAAACGAAGAACCAACATCGAAAAGTACAAATACGGCACCACCCCGCTTCTTCCCTCTTGACTTCTCCACTACCTTACACGTTTATACAATTCTTCGAATATGCTTGACAATCCGGCACCACCCTCAACTGTTGCCTGTTTTCGCGCTTTTATTAGCATTATAAGTCAGTCGAACGAATTAACCAGCTGTTTTAATCCATGGGTCATTACACCTACTGTGCCTTATGACGAACTTGAAACCTCGCTCAATGTCAATCCTGTCATCACCACAGTGGCATATGCTATTCTTGAGCCGCTGATCACCAAGGGACTTCTACATTTGGCAGTACCGCCATGGACTCTCTTGCTAGGATTCTCGCCATTCCACATCATGTGGTCGTTGAATATGATGATCATTTATACGGGATTGTATCGTACAGCACAATCATCAATGCGTACGTCTTTGGGATATGAGAAGCCTCCTTCAGTTGAGAGAGGGCGGTCGAATGAAAGAGATTTTTACCAGCTCTACGCTGCCGGGACGTTCGTACTTCCAGTGATCTCATCAGCAACCATCAATGCAACACTGTTGCTGTTCTCCCAGAGCCTCTATGAAGAATCTCTGATTAAACAACCACGAATGTTACTTCTGGCTTTCGGCGCTATTCTCACCTATCTTGGTTGCCGCTTTGGCGACTATGTGATATGCAAAGAAACTCGCCGAGGACGATCCTTAAGCCAGGCCATATTTTACCAACTTATGTTGTCTGCTATCAGAGGTTATGTGAGGATTCTCGTGGGTTTTCCACCTTTCATGGCTTTTCAGATACCAGATACAATAGAGATCGAGCAAAGATTTGGGTCAGAGCGATATCAATGGATCAAGGAAATCAGCCAGCGTTACCCGTTTAAATACTCGTGGGTCCTGGCTCTAGTTTCTGTTCCTTTGGGATTGCTTGGCCAATATCTTATGCGTACTGGAATGGAAGAGAGAGCAACGTGACATTAGAATCGCGTTCCCATTGGTGAACAAAGGATAAAGGAAAGAGCCGGCTTTAGTTTAGGGCCTCCACAATATTCAGATTTTGTATTTCGACTCCAAGTTACAAACTTTGACTCTAATCAATGATGGGAGGAGTTCCCCGAAATAATCGTGTGATTTCCAGATGCAGTTCTTTGGTGGATGCAGATGTTATTCAACATAACTAATGCTGGGTTCGTAGCCAACGTTGCAAGACTTAAGCGACGAGGATAAAGCTACGTTCATATAAATGTACATCATACATTGCACAAGCCGTATTAGCCATGCTTACCAACCGAAAATCCCAATGCCCCATTTCTTGGATAGAGCAAATGGTTCCAACTACCACTATTCAATCTAGGCAGGTTGGGAAAAGGCTGGGAATGGCAGATAAATACACATCTACTGAACAGTAATGTTGAAGCCAGCCTCTCACCGGGAGCTTGGTAATATGTAGATTCTTATTAATGCTCGAGGAGCCAACCATATGCACAAGTAGATTGAGATATCATTTTCTTGAAACGAAAGAGAGCGGCGTGGCACAGCAGACAGCAACCAACAAAACGACCCCGCATCCAACATTTGTTGCTGGACTCTGCTAACTCCGCTGACTCCATGTGTCAGGAATTCTCTTTTATTTCGAGCAAGTACAATGGACCAAAAAACACAATCTACTAGTAGCGCAATGACCAAAACTCTGCCAGCCGTCGTCATTGTCCCTGGAGAATGTCACTCGCCATCCCACTACCAAGACCTTACGTGTGCACTCGAAAAGATGGGCTACGCGACCTCCTCCGGTCCTCTTCCAAGTTTAGATCCCCCAAACGCGGACGGCTTGACCGTTACCGACGATGTCACATTCATCGAAGACGAACTTCTTGGTCATCTCCTGAGCTGAAGCAGTGCTTGTCATGCATTCGTACGGAGGATCGCACGGAGGATCGCCTGGAGGAGTCGCTGCGAAGGGACTTAGTAAGGTTGAAAGAAGCGCGAACGGGGAAGAGGGAGGTATTATAGGATTGGTTTTTGTTGCTGCGCTGTTGACAGCTCAAGGTGCAAGCTTGAAGAGTGCAGTAGGTGGAAGTTTCGCTCCCTAGGTAGACATTGATAAAAGTGAAGCCCCACATAGTAACATGGCTTCGGGTTAAGCTTTGTGTTCTGAAGGTGTTCCTCCATTTGAATATGTCGCTCTCATGATGATCACGAACTTGTGAGCTCTGCTTCATATGGTTCTTTTTATTCATTATGAGCCTCAAGTGGGCCATTTCACTTTAATATTTCATACTCGACTGAAACCTGAGCATTTCAATTGTTTGTATCATTCTGCATCTGATAGCCTCTCGCCGCGTTATCGATCTCGAACTCCAGTTGGCTGTCTATACGATCCAGCTTGCCTATCCCACATCATCTTTGAAGTGGACATCATTTTTGGAGACTAGCGTTCGTCCACTAAGAAGTCCAGGCTGTTGCAAAGGATTAATCCCTCTCGTCACACCAGCGCATGCCGCTCACCAAAATCAAGTGTCACCGGAGACGCGGTTCGTAATGAGAAGATCTGCTGTTCTTCTTGAGAGCTTCCTCAACCG
The DNA here is from genome assembly GCF_001500285.1 of Mollisia scopiformis. Classification (NCBI taxonomy): domain Eukaryota; kingdom Fungi; phylum Ascomycota; class Leotiomycetes; order Helotiales; family Mollisiaceae; genus Mollisia; species Mollisia scopiformis. The sequence continues at coordinate 317,744 of NW_017263608.1, forward strand.
CCTCTGCTTGGAGCAGAATACGACTTCGAAGGAAGAATGACGAAGGCGATAATCATGTGAGCAATGCAATAGAAGCGAAAAGAAAACATTGGCTAACAGCCACATAGGAAGACAAAAAGAAACGTAATTGCTACGACACCGCACCCCTCTATAATACGCCTTTGCTGAGCCTGAAAGTGTGGTCGGCGATCCTACCAACCAGGTCGTCAGCTTATATGTTCTAAGCACGTATCGCCGCCCTCTATTATCACCAGTTCAGCTTTGAAAAGAATTAGGCGAGTCCGCAATGCGGCGGGGCAAATTTCCAAAAGAGTCCCCGGAAAACAAATTCCCGTGCTGAGTGGGAATATTCCTCTTGTACGAAGGTAATATTGGATCGGTCACAGTGGTGCAGCTATCACAGCGTTGTAAATCTCGCAGTGTCGTAGCTCTTAGGGTGTTGCAACTTAGCTACCATTGCGAGAGGTATGACAGTTGTACGAGAAAGTGAGGAGTGCGACTTAATTCCTAGCTGTGTGACTTGATCCTTCTCTTCCGCTGAAGAAACTGTTGCGCGCGGCCGATTAGGCGAGCGCAATCCGACAGATTTTTTGTACAGAGCCTCCTTCAGCGTGCTGCGCATCTGACAGTAAGTTTATATTTGCACGCATCGGCCGACCTCCCAGCTCGGCTCGGCTCGGGTATTTTGGAATCAGCACTCCGCCTCAAATTATCACTCCAAAATAGATTCACACCTAATCCTAAGCAATTGAGGTAGAGAAAGAAGTATTATATATTTACTTTGGATTTCGCTGTTGAATAATTCTTCTGCATCAACAACTACTACAACAACAAGAACAACAAACAACAACTACCTCTCTTCATCACTACCAATTTTTCTTCACCTCTTCCAAGCCAAACTTAACAACACAAACACCATTATCAAAATGCGTTCCACCATCGCCATCGCTCTCTCCTTCCTCACCGCCGCCGTCTCCGCGGCCCCAACTGTCCGATCTGCAAGCACAGTTGAAGTCCAATTCTCCAACGTCGTCACAGGAGCAAACGGCAACGCCTGGATCCCACTCGATGGATCAGCCGTAGTCCTCGGAGAGGCATACGCCGATACCGATTTGGAAGTTAACGGAACTCTCTTCGTCACCAGCTTGGAGTTCACTGCCGACTTCCAGAATGTGGCCTGCACGGTCCTGAAGACCGCAACAAACACCGTCGTCGCTAGCATTGCCGACCCAGCACAAGACTTCCAGACCTTCTCCGAGAAGCCATTGAACTGGCAAGCCGGCTTCACCATCAGCTGTACTGTCGCATAAGTTAGCTCTTTGGCTGCTGAAGGGAGAATGGAGTGGTAGAATGGACTAAGGGATGGGACTATTCATTCGTTCTGAGCATTTTGGGTTGCATTTGAATTCTGCATTGGGTTTGGAGCGAGCATTTGGGGCGGCATTTTGGGATAGCATCAGCATTTTGTAACATCAACTTTCATTAACCACAAAATTAACAGAATTGGTATTCAAAATCTTATGAGGAACATAAAACTGCCGTGACGATGTACCCCGCCTGACCATACTTGATGTGAGCAATTGCAGCCATACAGGTTTATTTGCGCAAGCGAAAAGAGCAGCTCCAGCACACCGAAGGACTAAACACAATAAAGTTTGCCGATAGATACACAATCTGCAACTCGCTAGAGAAGATTAGAATGCTAACGCTCGTAGAACTTCTAATCTTCCAAGGACCAACACTTATTGAGATACACCAGTGACTCCGCTGAAATCCCGCAGCCAAGCGAATCGATCCTTAAATTGAGAGTTTTTTGACGTTATTTCTTTCTATCAACATGTGTCAAAGCCTGACGGCAAGAGGGCAGAAGCCCATGTCATCAAGTCTATACCCCATCCCATGCTTCTATCTATGCTTTTCCACCCAACGCCACGCAATGAAATCGATGCTCGCAAACCGAAACCAGGACTCAAGCCAACAGATTGTAATATAACGTACCCACCGTCGCACTAGCACTAACCAGCATCAACGGCACCATAAACTCCGGCACCAGTCTCCAAGCAACGAACCTCGCAATAGCAGCAGCTACAAACCCCATCCAAAGCACCACCGCGCTCGTACTCCACAGGTTCTCTAGCCCGGCCCATCTTTCCTTCCGCTGTTCTCCTTGACTTCTCATCCTGGTTCCCCAGCCACCTTCTAGAACTGTGAGGACGGACCAAAACATGATGCCTGGAAGCGGGAGTTGGTAGAAGATCTGACTGCAGATAAGGTAGGTGATTCCATTTACGTTCTTCCCGTTTACAGCGTAATTATAGCCCGTGCAGAGGATGATGCGGCCCACGAGATCGATGAGGGAGTATGTGTGAACCGTGTACCCAGTGAGGACGTAGCGGATGGTGAAGACTCCGATAATAAGAGGGCCGTAGAAGCGTCGCATGGCGGTGACGAACAGGATAGGTCCGTGGATGGAGTATACTTGCGGATACTGGAAGGTCTCGATGTGCGTTGCTCTCGCCCATCGAATTTGCTGCAATAGCCAGCGCAGGAGAGTGGTTGGTGTATCAGTAGATGCCAAAGCCGAGGTATTGAATGTGACTTTCCAGCCATTGAGCAATAGGTTGGTGGTTAGATGTCTGTCTTCGTTGACTACGGTCTTGATCCCGATACTGGTTTGCGTGTACCATTTCAGAAGGATGGGTTCGAGAGCGATGAGACGGAATGCGGCGCATGGGCCCGGTTGACAATCTACGCTGTCTACGGCGCCGGTTTGACCACGCGTAATGGCGAGTTCGGTCCAGTAGGCCGCTGCTCCTAGTTGGGCAATTACGCTTTCGTGTCCATTGTGGATTGAGAGGGCAGAGCAACTTCCTCCTATCAAAGGGTCCGCAGACATGCATCCGATGACTTGGTATAGAGTTTCGGGGTATACCCAAGTGTCGGAGTCGCTGGTCCAGAGGTATTCGATGTCGTTTGCCTGTCCAAGGGCAAGAGTGAAGATCATATTTGTGAACATGATGTCTTTCTTGCACTTGTGTGGTTGATATAGACAGATGGCTCGTAGATCAGAACCGGGTACTGAGAGGACGTTGTGAGACTTTAATGTAGCAACTGCTTTCTCGAACACCATTCTGCAGGCATATTTGTATGATTCTTCGAGAAGTTCTTTAGGAAGAGTGTTGGCGTCGTCGATTCGAGTGTCTTGTTTGTCTGCCATGCTCTTTTCGTCGTGCAGTTTACGGTCGATGTATGATTGGGCGAGGCGGACTGCGAGGGGGCCGTAGGGTTCTTCGATATGGATCTTGACCATGGTTTCTGGGAAGACCTGAGACTTCATTAGCATGCGTCTCTTGCTAAATGGAAGAAAATGCAAACCTCTCCTGCAATCCGGACCATTTCCATATCCTCAACTTGATCTCCATCAATGCCAACCAACACGATCTCCAGTCCTGGAGATCCTCGGTAGCTCTGCAAGCATTTCTTGAACAGTGTCGGCTCTTCCCGGTATCCCACCACAGATGCCATATGCCTCACCACGGACTTCTTCTCTCCCATCCCACTCTCCTCATCCAGCACAGGCGTAATCCTCTGAATCCGCTTGACGTTCTTCCGTCTATTAACCTCCGCCAACGAAATCTGCCATATACTCTCAAGTGTAATCGGGAACGCCGCCACATATCTGCGGAAATATAGAAAGATAATCGTAAAAGTCACCACGCACAACACCGCATTCAGGAACTGATGAGTCCACGAAGGACGAGATGGAAGAATAGCCATCTTGCACAAAACAAACGAGTGACAACGACACAAAGTGAACGAACGAACGACTGTGAGATGGAAAATATTTCAAGTATCACCCACCGACGTAGTACGGGCTCGGAGATTCTTATAAACGACTACTGTACCACGACTTCCAAGGCTGAGAAACCGTCCCGCATCTCAAACTCCGATTGGGTTCCACTTGAGAAGCCTAGCCTTAGCTGGTAGAATAACGCCGTACGAGAGAAATGACCGTTTGCTGCCTTGCATGAGACGAGGAAATTTCTCGATGTTGAGAAGAAGCGGAAAGGCGCGATGTGGCACGGCGGCGTAAAATTAAAGTTACAGGGGGATTCGATGGGCTGTGCTTAGGGAGAGACTTGCCCGGAACTGGGTAGCGAGTATGCTAATCCTGGATCTCGGTGAACACTAGACGAACCTTGCAGCATTTTACTAAGCATTTTGCAAAGCTAAATTCTACCTCGTATTTTATCTTGGTACTACACTCGGTGAGGAGTCTTGCCTTGGTTAAACATCTCATACTGTGCCTTTCCTGCAGTCATGAGCAGACAAAATATTTGCTCAAGGGCAGATGCATTTTTATGACTGCTGTTTTGTGGATTCGGTTCTATATATACTGAAGTACGAGAATTCGGATGACTGCTTGATCTGCTGTGCCGCATCTCGAATTTTCCTAGCGTCAGCCCCTGAATAAGCCCCGGCCGCCATTCCCGGCTCTGCTTCCTGACCTCCCTGCAATTTGATGTCAATTTCATCAACGGCGGGCTCCCAACCAAACGGTCGCCTTTAGCACGAGATCTTTGCCGGGACTACCTAGAAACTGCGTTTTACCCGTGGCAATGTTTAATAGTACGCCCCTATGCAAGACTCTTTTGTGCCAACGATGTATCTAACGATGAAAAAGGATATGTGGTGAAGAGTGACGACTCATGAGCAAAGAGAGTTCATTCTTGCAAATGTCCTCGCCCAGGAGGTCGAGGGGAGTTTTCTTGACCGGCTTGATTTTGATTCTGGTGGCTTTGTACTACTACGATTTCTTCGGCCTCCTGGTTGAGCGAGATGGAGATGAAGGGAGGCACCAAATCACCCCACCTTCGAAGGATGCCGGTCAGCATGCCGTACCGGATGAGCAAACTTCATCGTTGAAATTATCGGACACTTCGTCAACTGCCATTCACACAGATCCTGTATCATCTCAACCCACAACTTCGGCGTTGGAAGTCGTACCAACACCAACATCGACTCACTCCGCACCTCAACAGGCGCACAAGGGAGCAGGAGCACCAGAAGATGTGCTCCTCATCTTCAAAACGGGCGCTAGCACTATCTGGCGCCGCATGCCCCTCCATCTCACCACTACCCTCTCCAACGGACGCATACCCCACAGCGTGATCTATTCCGACCTTCCGGAACAACTTTCCAGCACAATTTCCGCTATCGACGTCCTGACCAACTCCTCTTCCATCATCCAGAAATTCGACCCCTCAGCCTACGCTGCATATCAGGACCAACAGTCGCCTTCTCACCTCAACACCTACCGGGAGCATGCTCGATTACCAGGCGACGAACCACCTGATGCCACAGCTGGTAATCAGCCAGGTTGGTTATTGGACAAGTATAAATTCCTCCCAATGCTTGCACATGCTCAAAGGAATTGGCCTAATTTGAAATGGTACATCTACATCGAGGATGATACGTTCATTTTCTGGGATAACGTTCTTTCTTACCTCTCCACACTGGAACCGGACGATGAACCATCTTATTACGGAGCCTATTCCGGAGAAGGAAACAACACGTTCGCTCAAGGCGGTTCGGGACTTGTGTTCTCGCGGTCTCTTATGAGCGCTGTTTTCTCTGGTGACAATATTCCTGATCTGGAGAAATATGGAAATGAAACCTCGCAATCTTGTTGTGGCGACATCATGCTGGGAAAGGTGTTGAGAGATTATGGAGTTTATGTCAATAGAGGGACGTATGGAACTGGCTCTTTCCGTCCAGAACCGCCGTGGAAAACGGGCTTTGATGATTGGTCTTGGTGTGCACCTGTCTTTACTTTTCATCATTTGCATCAGAGGGATATTCTCCAATTGTCGGAGCTGGAAAGGAAACGAAGGGCATTGGATGCTGGTGTAAGTCTACCTTTTATGAAATGAAGAGCCAGTTGCTAATGTGGTTAATAGCGTCCTGTGATCTTTAGAGATGTGTATATGGAACTTATTGCTCCGTATCTCACCAAGCCGAAATTGACGAATTGGGATAATTTTGCATCAAGATACGTCTTTGGCAGTAATGCCACTGATCCTGTTGAGGAAGATCTGAATTCTATCGACCATGCAGTTCTCGAAGCAGCACCATCCTCCGCTGAGGCATGTCGAAAAGCATGTCTCGCTATACCCAACTGCATGGGTTGGCGTCATGATTCTGCTAATGAAAAATGTGGAATGGATACGGTGGTGAAGTTGGGTAGGGAGCCAGATCCACAGCCTCATTGGGAGGCGAAGACGGTAATTACGAGTGGCTGGATACTGGAGCGCATTGATGACGTGTTATTGAAGGAAACTTGTAAGGTTGTGAAAGATCCATAGACTTTCAATGTACTATTCCCAACATCTATGTATAGATATGTAATCATGCCAGGTATTCATGATTTTACCAAACTCCAATATGTGCGACCCAATTATCCCGCTCAAATGCAAGCCAAAACTCAAATCTTTCGTCCTATCAAAAGGTCAACGCTTCACACTCCGTCTTCTCCAACTTCTTGATCCTCTCAATCATCCACCCACTCTCCATCCTGATCCCAGCATCAATCTTCTGCCCCATCGCAGCCGTATGATCCAACGCACAGTTATCATCTGCGTACTTCCAAGTCAAGCACTGCTCCCACTCTACACAAGCTTTCTTGCACGCCTCCTTACTATACCACGGTTTCTTCGCCATTTCTCCTGCCGAAATCTTGCTTCCCTCACTCCCTCCATTCACACCCGCATTGACATCTGGATCGGAAGAAGAAGCAAACGTCTTCGCCGCTGCATAATTGTCCCACTCACTCCTGCTCTCCATCTGCATTCCCGCCTTCGCCATCCCCTCAAAAACATCCCTATACCTCAATCTCTTGCCACCTCCCTCCTTGAACTCCCTCTCGAACACCCAGAGCCGCGAAATATCTCTCTGGTGCACTTTATGCACATTCATAATCGGACTACACCAATTCCACGTCCCAAACCCAATCCTCCAATGCGGCAAACTCTGCAACCCCGCCCATCCCCCACCATCCAGCTCCTTATACCGCTCTACACCTTTCGAATGCAGAACATGCGAGAGCACCTGATCACCACAACACTGCTCCTTCGCATATTCCTCAAATTGACCCGCTAACCCCTTATCACTCCCAAAAGAAACCTCCAACGCCTTCCCCGAAACCGCAAACCCCGACCCACCATGCGCAAAATCCTCGCCGAGCCGGAAAGCCGGTGATCCGACCAACAGCGGCGCCGTATGATCCAGCGTCCCCAACCACGAAAACAGATTCTCCCAGAAAAAATAATTATCGTCCTCCATATAGACGTACCATTTCTTGCCGGGCATGTACGCAGCTACGTGCTGAAACATCGGCACGAATTTATACTTGTCCAGCCGCCAGCCGCCCGGGAGGTAGAAGTCACCTTCCATGGACCCGGACTCGAGATACAGGTTCTGGTCCGCGATCTCGGCGGCTTTGGTGTAGAGGGCGAAATCTGGGGTGGCTTTAAGGGCCGCGGAGACGTTGGCGAGGACGTCGAGGACCGGGGAGCCGTTTAGGTTATCGGAGGAGTCGGAGTAGTAGATTATGTTGGGGGTGAGGAGGGGGTTGGAGAGCGTGGTGGACATGTGGGCTGGCATACGGCGCCAGATGGAGGTTGCGCCGGTTTTGACGAGGATGGCTATGTCGTTGGGGGAGAGGCCGTTGAAGGATAGCTCTTCAGTCTTTGGATGCTCTTTTGTTGGTACTGGAGTACTCTTCGTTGCTGGTTCTGAGGTGTGTGATATTGGAGTTTGTGAAGCACCTCCTAACGAAGTTGGAGTCGATGTTGAAGATTGAGCTTTCGGCATCTTAAAATCGCTAGGTCGTACTTCCAACGGTGACTGATTCGCCTTCGCAATCAGAACAGGATTCGGTAATACAGAATCAGTTGAAAAAATCCCATTTTCGCTCATGGCCATGAACATGAATACTCCCACGAGAAACGCAATCCATAAGTATCCCCTCGTGTGCCGTGGTACGAGATCACGGACACCCATCTTTCCTCCCAAAATCGAAGATTAATGAATAGAAGAATGAAACGAAGGTGAAGATATAAAACTTGGGAAACGACAGTATGTGAAATAGGACGAAAAGGTATGGTATGCAGTCAGAACATCGACATTATTCAGGAGATCAGCAAGGCTATCATAGCGGGGCACATTTTCCTGATGGCAGGGAACATAAAATTGCCGAGCCCGCCAAGATTTAGGGGGGTTCAGTGGCGAAGCCATACCCTGTAATCCGCGAGGCAGGCCAGGCATCCGTCGGCCAATTTGCTGGGCTCGGGATACCCAGGGTTGTGCAAGATTAAGGGTCATACGGACGAGCCAAAGAACGATAACGTCAATACGAGGGCTCGGCGTGAAGGTTCTTCCTTGCTGGGAAACGAGAAGTAAGACGAGCGGCGGTGAGCAAACATGCTTCTGGAGGGGAGAAACTCAGCCTCCGTATCTGTGGCGAGAGGTTAGAGTTTTCAGGGGAGTCGCTTAGTGATGATTTAGCGGAGCGGGCGGTGGATTAAAATAGGCATTTGGCCCTGAAGATCGGGGGCTAAGATTTTAAGCTTCTCCAGTGAGGTGCAGATTGTGTGGCACAAGTTGTTCATTTTGTTTGCCACTTCTTTTCAATCGAAGCAAAAGACGTTCCAACATGGTCTACTATGATTCCGCAGTCCAGTTACATTATCAACTAAATCAGTACATCTTCCTTTCAAATCACCACCGTCTATGAGAGAGCAAAACATGAACATAGCTTAGGTTTAAGCAAGCCCCCGGAACCTCTCCTTTTTGCTACTTTTTGTAGCCTAGTTCTCCTCTTGCTTCCTTCCAGTCCAGCTTTATGTTGATTCCAGCTCCTGGTGTTAAGGCGGCCAGCATCTCACGTCCCAAAGTACTACCCTTGTACGCCTTGAGCTCTACCTTTCCCTCGTGATACTTGTGGATTTCACCACTTAAGCTGTGATATAAGTTGTCACCAAGTTTCTTGATATCATTTCTGTCTCGAGGATCTGGGTTGTTCTCCAATAACTTGCGCATTGGGTGAGCTGCGTCCTGTGCTGGAGCTTTGTTCCAGATTTCCGTCCACACCTTTTCCCACCTTGTGCTTGAGTCTTTGATCTCAATCCCTTTGGAATTCTTGACATCGCTAATGTACTTTTCAATCAGATGCCGGAATGAGAGGCAAACAATTATATTTTCCTTTTCCCTGTTGTCAGTTTCCAGTTCATAGATTTTGTCGTAGAGGTCCATGGTTTGGAAGAGTTTCTGAGTTGAGACATAAGTTCGCAGATTTTGAACGTTTTCCAACGGATCGCTCCCAACATCAGAACAGCCTGCATGCAGACAGAAGGCTCGGATGTTGATTGAAAGTTGGAGCCATTTCGAAGCGTTTGGAAGATCGTATGGCCTGTTGCTCACTTCAAGAGGCCCTTCTCTGTACATTCTCCAGATGCTCTCTTTGACCATCTGCTGGTCCTCGAATACGCTGTCTTCTGGGCGAGTCGCTAGAGTTATCATTGCATCCCAACGGCTGTAGTCACACTTTTCTCCATTCAGCTCCTTTTGCCTTATTACGTATTCCATTTTCATCTTGCGGAACGTGTCGGGATCCTGATATCGAAGCGCTTGGGGAACGGACTTTGCATGATCAACCAATCCACTAGAAATCTGAATCAGTATCTCTATCAGAAAATAAATAGCTGAGCTGGAATATGTACCTAAATTTCTCATCCATAGTCTCCAACTCCTTTCGGCACGCTTGTACAATTGCGGGATCGATGCTGTCTTCTTTCTCGCCAGAATCTATCGCGGCTTCGACGCTTTGTTTCGTGGATCGAGGGGGCTTGACAGCATACCAAGGCTTGTGTTCATTCTTGTCAAAGGCAAGGGCCAGCAGAAAGAATTCAGAGCAATTTGTCCACAACTTCTCATGCATGGCTCTTGCATGTATGAGGACAGTATACTCATGCAGATCAACTAGAAACTTGAGCATGTCCTTCCGATACTCCTCTTCAACGTGATCTGGCTTGAAGTTTGCTTTCAAAAACAAATTATGCCAACCCTGGTGAGGAATTTCCAATACACCGGGCGACGTTTTCGGAATCGGTAGGGCAACTCTAAGAGCATATATGGGAGCCAGAGTTCGAAAGAAGTAGTCCATGCGGTCTCCTTCATCGGACTTTTCCAGCCATGCTGGATCAAGCATTATCATGTGTTTCGCATCTCGTTGGATTTTCAATTCTGCTTTCTTGTCGAAGTCGGCGGCACCTTCTGCGGCAGTGCCAGAATTTGCGGAGGACGGTGTAGACGGGGTCGACACGATGTTTGAATGGATTACCAGGACACAACTAGAGCTGTGAGCGAAGGAGGTGTGATGATGAGAATAATGCGGGAATGAAGCTGTACTTTATGCTTCTGAGCTTGAAAAGGTCCACTCTATGGCTCTAGCTGCACGGAGACATTATGACTACCACGCAGATGATCCGAGACTCAAAACAACGATAATGAAGACTGAGTCAATTCTGTAGACGCATGAAAGGTTCTACAGCATAGAACGCTCACGCAAACAAGCTACTCAGGGCAGTTGCACAAGACGTAAACAAATCCCGCAATAAAAATATATGCTCCGATCAAGACCTCGAGCTCCCGCCTGAAAATCTCCCGCGATCCTCAAACGCGGTATAAACGGAAAATGGAGACAAACTGCAAACAAGATGACGACGAACACTCATAGTGAAGAAGAATCTCTATCTTCCAGCATTCTTCAATTACTTAGAATTGATTATGAACCCATGAAATTTGGACAGCGCTGCCGAAATGCTTCGTTTGATACCAGCCCGTCTTGCGGAATCAAACGAATGTTATCATAATGCAATCATCCCAGCTTCCCAAACAACCTCTCATATGATACTGTCATACTGAAGAGAGCTCTGTCATCAGTAAGGATCTTCCAACAACGTCTTCCCATCCAAATCGCAAGTGAGCAACAGGTCACAAGTCAACTTCCCCTTCCTATCGTAACCCTCCACAAACTTATCACCCCACTCACCCACCGTGTTATCAAGCGTAGTAGCAGGTTTAGTCTCGCAAAAATGACACATCAGACCCTTCAGACCTTTCATAAGGTTGAGGCGAGGGAGCTCGGCTACCACGGTGTTGTATTCGTCCCATGTCAAGAGGTTATTCTGTATACGGTCCGGTCCCTGGAAATCGGCCCAGATCCCGTAGGCTACGGCTTGAACTTCGGGTTCTTTGTGGAATACGATAGTGCCTGTTGTGTGGAGGGCGATTGCGTCCCAGACTAGCCTTTGAGGTGTAGGAGTCAGCATGTTCTGCCTCATTGCACCCTAACGGTAGGAGATGGATGCGAGAATAAGGAGTCAATAGCAGAGACAATAAGCAGCTAGATCTCGATGACGAACAAGATAGAAGGAAAAGCACAAAGAGATTTGGACCTTCTTACTGCAATCTATGCTTATCCCAATCCGGTGCTTCCCTTTGCAAAAAGTTCCTCGCAGCATCAGCACCATCAACCTCAAATCGTTTATCTTTCGAGACCAATTCACCAGTTGGATCCCATCCAATATCATGCATCAGGGCTCCAATGGCATGAACCTCGATATCGCGATCGGCAAGGCTAGGAATTTTAGATGCCATGATGAAACCAAAGAGCATGGATCGTTGGACATGATTAAAGGCAAAATCGGTAGAGTGTGCTCTGGTGTATTCGAGAGCATTGGTAATGAGTGGTGTATCTGGAATGGTGACTCCAGCTAATATGCGAGTCGGTAGCGGAGACATGGTTGTGAGGCTTACTTGCAGCGTGTATATCGATACCAGGTTGCAGAGAAAGTTGACACGTCAGGCTAAAGCGCATTAGCGTAGGTACCCAAGAACTATGGATTCGAATTTCAACCCTGAATTTTGGAATCTCGCATCTTCATTTGAGAGCTCAGAGGCAATGAGAGGAAAGAAGGTGGGGGTTCGTGATTAAGTGAGGGGTTCGTGAACTTGCAGAAATCTGATGCATGCAAGCGCTTGGCATGCTGCAGATGCATTTCGGCAGCCGGCTGATAGGTAGGAATGATTCCGTATTGCTAGCTAATCTATATCCCCGTCTGCCGTAAAGGCCCTGCTGCGGTTACACCCGCGCAATTATTGGGACAGCAGAAATGCATATCTCGGATCGGCGGCTTTGGAAGTAATAGGTCCACTTCGGATTGTGCATTGCATTCGCTATGAGCTCGATTGAGTCGGCTACAAACGGCAATGCATCTTTATCGGACAAGAGCTTGTATTTTGATAGTATCGACGGCTTGCCTGTTACATCTCAGAGGAGAACTCGATGGCATTGCACCATACTTGCAGGATTAGATGGCGCACACTCGTGCCAGATCACTTCAAGCTGCTATGGCAGAGTAACATGCTGTCCAACTCTAGACCAAAAACAAAGAAAGAAAGCAGCGAGATAACTTAATTCATGACTTTGTGCCCCAACCATAGCATCTCACCTAAAGATAAAGTGGTCCCACATCAGAAAGAGAACTAGAAGTCGAGTGTCAAGGAGCTTCGCACTCGTGCGCTCCGAGCAAGACTTCCCATTTGCTTCATGTCTGTTGGACCCATATGCTTTTCAGAGTTCTAGGCATAGTCGTTTTTAGGATTGAAGTAGTATTGATAATAGCAAGCGGCTTGCCAGATGTTTCAAATTTGTTGCAGGTTGTTAAATTTTGTGGCAGTGCCTATGGCAAAGTCGGTTTGAACGCGTCATCAGTAAATCAGCAACGGAGTTCAAGCCATCAACGTGATCCAGCACGTTGATTGCATCTCGTTCCACAAGTACCACTGACTAGAAAGAGCAGCCATCCCATCGTTCCATTCGCGCTCCGATGCTTTCAGCATCGGTTGTTGACACTGGTACGCTCTGGTATACCATGCTGATCTGGCTCTCCAGCAAGAGATAACACTGGGTCCGTATCATTTGTATGCGTAGACTCGGTATCAGACGTGGCTTGATAATGTTAGCATCGTAATACAGAGAGTAGCATGGCTTCTTACTATTATCGGCCACAACTTCCGCCAGAGCTATTTCCGATGAAGGGAAGAAGTTTTCGCTTTCTGTCTCCCAGTTGACATCTCTGCAGAGCCCATCCTTGGGTTTCAATGCCTTGAAAATATCAGACTTGATTGGATCCCATTGATCATCAGGCAAAGACACTTGATCATGACAATAGCGATGAATGTAAGTACTCAGGCTGCTGTATAGTCCCTTTGCACATTCATCGATTTTGTTTAAGCGTTTCTGGTCTCCGTGGCAGCTATTTCGCAGGGATCTCAATGGATGTGTTCTAACCTTCAGCTGGTCGGCAATAAGTGAAGCATTCCAAGCCTCGGCCCAGAAGCTCAGCCAGCTATCGGTACCGCTCATCTGCGGGTATTGGTAGCTTGATAGCGACTCAATAAGATATCGAAAGGAAAGCGTTGCAATAATGCGTTGCTGCAAACGTTTCTCTTCCTCCATCTCTTCGATCTTATGTTGTAAACCTGCTGCGTAAACCATTTCTCTTCCAATTTGCTGCCTTAGATTCGCGATGTTTTGAATGGGATCGCAGACGATCTCGGTTGATCCAGCACGGGAACAGAGCGATCGAACATTTGTGCTGAGGATAACCCACCCAACAGCTTTTGGGTCACTGTAGCTGACGGCTGTGTCCAATGGGCCGTCTCGATATGTACTCCAGACATTAGTCATTACCTCTTTGCCAGGCCAGTCCTTCATTTTTCCTTGTTTTATACCAAGAGCAGTAATTTGATTCCATCTACCAAAGCATGAAGTGTTTACCCATTGGTCAATGTGTCGTTTGGTTCGATATTCGTTAGTTGCAGCTACAAATACTTTTGTCCATTTTTGGACGTGTTCAACGATAGTGTCCTCTGGGTTTGAGAAGTTGCCGGTGGCGTAAGAAGGCTCGGTATTCTCTGAATAAAGTCCAGACCTGATGATGTTAGCTTGCCGTGAGTGCTGGGGTTCAACATGTCCATGATCGAGCCTGACTCACCAGAAGTTGGAGGAACTCGAGATTTGCTCTTCACACAATTTAACAAATTCCTGGGAGTAGATGCTTTGATCCTTGGCTAGCCGGATTGCGTGCATTGCTTCGCCGCAAGACTTGTATTCTGAAGCTGCCATGTCGAGCTTCATCTCCTTACTGTCACCCATGGGACCCATGGAATGGAATGCAAGACCAAGGAGAAAAAATTCCCTGCATTGTGCCCAAAGCCGTTCGCACATGACTTTCGCTCGTTCGAGAATCATGTATTCATGCAGTGAAGCAAGGTGACTAACGCGAGACTCGTTGTATTCTGCGAATGCTTTCTCGGCATCGAAGCTCTTTTCATGGAATGCCCTTGTCCACGAGTTGGCCGGAAGAGTAAGAGGCTCAGTTGTGAACTTCCATTGTGGGGTGCATTCGGCAACACGCTGCACGAGTCTAGGGAGGATTGAGCGGAAGAACACATCCTCGTGTTTGTGACTTGGGTACTGCTCCAGCCATGCGGGATCCAAGACCATCAAATCTAGCTCGTTATCGGAAGCCTGGATTTTATCGGGTGTTAAAGGAGGAAATTCCTGCCTCCTTGATCGAGTGTCTCCGGTCGCACGGATGGAATGTATTGGAATCGGTATTGCTCCACGCCCACGGGATGACTGAGGGATGAACATGATGTTCGGATTGCGAATAAAACTTTGAGCGGACTGTATGATGAAAGGTGTGCCGGCAATGAGGTTCTGAATAATTGATTTTCCGACCTCCAAGATGAAGGTGTCGCTGAGACTTATACATGAGCATGAGCAGTCTAGGTTTTCAGCAGCACGGGAAAACGAAATAGAGAACATAAAGAACATAGAACATGACGAAACATACAAGGGATAATTCAAAATCAAGTCTAAACAGTTTTTTTGCCAATATTGTCGTCACCTTGACGAGGTGCTTGGTGTTGTCTCATCGAATCTCGAGAGCCTGTAACGTGCTATGTCGTCGGCGACTTTGTCCCAAGACCCCTGAAACCTTGCTCGAAGAGAGAAACAAAAAAGCCATGCTCAAAATAGATTTATGTATGTTGGCACTAGTCATCGAGAAGAACTTTGAAGCAGGGCCATGTCCGAAGTGGAAACAATTTGTCGTTGTTCGATGCTCGGTTAGCCCGTTTGATGATATCTCAGCTCGAGCTTGTCCTCATCAAAACCGCACGTCTCAGCTCCGCTGAGTGCAACCAAATTAGCAGCTTCTTAATAGTATTGGCAGACACTCACCCGTATTGACGGAAGGTCCAATAGCAGCCTCGGCTCTGGCCTAGTGCTCTAATTTTGCAACAGTTGACACGAAAGGGGTTTCCAGGCTCTTCTTTTTTTATTCCGTCATATCGGTGTTTAGAGTCAGGCACCATGATTCATTACCATTACTATTGTATATCGACTTTGACTGGATTTCAGTGACTGAGCATCTCATTGATGTCGTCCTTGTCCCAGAAACGATCCCTGCCGTTACCCAAACCTTCCGGATCAGCATTGCTCGCACCACTCTTAGCCCATTTCATCTTTTCCTTCTGATCCTTTGTAGGGTGTATAACCTTGAACGCTTCTTTCAGATTCAACCACCCCCTAATATTTCCTATATCCTCCAGAACACCATGCCCCTCTCCTTCAGTGCACACAAACTTGGTGGTGGCCAGAACTCTCCCTACGATCTCAATGTCATGCTCCCAGCAATCTCCAAAATCATACTCATACTCAATAACTGCTTCTTCGTACTCCTTGTTCTCGAACACTTTGCCCAGCTTGATCTTATGACTCTTCACCTCCGGAGTCTGACTATGCACTCGATCTTGGTTCTGCATATGGTCAACTCCCTTCCCGCCTAAAGGACGGCCCGGACCATAGGGAGCTTCTTCAATGATTCGGGGAAAGTTCTGTCGAGGACCGGAGTCGGGTACAGCACGTCCACTGTTTCGGGCCGAATCTTGCGCCATGCGGCGTGCCATGTATGTCGTGAGATCGAACTCCGGCTCTGGTTCTGCATTCGGGTCTTTGATCTTGAAGTCGTAAGTGTACGTGCCGGCCCAGCCAAAGGCAGTCTGTATCGCCTCATGCAGGCCAGAGAATGTAGCGGAGGAAGGGCAGGAGAGCGTTTTTGTGACAGAGGGATTTTGTATCTCTGAGGGAAAGAGGGAGATCCTCAGAAGGTAGTTTGGCGCTTTGCATTCGCTTCTGTGCATGGGCCAGTGGGTAGCTTGACATTCTGTGCCTATGATGACGAGGTCAGCTGGGAGCTTGAAGTCAAGGCACTTCAGGGATGGAACACGAACTGCAATATCTAGCTGTCTTACATCGAGCGCAGCTCAGTAATCTGACTAAATCTGATTCTGCCTTGCTGCATGCTGCACAGGATGACATTGCGAGTCTTAGTTCGGATTTGTTATCTTGGAGAGTGAGGGAGGAGGGAAGTACTTCTTCATATTGTTTTATAGGTGGCTCTCACCGCGCCTCAAATCTCCGGAATAGCCCTAGTGCTAAGTCAGCAAACTTTCTAATCTTTGTTAAGTACTTAAAAAGCACTCTTGAAGCACTTAAAGGTTGCGAAGAATCTACACAAGCACAAGTGAGTAACTAAGCGACCTCACTGGGACCTACTAACCTGTCTCCAAATCATTTTGTCATATAGTACAAGGAGCAGATACCGTGGGAGCAAAGAACTCCGAGCTTATGATAGCTATTGTCCTTTGAGCGCACCGAATTGTGGTATGGACCCTCTCGTGTGCACGTGATACCGCGATGAGAAAGGTTTCGTTCCCGATTCTATTGGTTTCGTATTTCAAGCAACGGAGCAACAAATTTGATGCTCTCTTTAGCACTTGCTACATGACATTGGTCATGTTTAAGGCTAAGCAAGAATCTTTTGTGTATGGAAGCCCTCAAGGAGTTAAGGACCTTGACTAAAGGGGCTACTCCGCGGACGAGGAAGATGAATGAGCATTGCTTGATACGATAATAACATTAAGCCTAGGTAAGTCATCAATTGGTTTCACTTGAAACATGGCAATTTTTGACGCTGAGAATGTTTGTTGAAGAAGTCCTTGACGTCTCTCGACTTTCATCCCAGCAGCCACATGGATCAGCCTCGCTTAGTCATCCACGATATTCTCAAATCCATGCCATCACCACCTTCACGGCTCCGTCCATTCAACCTCGAGACCTTCTCGAGCTTCAATTAGACCGATTGTCTCCTCAAGATGGGCTCCTCAACATCCAAAGCTGCAAAATCAGCAAGCAAACTCTCCGCCACGAACACAGCACGCACATACCCCACACGCTCCCCTCCTCCTTCATCAAATACAACAAATGCACAAACCTCACGACCGACTCCAGATGCGAGATTAGGTCCAACAGTACATCCCGAATCAACAGCTACTGATTCGCGGGACCAATGTACGTCCTACCTATCACACTCCTCTTCACCAATCCTCTCAATGTCCCAACCTCGCACAAACATCTCCCCTCTTTTACACACTTTATAACATTCAACCATTTACTAACATACATGCTACAGCAATACCCCCCTCCTCCTCCGACCCAGACCTCTCCCTCAACGCCCGCCTCCGCACCCTCGGCCCCGTCCAACCAAACCCCACACTATCAAACTCCTCAACCTACACCTTCGCCCGCTCTCCACCACTCACACACTCCGACCGTCCCTCCACCAACTCATCCACCTCACAAACACACACGGATCCCAGCCTCACACACACGCAATTCCAGCCCTCGGCCTCGAACCCCGCACAGAGCATATTCCCCGGCCGAGGGAGAGAAAACCCGGCTATAAGTCTGCTGACGGCGCGGTATCGGCTAGCGGAGGAGGCGGAGCGGGAGTTTGCGGCGTTGGGGAAGAAAGGGAGTGCGGGGAGGGGGTTCGTGGATGTGCAGACGTTGAGGCAGGTTCTTGTTTTGAGGGGGGAGGGGATGGGGGGTGCGGAGATTGAGGGGAGATTGGGGTTGAAGGCTGGGGTTGTGGGCAGGTTGGGGAGGGAGGGTGTTGTTGGTGTTGGGAGTTGAGGAGGGGATTGCGATATGAGAAATAGGCTTTGGAGGAGGATGGAGAGGTATGAGGTTTGTATGATATGGCGGAAGTGAGGTGTATGATATAATGACTACTGCAGATAAGAGCATATGATGTAGGATATGGACGAGACGGACTATGAAGGAGGACTGCGGATCGCTAGCAAAACTACCTAGATATGCAGCAGGATAAGCTGAAGGTAACATCATGTACAATCAAGATCTCCAAGTGTTGGAAATTACAGGCAGACGCTGGAAACAGACAGTCAAGAAAATGGAGACAATGAACAACATCACGAGAGCGGCCTGCTTTTGTACAGTACAGCAGTAGACGCTCTCCTACTATCAGCATCGCAGTACTGCACGTCATAGGTAGTTAAGTCTGTCGAACAAGCGCCCCCTTTCTTAAGCGGAGCGAACTCCTGCGGCTAATAGCCCCTATCTTTAGCAGACCATACATCAAGCGAGTGTTGTGCGATGCTGCAAAGAACTTTGGTATTAATTTCTATCAGCTCGCACGCTCAAATTATGCTCGATAGAATTCGATGTTTACTCCCAGCCTGCAATTCATGCACTTCTCGCTACCCCTTTTCCTTGCAGAGAAGGCCCCCCACATTTTGACCCCCACTTCAGCAACCTCACCCCTTCACAACTTCCCCAATATATGTAGCTCCACGACCTCGATATTCTCTACCACGCAGAGTGACCTCCATCCATTCGCAGATCCGATCCAGTCATGAATGATGAAGCATCACTGATTAAGAACGCTGCAGCTCCTCTATATTCCTCTGGAGCGCTGAGTCTTCCAAGCATATTCTGTTTTGGCCATTCTTCTCTTCGTTCTGGGAACTCCTTGAAGAGTTCTTCGACCATTGCCGTAACGATGTAGCCAGGAGATATCGTGTTCACGCGAATGCCATATTGCCCCCATTCGGATGCGAGGTTGCGGGCAAGTTGAATAACGGCGGCTTTGGAAGCGTTGTATGCAGGACAGATCAGACCCTGGAATTCGTGTCAGTAAAGTTGCAGAACTCGAGATTCAGGCCACTCTCAATGGCAGATAGGAGAAAAGAGTATCAGATTTGGAAGAACGGAAGAAATATTTGCTTACCCTATTTGCAACTGTGCCGCTCATACTCGCAATCATCACAATACTGCCACCATTCCCAAATCTCACCATCTGCTTAGCAGCAGCTTGTGCTGTCATAAAGCATCCCGTAACATTAACACTCATCATGTTGTCGCTTAATGCAGCTGTATATTCCAACGCCGGCAGTTCCTTCTGGATGCCAGCCGCCGCGATCAGGCCATCGAGTCGTTGGTGCTTGTCCGCAATCTCCTGCACAATGGCGTTCATCTGCTCGACATCTCGAACGTCAATCCGTCGATATGAGAGGGACGTTCCGAGCTCTTTTTCTGCACGAGCCTGTACACGGCTGAAGTCGGCGGAGGGAGATTCGAGGCGATCAAGAGCGTAGACTAGAATTTTACGTGATTAGCTGCCGTAGCTCCAATGCACCTGTTGTACCCGGACTTTTCCCCAGAAACACCAAATGGGGTGGAGGGGAGTTGCGAGATGGCAAAAAGGAGAGGAAATGCAGCAGATAGAAGTCGGGAAAAGGATCGTACCTGTGGCACCAGCTTCCAGAAGTGCTTCCGCTTGAACAAGACCCAATCCTCTCGCAGCACCAGAAACCAAGACAACCTTATCCACAAGGTTGAACTCAGGTAGACGTTTGGTGGTACCCAAATATGTCGGCGCTTCTCCCTTTAATAGTGCTGCTGATTCTGCATCTGGTGCTGGAGGAGGACCCCGGGTTGAGCTTGGTTCGCAGCGTCGTGGGATAGCAGAGAATGAGCGTGAGATGATGGGTGTTTTTTGTGATCTGGCGAGTGATCGACGAGCTGCGCGGGGCAGTTGACGGAGGAGTGTGTTATTCATTGTGAGTATTGGGGTTGGGATGAAAGTGTGAGTGAGAAGGAGAGGAGAAGAAAGCGATGGTCCAGACTATATTTGACAGTTTTGACCTTGTCGCTCGTACCTTCCAAGACCGACTTGGCGAACTTTGAAGCACCGGAGGACAGCAGAGAGCTTCAACACGGAAGCCACGCTTCGGATTCCTCTTTTTGAGTTTTGGGGTAGTACCTGTGGGGAATTTGGAGTTGGCTAGACCTTTGATATCAGCGGGGCGGGAAAGGAGGAAGGTGCCCCGAGCTCGTGGTATGATAATTAAGTTTAAGTATAGGCTCAGATCCACTCCTGCTTTTCCTGTGTAACTTTACATTTCTTGCTGATGAGGCATGAGTAAGGTGTGCTCTATTCCCGTGTTGGCGCGCGAAGTTACCCTGTGGCGTCCATTGCGGGGTAGTTGAGGCGCTATGAAGGACGCCACCTATTCCGCCAAACGCCTACGTACACCTTTTCATCACTTTGATTTATACAACTTTTTTAATCTTGCCATCATGTTTAGTTCTTGTTCCCTTTGCAGCCCCAGAAGTAGAAAAATTGAAGCCTTCACGCGATCAATGTCCCAGAAATCTGTCACGTACTAGCTCTAGATCTCCAGCTCCCCACAATTCAAAGCTTTCCCCTCATTAGCTTTATTAGTCTCGACCCATCAGCGGGATTACTCGATTCAGCTTTCCGGCCGGGACGATCCCTTTGCAGAATACCGTCCTGCACAGCCACGTGAGAGGTGATACGAAGAGTGGCAATTATTGATATGAAGCGTTTGATAATTGTTGAGAAAGGGCAATTGTGGTGATGTTGCGGCTTACATGTGACGGCTCACTTTTCTTTTTCGGATACGGCGCTTAGAGAAGGCCCCTGAAAATAATTTCGGCAATTGATATTCTCTTTAGGATTTTGTCGTGGCTTGCTTGGGCTGCATATTGTTTCGAAGAGGGTGTGTGGTATTGCAGCATGTCGGACGGCTTTAAGCCGAAATATTGTTGCGTTTCGAGATATAGGAAGGATACTCCCGGAACTTAATGGGTGAGTTAATGGATAATGGCACTAAGGTCCTCAACCACACTTGGGATATTCGAGGTACCCATAGACTGCCCGTTCTCAAGCCTCATAATGAGACTACCGCACCTTGGGCATGCATTTACAATCATGTGACCAGTCTGTCCTTCCCCTCCTCTGCCACGTTTCTTCTCGAGACTTGCAGGACTGTAGACTTGCTCGTGCTTCATGCGTCGTCTGTCTCCATATTCGTGTAAATAATAGATGCGGAAGTAACTTTGCATACCCTCGTATCTTCGGTTTGCTTCAATTCCGAGTCATCGGATGACCAGGATCACGCATGTTGTACAATATGGATTTCAATAAATGCTTCTTTACGTAATTACATAAATCCAACATGGCCTGCTGGCTCAATGGCAGGGCGCTTGACTACGAATCAAGAGATTGCAGGTTCGATCCCTGCGTAGGTCAATTGTAGTTATTTTTTGCAGCTTTTTCATATGTGCTTTGGCTGTCGGCAGAAGGTGGGGTCGTGGTGGGGTAATTTAGAGACGTATGGAAGCTACATCTTGCAGATATTTTCCTTTTGGTCCTTCACTCATGACTTGACTACTTATAATCCCAAAAGAAAATTGATCTCGCGGTAAGTACTTTGCGCTTTTTTGTATTCTTTGAATTTACAAAGATAAGAGATTCGAGAGTAAGCAAAAGACCCACTTGTGTCGTTCCTTGCATTCTATTTGTATGCAGTTCGTATGACTGTGCCACCGTTGCTTAATACATGTCTTGTTTCATTTCGCGCCAAAGTGATCCTTCAAGTGAAATGTTCCAACATTCGCATGAGTTCTTCTTAATGCCCCAAGATTTATACTAGTTTTCATCCCAATTCCAAACAGCCTTAGAAACAAAAACCTTGAAGCGCCTTTCTCAATTATGCTGTGCGAGTTTTGCTGTAAAGTATCAATTGACAATCTCATAGAGTTAGCAAAAGTCGAATTTTCTGCCCAATTCTTCCCTGAAAAGGCATACTACCAACATCATGACTCTTACGCATCTCTCATATCCGCAGCGACCGCCGGATGCGAGCTCTGCCAACTCATCCGCGACGCAATAACCACTTACAAAATAGGAGGCAGCGACTTCTACTGGGAAGGTCGTACCACTGAATCAGCCATCTTGGAGACTGAATCGGAGGGTCACGCAACAGATCTGAAGATGTGCATTAACATGCACCATCTGAACCCAGGTGGGAAATTGGAAGATGTCGAGCTTTTCGATGAACTTATGGTGCAGGTTGGGCCCCCGATAGAGTCTGAATCGGATGACCCGGACGAGTATTTGAAGGTTCCACCTCTGAATTTGAGCCTCACTGTTCCTCGAGGTTGGCATTCGATATCTTTTTGAATTTCAGTCTTACTTGACTAACTAGTTGTAGGAAAGCCCGTATATCATCAAAACTACAGAATAGGACGATTTCAAACCAACCCAGATCTGGGCTCGGAAACAAATTTTGATATCGCAAAGAGTTGGCTCAACAACTGTGTCACCACACACGAGAAATGCACAGCTAGACAAGCAGTCGACTTGCCCACCAGAGTCATTGACGTAGGACCATTAGCCGGATCCCAAGAACCAAAACTTTACTGTTCCAAGGATATCAGAGGTAGCTACATTGCTCTCAGTCATTGCTGGGGAGGTCCAGTCTCACCACTCTTGAAAATGGCGAACATTGAAGCTTTCCAAAGCTCGATCCCTTTCCTTGATCTGCCTGCGAACTTTCGCGATGCAATTACGGTGACAAGACAACTTGGAATCAGATATCTGTGGATTGATTCTTTGTGCATCATACAAGATTCCAAAAGAGACTGGGACATTGAGTCCAAGAAAATGGGATCCATATATCGAGATGCACTCCTAACCATCTCCGCAGCAACATCATCTCGAAGCACTGATGGATTTCTAAAATCGCCTCCTTCCTCAGCTGAGCCTGAGAAGAATATACCTCTCCACTTGACCGCGGACAGTGGTTCGGAAGCCATCGTCTATATATCCAAACCACCCCAAACCCCAGAAGATCTTCGAGATCTCTTCTACCAAGCACCACTCAACAAACGAGGATGGTGTCTCCAAGAGCGCATTCTCTCTGCTCAGATCCTCCATTACGGTAGCAAACAAATATATTGGCAATGCGCTCAAGGTTTCCTCTCCGCGGACGGCGTGCCCCACGGTGTCGCGATGCCAGAAGAGGAAATGTATCCAGAGATCGCAAGTATAATCCATCCCTCCATCCTGAAAGGCCCCATTCCGAAGAAGCCCAACCTAGATCTTGTCCTCGAGGAATACTATCTCCTGGTCCAAGTATACTCTTCCCGAAAACTGTCCTTCGACACAGATAAGTTCCCCGCATTTTCAGGCCTGGCGCAACATGTGCATTCTTACCTCGGCGGCGACTATATTGCCGGCATCTGGAGTACAGACTTCAGACACGGCCTTCTGTGGTTCAACGAGCTCACGACCTGCAAGCATGTAAGACCGTACAGAGCACCGACGTGGTCCTGGGCCGTGACCAACGAGCCTGTCGTCTTTCCTGCAAGATGCGATACGCCGTTTCCTGAATATGCCGTCGAGCTGATCCTGTATGATATCAATCTCGAGACTAATGCGTACAGTCAGGTCGAGTCCGGAGAGCTGACTCTGTATGGTTTAACGAAGGAGTTGGTGAGGAGTAGGCAGTTAACGAATATTTCGTATCCGGAGATGGCCACTGCGCATGTCTATTTCGACGAGGCGGAGGAAGAGGGAGGAGCTATTGAGCAATGGTCGGCTGTGTTCCAGACAAAAGCGGGAGATGATGACTATTTGCTGTTAGTACAAGACAAATTTGAATTGGTTATTTGCTGACTTCCTACAGGTCTGTGATCAATGGATCCGGAACGGAATGGCCTCAGCCAGAATGGAGAATCGACTTCGAACTTTTCTCGCCGCGGGAATATACCGTGCTTCTCGTCGATGTACGGACTGGGCAGCAGGACGGAGCAACCGTGTACCATGGGAATGGCTTGGTATTATCGAAGGCGGAGGGGAAGGAACATATGTATGAACGCGTTGGTTACATTAGCTTGACGCCTCGAGAGAAGGAGGATTTCGAAGAATGGATGGAGACGTGGGGGAGGGAAAATGTAACTATCATCTAAAGGGAGTCGAAACCTTCTTGTCAAGGTCAGCGGAGATGGTCAGGATATTGTGATTTCCACTTCTGAAGTGCACAACCGTTTCTAATGAAAGATACAAAGGCACATCGGGATTAGGGGAGTCCGGCGAGAATCGGCCGATAAGCGAGAATCTCTCGTCTGCACTTGGACCACGCCACCTTGAAAGGAATGAATGTCACACAATATTGTGATGGCTCAGATTCTCGAGGTCAGTTTATGACATCGATTAATTCCTCAGTCATTTGCAACGCGAAAAGATATCAATGTGCCACCTTGTGGAATTAGAGGCAACGCTGAAACTTAAGAGGAAATAGAGCTGCTTCTACCAAATTCGCACAACACAACCCGAAGGCAGCTGATATGCAGGAAAAGATAATTCCTAGCTCATATTATATCTTCGGGGTTTTGAAATGTATTCGGGAATTTATTTTTGAGCCCCAGAAGTCCTCTAATATGGCATTCTATTTGTGCTTGAAATATCTTTGACGGCCGAAAAGGAGCCAAAAAAGAGAGGAGAAATTTGTTACCATTGCAGCTCTCAAGACCACGAAAGGAGAAGAATAGAATGTAGAGAGCGAGGAATTAGCAGCAAAGAACAAAAGAACTATTGTGAGAAACAACTTTAGTTGTTCATCACAATGAGTTCCTGACCAAAATACGATAAATTAAAACCATAGCACGCAGTAGCAATGTTAGTCCCGATTAAGCTTCCTCGCTTATGGCACCGAGACAAAACATTTTCGTCTGCGAAACAATGAAGTGCCCATCACAGTGATAGTTTCCAATGCCTACGGAATGAAGCACATAATGAGAGTTTTAACTGTTTACTTTTATCTGTTCTGAGAGGTCAAAACAATGAACTCTCTACCATTCTAACTACAATACTCAAATGAGATGACGACATCAACATAGAATAGTGCAATGGAGAAGAAGAGTGAAAAAAAAATTCTTTGAAAAGATAAGCCTTCGAATTGAACGAATTCTTCACATAATAACATTAATCTACTTATTTTCCCTCCGAAAACCTTTTAGCTCTACAGATCAAAAAAATGTATGTGGTTCATTAATCGTTAGAGTAGAAAAACAAAAGAACTTATTGGGATAAACAGCTAGGCTGTTCACCACAATAACCTCATGACAAGAATTTGCTAATTTAAAACTATAAACCATGTTGGTGGAGGACCATTAGTCCCCCAATCAGATGGTCTTGACCTACGTAGCTTGCAAGGCGGAGAGTATCGGCCGATAACGCGTGCTGTCGCTACCTTGCACTCGCCTTTGACGCGTCTGGACATGCTCACGTTTGATATTTGCAAAACATTGCATCGGGCACGGTTCCTAAGTCGATATTATCATTGAGAGGGCTGTAAAACTGGCTATCTCCGTATTTGCTGGGAGAGTGGCCACCATGCTTTCCAAGGATAAGATGAACCAGTCTGGGAGACGGCACGTGAGCTCTGAGTCTACAATGATACCGGTATTGAGAGACATTTTCAAGCGCTGGAGTATAATGGGACATTCTGTTTGTAAAGTACGAGCTGCATTCCCAAGTGCTTGACTTGGGTCTACGCGTCAGGAAGTGCAAGGCGCCGCATCACGGTCTATCCAGATGCGGCTGTGAGATCATCAAATCATAATCAATGTGCTCTGTGTTCATAGACTTGTAGCCTCGAGTATGTGAGAGCAGTCCCAGGAGATACTGTACATTCTAATTCTCTCAGAGTCGGACCCTAAGCAGTGAAAGGACAATGTTCTCATCTTGCCTTAGTCTTGAGAGGGAAATATAACAAACGGTACAATTATGTGTAGAGATCGTAGAACCATATCAGATGTGAAGAGCTGCTTCAGATGGGATTGTTTGAAGGAGATTTTGGCAACACTGATTTGATGAGTCCGGTTTTCCCCGGACCCCGGAATCTTAGCGCTTCATTCACCTCCTCAGTCAACAACGGCACCCACAAGATCTCACGAGCCTCGGAGAAAACAAACACAACCCACAACACAAACTTCCATCGCGACGAAGCCAGTTCTTCTTCGCAGCTCCATCTTATTTACACAATCAAAACAATCCCTTGAACACTACCTCGAATCTTAAAGGTCCGTCACGATGTTCTGTCCCACTCGAGAGAGACGCCCGCCCCGCGAGGGTGACTATAGGGAGTTCCCCAAGGCTGAGGTTGAGGCATTCGTCAAGAAGAGTACGTGATGCTTTTCTAGTTCTACTTCAAGATACGACTGACACTTGGCACTACAGCGTTGAAGGTTGACAAGATCAAGACCTACTCCAAGCTGCTCACAGGAGCTACCTTTCAACGTGCTACTAAGCACCTGAAGTTCCACGAGGTGGCTAAGAGCAAAGTCGCTACACTTGTACAGGCTATCGAGGCAAGAAAGGCCAGCAACGAGGCTAATGCGAAGAGCGTTACTCGGAAGGCAAAGTAGGGTGCCACTTGACGACATGGATTGGTCTTCAAAGGGCTTGGCAACGAGGGTGAGCGCGCTCTCTCCCTCTCTATGATTACAAACTAATTGCTGAGCCAGTTTACCGCGATGTCAATGTTTGAGAAGCTACAACTCCATACTGTACTGTCGGGAGCTTCGGGAATAACAATGGGTTATTAGAGGATGTTGTGGGCAACTGTTCGGGGCCATTGAGCTCATTGGATCGAGGATTGAATCAAAGACAAACACTGGCTTAGCAATCTTGCTTGTACTGCTGCATGACACTCCAAGTCATTCAATCAAATACGATCTCCACATTCGCTGGCTTTTAATGATGTGCGCTTGCAGCCAGGAGGCAATACTACGGGCAGAGCCTTAAGTGAAGTTTCTCATTCCTCAACTCGATCTGAAATCCAGTATTCGAGCTCTACTGAAGTGATTCCCAATGATTGATTGCCCTTGACTCCATTGCTATGCTTGAACCTGACGGAATTTCACTTTTTGTATCCCAAACCCTTATGCTGCAGGTGCAATGTACGCCCGTAATGCCTTCTCTACGTCTCCCTCGTGAGCTTTCAGCAAGTCTGTAGCTTTGATCTTCGTGAGCTCGAGCTCCTCAACCTGTGATGAGACGTCTATCAGCTTGTTTGCTCGATCCAGGGTGACTTTGAGTAGTGGGTTGTGGAAGAAATGTGGGATCAGAGGTGGTTATTAGACTCCTGGCTCTTTGGCAAAGACAGGAACTACCATAAAAGACAGCTACTAGAAGACATTGTGTATATGCGTACCAGCAATGTAACATCGGCAGGATCAACCTTGATTGCTTTCTTCACAACCTTCTGCTCGTCCTTCTTTGTCACCACACCATTTGTAGCTCCTGCCCCTCCCAGTCTCTCCATAGCTTTTCGCACAGCTTCTTGGTCGACATCCTTCCCTGAAGATTCATCATCCCGGTTGTCAAGAGTAGAGAGTGCTGCTGCTGCTTTCCTGTCCTCTGCAGACTTTGCCGCGATCGGAACTTCTTCGTCAATGTCTCCGGTGGTCGCACCTTCGACTACATTCGGAGGTTGAGGATCAGCCATTGCAAAGAATGACAAGCGATCGTCGGGTAAGTGGGAGGCAAGTATGTACAGTTGAACGCTGAGAATACCGCAATCACAGAGGAATGTCGTCGTTCTTGAAGCCCTGGATACAAGGCGCAAACTCCAGATATGAAGCTAATAAGTCCACGATACCTGTTTAGGCAATAGAGCCGACGTAAGGTCCCCGAAAATTTATTACTCCACAACGCGTCTTCTAGAATTCTGATATTCAAATTCCACGTCCTCAGATCGTCCACGCGTTTGATCACTTCCAATTACTCTCCCCTTGCAAGCCTCGCTCTCCGCAATATGGCTTCCCAAGTTGGACAGTACGACGGCCAAGGCGACGGTACCGGTGAGAATCTGGTCAATGGTTCGTCATGGAGCCCAAATTCCTGGACCTCAAAGCCTGCCAAGCAGCTTCCCGAATACAACGATCGATCTCATGTCGAACGCTCTCTCGCTAAACTTCAACGCTTACCACCGATTGTCACTCCTACTGAGATTGAGAAGTTGAAGGCCAGCTTACGCGATTGTGCTGAGGGGAAAGCTTTCCTCCTTCAAGGCGGGGATTGTGCTGAGTTGTTCGATTATTGCGAAGCTGATGCAATTGAGTCCAAGATCAAGCTGCTTCTTCAAATGAGCTTGGTGTTGATCTGGGGTCTTAACAAGCCAGTCGTCCGTATTGCCAGAATGGCTGGTCAGTACGCCAAGCCCAGATCCAGCCCAACCGAAGTCGTGGACGGAAAGACTGTTCCCTCTTTCAGAGGCGATATCTTGAATGGATATCCACTCGATGAGCGAGCTCTGGATCCTGACCGGTTGACAAGGTAAATTGCTCCTTCCCGTTGCTCAGACAAATTTTCTGACATTCGCAGTGCCTACTTCCATTCTGCAGCCACTCTCAACTATGTCCGAGCCTCGGTTTCTTCTGGTATCGCTGATCTCCATCGTCCTTTGGATTGGGGTCTTGGTCATGTTCGTGATCCGGATCTTCAAACAAAATACTCTGAGATTGTCTCCTCGATCACCGAGTCCCTGAAGTTCATGAGAACCGTTGGCGCAGATACAGCTGGTCAACTCCAAACTGTCGACCTCTACACAAGCCACGAAGGTCTCCTCCTTCAGTATGAGCAAGCTCTCACTCGATCACTCAAGAACCCAGCTCCCAAGCTCGCCTTTCCTGGCCAAGTCCCGCGGGTAGAGAAGCTGAATTACAACACCTCCGCCCACTTCCTCTGGATTGGTGATCGCACAAGACAAATTGATGGCGCCCACGTTGAGTTCTTCAGAGGTATTGCCAATCCCATTGGTATCAAGATTGGTCCCACCACCGAAGTCACTGACATCCTTTCTCTCCTCCGTTGCCTTAATCCTCAACAAGAAGTCGGAAAGATCACCCTAATCACTCGCATGGGCGCAGGCAAAGTCCGAAAACTCCTGCCAGCCCACATTGAAGCTGTCCAGAAGAGCGAGTACAATGGCAAGGTCGTCTGGCAATGCGATCCCATGCACGGTAACACTCGAAGCACTGCTACAGGCATTAAGACCCGTCAATTTGGAGACATCCTGTCCGAATTGCAACAAACTCTTGCTCTCCATCGCGAACTTGGAAGCCATCTCGGTGGTGTTCATCTCGAGATGACTGGCGATGCTGTTACTGAGTGTACTGGCGGTAGCGAGAACCTGATGGATGATGATCTGTCACTCAACTACACTTCGTTTTGCGATCCTCGTCTCAACGAGAAGCAGTCCCTCGAGTTGGCCTTCTTGATCGCAGGATTCTTCCGCAATGATTCCAAGACCTCTTAAAGATGATGATCTTTTGCAAAGTCTGAAGGCTCAGACAAGTTCTTGACGGCGGACATAGCGTTTTGTGAGTTCTCTCTCCTCGTCTCTTCCTAATACTGATTGCTGACTCTGAAAGCTGCTGGATGGTTGCATATGCGACTGCATTGGGTGAATAAGATAGTGCGATCCGAGCGAATAATGATCACCTCTCCTCCAATCTTCCTCCTTGCTATGCAGTGCCGAATCACATAACAACGACAGCAAATCTCCTTTCGTCTTAGAAGCATAAGTCGAATTCCGTGCCGGTGTCTTTCGTCTCCAGCTTCACCCCTATATATACCCATGACTGTTCTTCCTAATTCGGCCTTCTGGAGGAATGTCCCACATCCTGATAAGTATGTATGAAGAGACAATCCTGAGCATTCTGCTGACGTGATCACTTGATAGATTCACAATCGTTGCGTCAAGGAACTACTGTGCCTAGGCAAGCTGCGATGTTGACAACATCTGGTACTGTAAGTCATCCCCATTCAATTCGCCGCTTGAGTCTGACCCGGAAGCTGATCATCTACCGGTAATATATATAGATTTCCACTCTGTAGTTGTATCGCAAGTATTGTTCTGGCCGAAACTTCGAAGAACTGCCGGCACGCCCGCTACGACGACAAGCAAACTTGAAGGGTCGAAAAGCCAAAGAAAAATACACACAAGGAAAGAATAGCACAAGGATATGGGTGACTACTTGTCATGCAACAACTACGAGGCATATCTGTGATGGCTCAGCATATTCCTTGGTCAGCGAAGGGCCAAATCTCTTGAATCTGATCACATTATCCCACAAGTGAGTCGTGCTTTCTTCTCAATGCATTATGATCTTCCGCTGATCTTGAAAAGTTCTCCAAACTTGGAGACCAAAGTACTGGCATCTCGCGCAGAACTCTCCCAGCGCCCTCCTATCGACCGGCGACGATGTCACATACCACACATTCACACGATGAACGAACAGACGAAGAAGAATCTTGAAAGTTCTATTGAATTATCTAGATCTTGTGAGCGATTTCTACATACCAGGAGGACATGGACTTCTCACCTTTACAATCCCTTGAGCAACAACTCCCCAATGTTCAAAGCTAGACGATCGGCTCTTGTTGGCATGGTGTCTTGTCTCTCGAACAGTGGACGTTCCACGGTTGAGAAAGCAAGCGGTTTCCTGAGCTCTTGTCCGAAACCTGGAAAGACGACAGGAGGAGATATCGGCCCTTTCTACGACCGAGGACAAGACCACCTACGCGCCGTGGATGAACAAAAGCAAATGTCGAAATGTGGATAAGTTTCGTGGAGATAAGTTCGAAGGAGGTCCCTTAAAGAACAGTGGCGACTTGCTTGGAGATGTAGACTCGAAGAGCTTGCTGCCCAGCCTTCCTCTTGGCATCCAATTTCGCCCTCTCGATATTTGCCTTCTCAACTTGCGTACACTCAAGCTCCGATACCTCGAGTGCCATAGCGTCAACTTCAGCTTCTCAGCCTCCCCCATACGCCGCTTACTGCACGATGTCTCATCATCCATCCTGCTTATAACTTAAAGGCCAAGATGACCTGCCAGGTTCTTGTAGCCTACAGTCTCGATGCTTGCAGTTTACCCTGCCAGAGGTCTCTTGCCACGAAAGAACACCCGGGCAACCTGAAAATAAAGGGCAGAATGTGTCAAAGACGCAGTTCATAAGCCGAAGCGAAGTTAAAGGGACCCATACAGCAATCTCGAGACTTTGAAGTCAACATAACGCTTGCACATTCTCAACCGAGCACCTACCTAGCGACCGAGCTTCCCGACTCTATTCGCTTTGCCAAAGAACGCTCATACTTTTCGCTAGATTTCTCCGTTGCTCCTTAGAAATCTTATTGGCTGTACGGTTGTAAAGTCGTCCTCCATGAACGCGGCGATAGTTGTTCAAGGCTTCACACTCTGCAAGAGTAAGACGCGCCGACTGGTGTTTGGCACCACCTTCTTTCTTGAAGCACTTTCTCGTGGATGGCTGAAGGAGAATCATTGTTCACCAAGCTTTCTGAGGCATGGGCTCTGGGACGAACAGGGGTCTGTAAGTGAGCACCGCTGTTCGCGCGATATCTTGCATCGGCATATACTAGTTGCCATCCCGGACTTTGTGTCTCAAGAGACATCATGCTGTAGAAATTTCCTCCTTGTTCCGTAGAACACGTGCACAAGCGTGCCAATTTTCATTGGTGAAAATTGGTCGCTCAGCAAGGAACTTGCATGGAGGATACATCTCGTTAGACTCCGTCAAGGGACATTGTCTAAGATAAGGAATGGAGCAGTGGCTGGTGCTTGGCCTCCCGCCAAGCACCCTTCTCTCGAAGGCTTTATCGGGAGCAATCGAATCTATGCATGGAAGCTTGGAAACCGGCCTGGTGGGCTTGCCCTCCAAGATCCGGAAAGGGCCCCAGTCCAAAATCATCCCCGGTAACAATCATTCGATGCTGGCTCTCTATCGCAGCACTGCGGAACTCCATCATCGAAGCGGAACCTCTGGAAACATGGCTTTAACTTCCCCCTTCTCCGCATCGTGTCTCTTCCATTGATGTTGGCAGCCTTGGAACCACACCACTTCGAAGTCGGTCTTGCGCAAGAAAGCTAGTCGCAGGTTACCTTTCCTTGCCCAATTTTGCCACACTTTGTGCAATGGTCTTGAGGCTTCAGTCCCAAAGCTGGACTTCTTCAACAGCCGCCTCCTTGATCTTGGTTCACCCACACTCAATGCTGGAATGGATCACGACAAAGTTGGTTTAACAATACCAAACCTTCATCCTCTAAGGTGGCGACCTTAGCTATACGCAAAGAGTGTATCAATGGAGCTTCTGATCCGACATGAACTAAGAACATGGCTCCCGCGTCGATTCTGTCGACAATCTCCACTTCGCTGGCGGCTTCGGAGAAATCCTTCTAAATCGAGATGCATCTTCTCATGTGCGCACACAGCAAATGAACAAGAAGATATGGTCGATGCAACTTCCGACTTCGAGAATGGGTGGTCAATACACAGCAGCTGAGTCAAACACAAGAAGAACGTCTCCCCGGCTCCAAACAAGAGAGCTATACAGAGCGATTTTCTCTGACACTCTGGCAAGTTTGACAGGAGCTTGGCCCGTGGTTGGTCTCTGCGATCCAGGCTAGCATAGCAGTGGTTTCGAACGCGCAAATGTGGTATTACTGAACGTCAGTCATCATTCCTGATCTTGCGGCAATCCTCCACGGACGATCCTACCTCGTCAGCTGGTGACTCGAAGATGTAGACGATACAGGAGTCCGGCTCAACCGAGCTTCCCTTTAGGAGATGACGGCTTCGACGACTATGATATTCGACTTGCTTCTTG
Source organism: Mollisia scopiformis (assembly GCF_001500285.1). Classification (NCBI taxonomy): domain Eukaryota; kingdom Fungi; phylum Ascomycota; class Leotiomycetes; order Helotiales; family Mollisiaceae; genus Mollisia; species Mollisia scopiformis. The sequence goes on from NW_017263608.1 coordinate 350,801, forward strand.
AGCTGCGATCTTCTGGTTGAATCATACTTCTACGACTACCCCACGTGGTGAGCAAAGCCGGGCTTGAACGTCATGGGAGTTTGAAGCTTTGACCTCAGCGGCTGAGCCAGCTGTGTCTGCAGCTGCACGGTTCCCCCTTTCGGAAGTGGAACACGCTCGACGTACTCATTGTCAGGTATACGCCTCGCAAGGAAAGAGATTCGACAGCTGGATAAATATGCCATCTGGACGATTGCTTCGAGACCTGGTGTGTCAGGCTAGTTGTGGGTGTTGCGACAAGGACTACAAGATCGAGCGTCCAAGTCCTACACCGATCACACCACCTCTCTCCTGGCTCTTTGTCAAGATAAGGCGGAGGGAGTGCATCAACTCGACAACTCCGCACCCCGAGGAACCTGGAATATATTCCTCCGTCTCATCGAGATGTTGAACACCGTAGTTGTTGACTCCTAGAGCTCCTCTGGGTTGCACGATTCGTGGCGAGCAAACGAAGCACCGTGATGGAAGTCTTCATTATTCAAAGGAAGAGATCATAGCCAGGCGCAGAAATCATCCCCGGACGTGCAGACCCCGCAGGTGGGACAACCGTCTAACAAAAGACGGCGGAAAATGAGCCGAGATATCCTTCAGGTCCACAGAGCTACCAAGGACCCAAGATGCAAGGACAGGTAACGAGAATATGGGTAGCGCAGCCAGCTGCGTGCTGATGAGTTAACCAGTTGACGTGGAGAAGTAGGCTTGCTGTGCCGAACTCATGAGCAGCTTGAAGAAGGTTGAAGTTGCCATCATCGTTAATCAGGCTCTGAGGCTCCGAGGCTTTGAAAGCCTGTCCTCAGCCTCTGCGTAATGCAGTCATGCGTCCCGCCCCTGCTGTTCCGTCGGCTAGACCGAAACTCCGTATTGCGTCCACCTGGTTTGCGGACTTGAACGACGCTTCTGCGTACCGGGTAAGGGTTTAAGATCTGGGACCACTAGCCAGATAGCACAAAGCTGAAGCTCATTCTTGAGAAGCCGGGCCCGAGGAGAGCACTCAAACACCGACAACGATCATTAGCTCTAGCCTCGAGACTGGCATTAAAATCAAAGACATGACAATCAAGCTCCTTCTCCGTCGGCACTTCCAGGATATCGTATTAGCTACTGGCGAGAGTAGCTAGCATGACCGACATAAGTAGGGCCGACCCCAACAAGACCCGTCTTCGACATACTCTTCTATGTATCTTTCTACAGACACGAGGATCGTGTCCTGATAGGAATCGATCTAAGCTCCCGAAGTTTTGCGCACAGTCTCATCCTCTCCTTTATTGACTTGTCCTGCACAGTTGGGATTGGGAGCGCCAGAAACAAAGATCCTATTGGTGGCATCTACAGTCGGGATCGCTTTCATGAAACTAGGCCTAAGTACTCCAGCCTGGGGCAGATTACTACTTGACAGTTTTGCACGGAGATGATCCAAGTCCTCGTCTGAGGGGCGGCGACACAGTTATCGAGTAAATCGGTGGTTAAGTGAGAGTTTTCTGGCCGAGCGAGCTGAGTTTGACCGAGAGCTCTGAGATCGCCGAGGGGAAGGACTGCGTCTATTCACGACTCTGTTCGGCTACATATCTGTACGGGTCTTCAAGAAGTAGACCGCTCTTGCCCATTCGATCTCATCCTCCCCGGCTTGGATCTCTTTCAAAGTCACGAGCGAGATCCTTGACGGATGGCGTGTTATTGCGAACCAGTGAATTTCTTGGTCGCTGACTTTGTCCATGGCCGCCGACTTGAAGAGAAGGGGGCAATGGTGCCGGTCCGGGAGTCGAAGATGTGGTATGATGCGGGAGCGCTGGGAGAGACTTGTCTGTTGCGGGGTCGGAAAAGGGATTTGTCGGGTTCGTAACCGTGCGGTTACTTGCTTGGGCTACCAGATGCCCTTTCAAGAAGTCTATTTGGAAGTTTGTCTTAATACTCCGCCATCAGAGCCGGATCGACTGCATTGGGTTAGCCACGGCGCGACAAGATGATAATAACCCCATACCTTGGAAGCCAAGATTGTCATCAGTATATTGAGCAAGAGCCACGTGTACGCCTTGGGTGATACCGAAAGTATCTAGAGTGATCAAGGGAGGTGGACCGTCAGGGTCAGCGGCCAAATTCCAAGCGTTCTTGACCTTAGCATGGAAGAGAGCTTGAATCATAATGGAATCAGCGCCATTACGCTTAGCAAATAGAGCAGAGAGTCTCTTGTCCTCATCAAAGGCGCGTTGCCAAGCCGCGTTACCATCAGAAGATGGACTGGTCAGAAACCACATAGACTTTCGTCCACGATAGTCTTCGTCTTCTCGTCTGAAGCATGACCCAGAACTTGATTGAGTGTCGGGGATAACTGACAATGATATCATCAATAGTCAGGTCTGCCATCCGGGCTGTTGGACCGGTCTCAGGCTCCTCCAGGGCTTCAGCCTTGCGCTTTCTTGATGTCTTAGGCTTGTCGGAACGAGGGATACTTGCTGTTTGGGTCGAAGAGGGTTGGCTGTTGATGTCTTTCTCCTACAGATCTTGCAAATGGTCTCGGGCTCCTCTAGGGCTTCAGCCTTGCGCTTTCTTGATGTCTTAGACTTGTCGGAACGAGGGACACTTGCTGTTTGGGTCGAAGAGGATTGGCTTGCGGAACCGGCAGCATTGGCGCGGGCTGCGGCTGCGCCGTTGACTGTAAGAGACGGGAATGGGACGGTACTCAAAGCCTGTAGAGCCGGATCGACTGTGGCGCCCAGTGCGCTCATCCTTGATGTCTCTCTCCTGCAGATCTTATACTCAGATGTATTCATCTCCAGATGGTGGCGTCTCCGCTTCGAGAAGCCTTAGGATGCGGATGGGGCGTGTCGCAATCTGGAACTCGTGGCCCTCATAGTAACTGGTCTTTGTCAGCGAGGTCTCTTCCCAAACATGCTCCACTCACTGTGGGCGTCCACACATCATCCCAGTCGTTGATGTCCTCTTGACGCGGTACACTCGGCATGGACTTGTTGTGGGAATCAGGTGCACGCAATGGTGACTTAGGTCCGAATTGTGGGGGCATGAAGGTCTGGGGAGAGGGTGCGCGACCACGATTGCGTGGTGGGCTATGGAACTTTGGAATATCCTCTACATCGTATCTTCGGGCTCGAGCACCGTTTCCTCGTCCAGCTCGTCCTTGTTGGAAATCATTGAACGATGGCTGCGCAGATATTTGCTGATGTGGTTCCATCATTCCTCGTCCAGCTCGTGCCTGTTCGAAATCATTTACCGATTTTACAGCCAAGGATGAACTGGGCAGGGTCCCGTTCGATGCTTACCTTGATGTCTCTCTCCTACAGGCCTTGCACAGAGTGATCGGCATGGCGCAAGGTGAGAAGCGCAGAGCTTCCGTTACAATGTGAAGGTTTTCTGATGAGTGCACAGCTGGATATGCGCATGCTGCAGTGCCACGGATGTTAGCTAGGTTGCCATGGGAGAGATCGATCGACGAACAGAAGGGATTCGAGTCCTTGCACAAACCAGCATTCACGAAGAATTGGCAAGCCCTGGATGGAGAGTTGCTCACCGAAGCCCAAATCAAGTCTCTTTTCAATGAAATGCGATCGATGGTCCGCCTCCAACTTGAGTCTGTCAGCAGATGGAGCCACAGAACCGGCGCCCGAGTCGAGTCAACACGCTGAAAGGAGCTTACCACAGCGAGGAAGCTCAAGGAGATTGAATCATGGAAGTCACGCCACGTCCAGAGCAGCTCGTTATCAGTGGTAGTGATGTTCAGAATTGAGTGGTTGATGGAAATAGAGATGCTGATGGAAGCAAGTTGATTCAATTCTGCTCTGGAAAATTTCGTGGGAGGAGCGAAGCAGCCTCTTCTGCCCCTCGCCTCAGGACCCACGATGACCCACGTCACCGGCCAATCAGCAGGTACCACTATTCCCTCAACTTCGACTCACACATTTGCTCTCAGAAACTACGCTCCTGGAAACGTACATCTTACGGACTGGCTATGCTTTCCCCAGAGTCCATGATACACTCACCAGCATTCCGTCATTAAGGCTGTTCTGCATGACCATGAAAATAAACTACATTGTAAATGTTCTCACTCGATGATTGCTGCTCGAAAGTCCGATACTGTAATTTTGCATAGTCACGGTCCTGAAACCTAGTATTTTCGAACCTTTGATGGTTGCTTCTGGATAATGTCCTCAGTCTCTGATAAGTTCTGCGTTCACCTCACAGATTCCCTGACAGAGATTTCTAATTACGGTTAGTCTCACTCGTGAGATCTGCTAATCTGGCCGAGTTTGCCAGTATAAATTGAGATAGAATCCGCTGACGCCTAAGCAGAACTCCTTTCTGGACTTTGTCCTGTATTTCATGGCTCTTGGTGAGTGCGTCCCTGTCATGTCAGCCTGGCACCCTGTCCCAATATCAAATCATGCTTGTGAAATGCATTTTGTAGACTGTTTTGTGCTCGAGATTACATGTGAATTTGCTTGTTTCTCTTGTTAGTTTTTGTCGTTGTCAACATCCAGACGTTACCGGACGAGCACAATTCTTTCGTTCGCATCTTCTTTCAGTCGCTCCTGCCTTGTCAATTCCGAAGACATAGATGTTCGACCCCAGCTAACATGCTTATCACAGCCAATATTTTCAACAGCTGGCCCCTGAGAATCGTCACGTGCTTGTACCGCCTTGTGCTGTTACTTCGGATATCACACCCAAGTGATCCGGTTTGCAAACAATGCCATATGGCGCATTGTCCGATTTGAAATTAGTGGCAGCTTATTCGATCCCGAAACCGACATCCTCTTCATCAACAGCCTTGAATTCTTCGCCGACAAGATCATGTATGGTATCGATCAACTCTGCTTAGGAAGCTTCGTCAGCTTGCATACCTGTTGAAGAAGTTGAAGGACATGCAAGATCTGTAGGAGAGAGACATCAACGATGAGAATGAGTGGTCAATCACCTGTGATTCCCTCCTTTGCCTCACCGATGACGAGTATAAGTTTCTCCCTCTCTTTGCTGGTGGAATGATACCTAGTATCATTCAGTGGCCTAACTACATTGTCAGGGAGAGAGATCCTACTCTTCTTAACAAGCTTCGCCGGATTGCCTACCCTTTGAAGAAGTTTAAGGACATGCAAGATCTGTAGGAGAGAGACATCAACATTCTTCTTGAAGAATGTCAACGACCACCTGGTCAAGACCTGCGCAAGCATGCTCGAAAACGACGAGAACGAGTGGATCTCTCTCCCTAACTACATTGTGAGGGAGAGAGATCCCACTCGACCTCGTTTCTTCACAATGCACGCAACATGCCATTTCATTGAGCGCCTCCTTGATTTCAAGGCTCTCGATACGCTCACCTTCGTTGATGCTGTTGTTGAAAAGGACCAAGTCGACTCCACCTTCGTAGAACTATTCACCAAGCCGATTTCGGAGTGGCCCGCTCGCGTAGCTGGCGTACTGTACACTGAGGAAGAAGAACGTCGAACGCTATCGACAGCTGCATACTTGAGCTGGGCAGGTACGAGTTACAGAAGGCTTCGAAGGACACCACGAAGGCTTTGGGGGAGATCTTGACGCCTACGGATCGTACATTCGAAGTTGATGTTTGTACAGTCACTCACTAAGCAGATGTTAGAATAGTTCTGTTCAAATGTATTGTTTGTCTCATTGATTTCTTGCTATTCTGATGTCGTGAACCTTGTAGGACGGGGCTTCAGCCATGGATGAGCCACGCTCACATTGTCTATGTACTGGTGTTCTAGATAATCGTGTCAGCCAATTTTAGAAATGCTAGGAATATCAAGTTTCGGAAGAGGGAGGACGCGAATTGCGCGAAACGCGCAAAATGCGCTGGATCTGCCAAAGGCTGAGCTGATCAGGTGGCTTTCCTTGAAATCAAATTCTGGGATCGGCTTGGTTCGCTTGTAATTTCGTTGTCAACAAGGACTTTACAGTTGATGTGCACTTGCTGTCAAGTATCACTGTCCAGAGGAGCGACGGGTCGTTGACATAGGCATCAATGTATGCTCTCTGACTAGAGACTTCGACACAGCAATGAGAGACTGGGTCGAAGCCTAGAGTGAATTATGTACTAAAATGTTGAAGCTAGGTGATGTCAGGCAACTTTTCACTCTAGGTGTCACCCCAAAGAGTATCTAAAAGGGTTGTGAGCGGTATTAGGCCTGAAAACGAGGATATTCTCTGGAATTGGAAAGAAAAGTGACTATTGACTCAGTATAGAATTTGCAACAGCCCCAATACAAGAACATGAAAGAGTCAACCTACACTTACATCCATTACACCAACTCACCCTCCTCAACCTCCTCCACCTTCGCAGATGACGGAGCAGTGACCTTAATTCCAGCCTCCAACCTGGCCAAATTCATCTCGAACCCCTTACAAACACACCAAGTCCTCACCGTCTTAATCGCATTCTTAATCTCCCTCCCATTCAACTCCCACTTGGCCAACTCCCCCATGTCACCCTCCTCCAACTCAGCTACCACATCCTCACCCGGCAACCGACTCAAGAATTTCTCCCAAAGCACCAAGCGCGAAGAAGCCGGCAGAGACTTAAACACCAAATGAATATTAACGCGAGACCGGAACGCTGCGTCAATCGTGCTGTAAAGGTTGGTCGTCAAGAAAATGATACCCTTGAAATACTCCAACTCCCGCAAGAAGATAGAAACAAGTTCATTGCGCGCAATATCTCCCGGGTCACGCTCAGCCATGAAAACATCCGCTTCGTCAAGCAAAATAACAGCGTCCCACTCCGTAGCCATCTCAAACACCTTCTTGATCTTCGGGCCCAGACGCGCGGCATCTGTTCCTAGATCCTCGGCTTGGAGGTAGTACAGCGGACGACGGGTTTTATCAGCTACTGCTTCTGCCGTGAGGGTTTTGCCTGTGCCAGGAGGACCGGATAACAGCAGGATGAGGCCTTGACCTTTGCCCATGATGACGTCGTCGACGCGGGCTTTGAGGCGTTGGTGGTTGTCGACGAAGGTTAGGACGAGGTCTTTTTGTTCTTCGGGGTAGACGAGGTGGCCGTATGCTTCGTCGTTCCAGACTACGGGTTTGATGTCGTCGACGTAGAAGTTGACTTGATGTTTGTTAGTGTGGAGTAGGTGAGATGAGTGGGGAGTGGGGGAGCGTACGCCATTGCTTGTTCTTCAATGCGAAGCCTTCGAGGAGAGGGGAGACGTAGACGAGGTCGTCGTATCTCTTGCTTAGCATCTCTTTCTTGTTCTGTTGCTGCTTTTCGAGGGGTAGAGTCTGAACATATGTGTTCTCCTCTGGTGCTATCTCCCCATTGGGAAGGGCTCGGTTGTTATTGTTGTTATTATTGTGATGGCGATTGCGACGTGAGGTGTTCGTGTCGGTTCTGGCAAGTCCTTCGAAATGCTTCTTGTATCCGAAGTAATCAATCAAGATGCGACTGTTGACCTGTCACACGTGTGAGTTGGGACAATGCTTCATTCAGACAACTACACTTACGTTGTGTCTCTGGAAGCCACATTGGGTCTTGAGGAGACCCACACCAGTGTATTCACAGTAAGTGAGCTCTTGGTAGTCCAATGCCTTCTTGGCTCGGACCGTTAAGCGCTCTTTCACAGCCTCAGGGTCATCGTGGAACTCAAGAGGATAGACAGGTAGCTCAGTGACAGGAAGGTTGCCACCAAAGCAAGGGATCTGCTGTGAAGTTGCCCTCCAAGCAAATGTCTCCCCATCAAATCCGATCTCCTCACAACTGATCAACATATGAGGGCACGGATGGGTCACGTATTGAGTGGCGACCACACGGAAAATCCGCTCACTGTCCTTGGAAGGGCAGAAGAGCATTGCGTCCTTTCGGAAATATGTCCAAGCCAGCTTGTAAGAGATGAGTCCGCTGGCATTGAGAGACTTCAAATGCGACATGAAACTGCCGAACATCTCATCCATGACCTGTACAAGAAGCTTCAGATGTTGCTTCAAAACTCCTCCAGACTTCGTTTTGTCGTACAGTGCCATGATCTTGTCGTAGCAGAAGAAGAGTGGCTTGAATGGCTGCTGAAATTTCGCAGATTCTGTAGTCTCGAGGTACATGCCTTCATCTTTGACGATGTCTTTCAAGGCAGCGACAAGTATGGCACTCTGGATCTCAATCTCATGAATTTTGAGTGGAGTCTTCCCGGAGATCGTAGGTTGCTCAAGGTCCTTGATCTTAAAGATCTTGATGGCGACACGATTGTTGGCTCGGGCAATCTTCTCGTTAAGCTGCTTTGGCGGGGTCTCGACCCAATTGTAGTGATTGGGGTTGCTGTTCTTTCCTTCGTAGAAGACTTTAACACTGGCGCTGGTTCCAAATTCTGGGTCTTTGCCGGAGAAGGCTGCTGCGAGAATATCGCTGGCATTGTCGGCTGTCGATTCAGGAGGAGTTGGAAGATCAACGTCATTTGCCGAGGGCTTCGAAGCAGCAATGCTTCGAGTTCTCTTGAAGAGCATCATCTTGTCAGGTGTACTTGGCTCTGGTTCAGCTTCTGCCTTTCTCTTGCGAAGAATCTTCTGGTACAAGTAAGTATTCGAGGACAGGTAGAACTTGAATTTGGACAAATCACCTTCTTTGTGGTAGACATGGTGGTTCGTATTGGTCGATAAGTGGATACCAAGGCAGACGTATAAGAAAGTCCTACAGAACGCCCAGCATAGATACCAGATTTATGTATCTTTCCCCGAGCATAAGTGGAGACATGGCTGCCTGTGGCGTTGGAGTCATTGGCGGGAAGCGGCGTAGCAAAGGTGCAGGCTCCCGAGTCTGCCTAGACTGCACGGCTTCGTATCATGCAAAGTATGACTCTTTCATTTATTCTGTTGGTTAGAGATATGAAGTACTGTTATATGCGGGGTCAGTTCGCCTCACCTTTCGGAGACTTTCCGGCCAAGGTGGGGTAGATCGCAAGGCTGCCTGCTTGTGCAATCACATGACCTTGTCACATGATGTGCTATAATATGATGAAATGAACAGTTGGGAAAGATGGAGTGAAAGAAATCGCAGTGAACATTGCACTGCGTATTTTGTTCCTGACTATGTATGAATGCAATTTTCGGAACACTGTTTGCCATAAATCGTGCGAATGGAGTCGCGGACGTCTTCGAACTCTCCCCAGGATTGCGCTCTTGCGGACCCACTTGCTACTTGCATTAGACCTCACAAAGCGAATCAATGAGGCAATGCATTTTGCAGCAAAGTGAGAAGATGCATCTTGAAACATCAATTGAGAGGATTGTACCCAATGGGACACCGAGATATGATGGTGAAGGATGGAGATGGAGATCCGAGGATGAAAGTTTGATAATCGGCCGCTAGCTCAACGCTATCAACCGAGCCTCCCTGAATGCCTAGCCCTAGCCTTTCAGCCTGCTCCTCCCTCAAAACTATCATTGGCATGGCTTATCTTATTATGTCATATTGTCTGAATAGCTTCAATTTCCTTGACCCATTTGTGATCTAATGGCAGATTCCAAATCTCCAGCTTACAATTTGCACCCCCTCGCACCTTCCTTGGCAGATCGACATGATGTTGTGGGATGTCAGCAACATCCCCATGTCAAAGACTAAGATTTCGGCCGAGGATCTAGCTTATCTTTGCAGTCGTGACAAATTTTCAAGCCCAACCTCTTGTTTATTTCTCCTTCACCACATGTAACGTCGACGACAGCATTGTACCAATTGATCGATTTCAAAAGCAACTGTATACCACATGTCATCGTACCTTCTACCATCGTGATTGCTTCCCCCAAGTCAGTCGCTATGGATGTCCCAGCCGATCGCAACAATGGACAAACTGTCGACAGCGATGTTCTTGCCTTGCTAGGGAAAAAACAGGTCCTCAAGCGACGCTTCGGACTTCTCTCAATCTTCGGTTTTGCAATGTGTGAGCTGATCACGTGGGAGACCGTTCTTGCAATCTTCAGCCAAGGGCTGGACAACGGAGGGCCTGCTGGTCTTGTATATGGCTTTCTTATTGCTTGGCTGTCAACATTATCAGTCTATACAGTGATCTCTGAATTGGCGTCAATGGCTCCAATTGCTGGTGGCCAATACTATTGGGTTTGTCATGGAAGTCCTCACTCATAATCCGGAGTCTTATTCGTGCGTAGGTATATATTCTCGCGCCAACTCGGTATAAAAAGTTCTCAAGTTATATCATTGGGTGGCTTACCAGTCTTGCTTGGATTGCTACGATAGCTACAGAGTCCGTCTTTGCAGGCACTATCATCCAGGGTCTGATTATTCTCGACTATCCAGATACTTATGTGCCTAAGGAGTATCAAGGTACTTTGCTTACTTGGCTTGTCATTGCGGTGGCTATCTTGATCAACACGGTCATTCCCGGAACGCTTCCGAAGTTCGAGATCTTCATCTTGGTCTTTCATGTTGCTGGTTTCATTACCATCATGGCTCTGCTTTGGACGTACTCAACTCATCAGACTGCATCCTTCGTGTTCACGACGAGTTTAAATGAAGGAAACTGGCCAACCCAGGGACTCTCGTACTGCGTGGGATTTCTTGGAAATGTTGCAACCTTTGTTGGTGCGGATGCCACAGTCCATATGGCTGAAGAAAGTACGGACAATCACTTCCATATGTTCACGTGACGCTGATGTCTTCGTAGTCTCAAATGCAGCAATCAATATCCCACGAGCTATCTGCGGCAGTATGATTATCAATGGCATTCTTGGATTCGCCATGATGCTTACAGTTCTATTCTGCATCGGCGATTTGACAACCGTAGTCGGCACGGCCACTGGATTTCCTTTCATTCAAATCTTTTATGATAGCGTTGGCAGCATCGCCGGCGCTACTGTGATGACAGCAGTGGTTCTTGCGCTGACTTGGTCTTGTGCTATTGGCATCACTACAACAGCATCACGGATGACTTGGTCCTTCGCTCGAGATCGAGGAACACCGTTCTCACATTACCTGATGAAAGTGGACAAGAGAACAAAAGTGCCTATCATTGCCGTTGGAGCCGTCACACTGTTTGCTGCTTTGCTGACCCTCATTTACATTGGTTCTCCAACAGCTTTCAACGATGTCATCTCTTTGACTATTACTGGCTTCTACGGCTCGTACTTCCTACCATCAGCATTCCTACTCTACCACCGAATCAAAGGACATGTGGCATCAAAAACCCTTCACATTCCGGCTGCAACTCAAGACCTCCCAGAACCGAGCCATGATGGCGCAGATGGTCATATCGGAGATGAAAAGATGAAACCCTCAGAAGATCCAAACACTTCAACAACGATCCCAGACGTCGCCATCGAAGTCGCCCAAATCCAACTAGCCTGGGGCCCATTCCGCATCCCCGGCATCCTGGGGATCATCAACAACCTCTACGCATGCCTTTACATGATCTTCGTGATCTTCTGGAGTGTATGGCCTCCAGCAACTCCTGTCTCGGCATCGACAATGAACTACAGCGTCTTGGTTACTGGAGGTGTCATCATCTTTAGCGTTATTTGGTATTGGATTAGGGGACGAAAGGAGTATCAGGGACCGTTGATTGATGATGAGGTGAGGAACGTGATTCGGTTGGGCAGTGTGGTTGCCTGAATGAAATGAGGGGAGGAAAAGATACCCGGAGCGGAGGAGGCTTGGCATTGTTGGTTGGGAAGAACTTATGTGAGTCACTTAGACAACACATTATCGTTCATGCTCTCCGCTCGTTCCGTTATTGAGTGAGTCACAACCCCTCACCGCTCTTCTCTTCTCCATCTCTTTCCGACTCGCTTTTGGCTTTGCATCACTGCTCCCGCTCAAGTCCCGCTTTCGTCCTTTTCCTTCGCCATCCCCTCTCACACTCAAACTGCTCCTCCATACTCCCTTCCGTCTCATCATGTCCGAACCTCATCATAAAGTTCAACATGGAGGATTATCCGAGTCACATGATCTCAGTACTTGCGCTCCTGGTCTGCTTTCAAGTTCCGCCGGTCACAACTGCCCACTTTTGAGTGTTAATAAATAAAACATTTTATTCTCGTTTCATCCTCAAAGCGATCATTTGATTAAGAATTCCGCGGCTCAGCGGAAGGCATACTATCACGTGACAACTCGAAATGTCTGGTTACGAGCTCTTTAGATTGACGGTGAGCGTTGTAAGTTTCTCGATTTCGAGCGAGTAAAGACATCTTCAGCTTTACTGCATGTCGGTTGCCACTGGGATGGTGTGGTGTGCAGAGAATCTGATTGGGCCTAATCGCACATAGTAGAGCTTTGAATATGAGATACATTCGTAGATGCAATTTTCAAGCAACAAAGAATCCAATAAACCAAGTCTAACATAAATGGAATTCTGTCTTAGAAATCTACACATTTTCGAACCCGAGTTTGGTTAACCACTTTTCGATAGGAGATTATGTTGATCGTTCCAATAAAAGCCATAGCGTACCCTTTTCTTCTCTGCTTCCTCCTTGATATACATAAAGATCATGTGATCAGCAGCACGATGCCTTCTCTTTTTCGTCTACATGCTCTGAAGTTTCGACGGTGTACCCCTTTGTCAGAAGGTGATCATTGGCATTGGCCTGTGCTCGGACCCGAACGGAACTTGCTTTGTCGACTTGATCTTGATATTTGGGACATTGGCAGGTTTCGCATTTGCAGTTAGTGCAAACGTGAAGGGATCTTCGAACCGCCATCCAGTTCTCTGGCAAATGGCTTTCAAAGCCGTCTTCGGGTTTGCCTATGAAGCCCTTAGCATTCTCCTTTGTTTTCGAGACGTCAGATTGGACAGCTCACAGAAAAGAAAGTAAACAAAAGATAGGATTATCGAGAACCAGATTGCTAGTACAAAAACCTGTCCGAAGCCCCATGAATTCTCATCGTACTCTGAGCCTGCCATCTCCTTCATCTTCTCTCGCAACGCCGACATCTCAGAGACGCACCATATCATAATTGCACAACACAGGATGGGAGTAGTCAATACCAGGCGTCCGCCCACCCTGATCAATAGCTGAAAGGACCTTCGCTTCACTGACTTTAGATCCACCATTTCCAATACCACAAGAACCTGCAAAGCCGAAACAAGACCCCAAGCAGAAAAAAGTGTGTAATCTCTTCCTGGGTTCTCCGTATACCGACCCATTCTATCATCAAGACACTCCATCACCAGGTTTTTCATCCCACGCACTTTCATCGTATTATGGACTGCAATAATTGCTATCAATAACGGCCAAGTAAGCAGGTAGAAACAGAACCTTGGGAATCTGAATCTAGCGATTCCGAACTGGAAAATCCATATCAATATGCATGCGGAGCTCGTAAACACACATAATAGTTCCGAGATCACCATTTCGTATCGAGACACGGCCTGGCTGTGGAATGCTAGCGTTGACACTTCGGCTGTGATGGTGAAGGTCAAGCACAAGTCAAATAAAGGGGTAATGGTCCCAACAAAAGCATCAAAGAATCTCTCACTGATGCTTCTGCCGGATTCTTCTTCGCTGGACTCAGTCTGGTCTTGGGTCTGCTGCTGTGTGAATGAAGATGGTTTCGTGGGTGCAAACTGTAACAGGGTCCTTCCAAAAGGTATGAGCAGAGCTATTGCAAAAAACAGTGTTAGGCCGAGTAGCCAATAGTAAACGACCATCAACTGTTGGTAACATCAGCATCGTGTTCTCTCGGACAAACCTTGATAATGACTTACTCCAATCCCGGCGATATCAGGATTACCGCCCCAATCGACATTCGAACACACCTCTGAGCTGCAACACATACCGATGTTATTCACAAAAGCTGTGTTGTTGACCTCAGAGTCATATGTCCAAGTGTTTGTCCACCACTCGCATAAGTCGCCCTCGGTCGAGACATTGAAAGGGGAAGGCAAAAGCTGGAGAAAGCTAGCGACTCCACGTATGCTAAGATCTCTCGGGTCTTGGCCATTGATTGTGACATTAACGAAGATTGGTGCAGCGGCTTGACAGATCTCGGTTGTCCAATTGGGCTGCAGCATCCAAAGTTGATAGCCGGACAAATCCGCCATATCGGTTGGCCAAGAGATCTAGCGACAGAGGCGGCAGGACTACCCTCAAGGCAGAGAGACTTCAATGTCGGAATGTGATATATTTCATTTCCGAGAAGCCTAGAGTGATATGAAGAAGCTCCGTTTTGGTCGGAAGAACTCGAAGTTGTTCATCGACATATGAATGATGTCCACGCAAGCTCAAAACATGCTCAACATCGCCTCCACCAAGGCAGACCCTACCAAGGCTGACTGTTAGGCATAATTCTAACTCACTAGCAAATTAGAACCTTTTCTTGATACGGTTCGCAATTGAGAGCTGCTTTGGGTAGCTATCATTTCAGTGGTTCCTTTGCGCCCAGCAACGTTCCTTCTAGGTCGATTTTTATGAATTACGCGGTTCTAATCTAGTGATTACTTCCACAGTGATGATGTTCTCAGGTATAACTGCAATTCAAGAGTGTGCCACACCTAATTCGCGAGTGACTGTTGTCGGGCAACGAAGTGGCTTGTTCCCTTGCTCTTCCCGGTGCTGACGCATCGTCGCGACGGAAATCACCTCGATAACGGAAAGGGGGAACAAGCCGAAAGACAATTCGTTCCCGAAATGTTGGAGGCGTTAGCACGGCCAGTAGCGAGAGCCATCTGGCTTCTTTAGAGCCTATCAAACCTTTGAGGCCGGAAATGAGAAAAGCTGCTCATATTCTCTCAACGAGGCTGCGATCGTAAGGATTCCAACAACCAACTGAAAGAATAGCATCACGAATCCAAGGAGTGTTAGTCCTGCGGATCTGTGGCTCAGAAGCACTCGAAGCAGGTTTTGTGAAGCGCAATTTTGTAGGTGGGTGTGTGGCTAGGGACTTCGACGCAAGATACATGGTCGATATCTTGAGATAAGCATTCTCTGCACAGCCAGTGAGATTTAAACAATATGTCTTCCTAGAAATTTACGACAATTTCATGCCCGCTCAAGTCATGATCTCGTTGTAACCAGAATACATCCCGTACATGAGACGGCGCTACCCATCAGGGAAGTTCTCGCTAAACAGGTCTAGATGATGCTGCTTTTGATCGAGCTTGGGTGCTTGTTCAGCAGAAAAAGATGGAGCGGTTTGAGTTGCTGCCAATTGAGTCCCGCTTCAGGACCTTGCCATGTTGACCAATCCACATACCATGGAGACTTGGTATTCCTTCTCCAATGCTATTCTAAAGCCTATAGCCTTGTGTCTCCCAGCAACAAATATCCCAAAAGTATGTCAGCTCTCAAGGAGGCCCCTCATTGGCCATCTCAATGGGTTCCATAACCAAATCTTCGAAGTATACTTTTCGCAAGAGCTAGAAAGCTGGAGGTACAGCACTATGGTTCATATCACGCCAAGGAAGTATCAGATATCATAGCAGATAAGGGAGAAATGTGAGTGGAGCAGCGAATTCCCTCATTGAAGACCTCCCTTCAGAGGGTTACATGAGTCAGGTCGTGATAAGGAAGAAGTACTTTAACTTGGCAAACTACACAAGATGGGATGTACCCACGAAAGACGGTTACCAAGTATGTCTTCAAACCCCAGATCAAACATTCTGCAAATGAAAGGAAAGCGTGTTTAGGAGTCGTGAAACTGAGAAGATAGACAAGGCAATATGGCCTACAGCACGTGACCTATCAAATTCACTTCCACACGTTGAAGGTCTTTGATCTGGTCTATAAGCGAGGTCAATAGAGTATTTCGAATGATAAATAAGTTTAAAATGTGGTTATTGATCATCTAAGTGTTATATGCCACAGCACAAAAGTTCAACTTAGATTACGAACGGTAGTTCAACTACCGTAGTTCAAAAGTGTCTGACTAGAAGGTACAATCATGAGCTGCATGTGCTTATGAGCGGTATTTATGAGCTCAGTTACAGATATTGCAAGGCACTAGTGGGGTGACATATGAACTATGAACTAAAAGTCCGAGTTGCGATTATGAGTTGTACTTATGAGATTCAATTATAAGTGTTGAAAAATGCGACATGCAACAAAAGCTTTACTAACTTCCTCTTTTCATCCTAGCTCTGGCTAATTTGAACACCGATCGTATTCATTCTTCTGGATGATTTCTGTTCTGCCTTGGGAACCGACCCGTATCATAGCGTATGATGACTTTGAAGGAGAACTTCAAAAATATCAGGCTCGCTTAGATAGGGGTGTCATCAACATATGCCAGCTGGATCTCCGAAAAGTCTTTTCTTCAAGTCACTTCCATCTGAACTTCCTCAAAGCCCTTAATGTTTTGCCTCAATATCTGGGGTATAGGTGCTAAACACCATCCCCTTGGGAACCTCCTTCCATTGCTTCTGCTCATCCAACAACTCCTGTGCGCTGGCCCACTCTTCTCTAATCTTCCTGGCATGCTTCTCACTCCTCGGCGAGATCTTTGCTGGGAAAGGTTGTGGAAAGACAAACAAGCCTTCTGTCAACTTATCAATGTCGGGAATGATCTCTTTGCCCTCCTCATCACGAGCCTTCTCAAAATTGAAAGCCCATAGCATACGTGAAATCCCTAGGAAGAGCGAGCGTTCAGCAATATGCATGCCCTGGCAGAGGCGACGACCGGCACCGAAGACGAAATGATCACGTTTCGAGGCGTCAGAGTTCGAGGCAGCTTCGGATGCAGTTTGAAAGTCGTTGGCGTAGCGAGAAGGATCGAAAGCGCGAGGATTAAGGTGGCGCTTGGGGTCCATATGGATGGCCCTGAAAGATTCAGTTCAGTACCATACCTTAAATTCTTTTCAAAACTAGAGAGCATACCAGACATTCCACATTACACCCGCACCTTTGGGAATTTTGTACCCCATGTACTCGTCGTCCTTGATGACCGCGTGTGGTACACCGAGAATATCTGTTGGCATCCAGCGCATGCTTTCTTTGACACAGCCTCGGATATACTGCAAGTCTCGCTCATCGTCCATGGTTGGATACCTTTCGCCGCAAACGCGATCTATTTCCTCTTGTGCCTTTCTTTGAACCCCGGGAAACACGACCATGGCCTGGACAAAACCGATAAGGGTGGCAGCTGTAGTGTCAGAGCCGGCCTCAAGGAGTGAACCGGAAATATATCCTGCTAAAGCATCGGAAAACCCCTCAACATCTTGGGCTTTGACCAAGTCGACACAGAAGCAGGGCTGAGATAGTTTTTGGTCAGTCACGGGTCATTACTGTTTTCCAGCAAGCCATACCTTCGCAACACCGGTTTTGATTTTCTCCTTGACGTTCATCCAATGCCCAACATAAAGTTCCCGTTCTCTCTTGTGAAGCTCCTTCGAGTATGCGCGGAGGGGGAGCATGAAATCCGGGAGAACTTTCAGGATCGGAAAGAGATCGAGCAATGCTGCAGTAGTCGTGGCAGTAACTTCGCAGAATTTTTCGAAGCCCTGACACCTTGCATGTCAGCATCACATAGTTGTGTCCGAGTGACTACACTTACATGAAATAATTGAATCAATTTGGGATCATCGATACTGATGGTTCGAAACCCGAAAACCATCTGCGTCGTAAGAGAATTGGTATAGCGACGGATGTGCCCTACAAACAATTCAGGTTGTTCAAGAAGCCCTAGGAGCATCTGCTTGTTCTCGAGATCCTGGTAGGGAACGTATGACTTGGCAGCTTTGATGTTCAATATGTTGTGGATCATCTTTCTGATCATTCTCCACGTATCGCCATACTCCTGAAGCACGTCAATTGGTATCACTCAGTTGGAAACCTAAGGTTGATCGCACCATTAAAAGAACTCGTAGGTAACCACTAACGATCTGACCGAGATACATCTCAGGACGAGAGGAGTAAATGTTACTCCGCTTATCCAAGAGGTCTTTGATAGACTGGTCGGAGGAAAGAACAATCATAACTTTGGTGCCGAGGATAAGGGAGTACACCGGACTAAGCACAATCCAAGTTAAGACAATATCATCTGACTAGCAATCGCAAGTTATCTTACCCGTACTCCTGCGCCCACTTCTGAAACTGAAGGTGCCCATTCTTACCAGGCATCTGATGGAGATTTCCGATCAAAGGGAGGGTCGGAGGTCCTGGAGGGTAATCCTTAGGCCTCCGACCAATCTTACTGAGTTGAAAAAATGCAAGAGCTGCCAGCCCCAGGGTAATTGCAATCAACGAGTAAGTCATCGTTTTATTTGCTGTTATCTTGATATTTTAGGACAGAAGAAGAATGGAGAAAAGAAAAGAGGAAGGAGGCTCTGCAGCCTCATTGATAACTTTGAGATTAGGCTTTATTGCTAGTCGGGCACAAACGATAAGGAAGTGATATCAAAGATGCGGTGTTGCCTCAAATCGTCCATCGATTGGTCAAGGGTCCTCGTAAATCCTTCTGCTTTGGTTTATGCATTGTTTCCCCGCTTTCTTGGGCTGGGATTAGAGAAAGGAGGGTGCCGTGCGCAACCGAACACCATGGACCCCTCACTCGCTTTAGTGATTGACTTGCTTCAAAGTGGTTTAACTTCAAAAAATGAATACTTCTGATGTAATCCTGCGTGATCTTTTGTATGAAACAATCAATAACGCCTTCTTCACTTGAGAATATCGAAGTGAAGGTTCGACTTGATCGCGATTTAAATTTTAGGTTTTGTCGTGGGCTTCGCTTATTTTATATTTGGACGTCGTCTTGCCTCCTAAGAGCGAGGCTGACGGCATGAGGAGATTCGACTGCCGGTTGAGCCAGGGGTTACGGTGATCTCCCGTCTCCTTTTATTGCAATAGAGCTGGTGGCGCGAGTCTGTGATGTTTAGAGCCAGAATCATGCAAATCGTAACTGCCTCTAACATAGCCAACATCTCTAAGCTGTCGAGATGTCTTATCAACTTCCATTCTTGGCTCCCCGTCTTCACCGAACCCGATTGAGTTTAGTTCTCACCAGCTCCACGTGACCACCTAGAGATCTTTTAAGCCAGTGTTGGCGAGCTCGTACACTCGATCGCAACAGATTTGTACAACTTCTCTCGAAACACTCTCATTTGAACTCCTACTACAATGTCGAACGGAGTCTCCATCGAAGAACTTCTGAGACATCAGCCCGACAACGATGACGACGTTGAACGTATTTCATTCCGCAAAGTCAAGCCCAGTCTGGATATCGTCGACCCGGATCCCACCTGGCCCTCCAGCTATGATCTCTTCGCCTCACGTATCGTTGCTGCTCTTGGGCCACCATCACCCAGCAGAGCGGAACCTGGAACAAATCACCTCGTTTCTGTCTCCCACGTAGGATCAACCTCGGTCCCTGGGCTTCCCGCGAAAGCGATCATTGACATCGACGTCGTAGTTCCAGACATCAATGACGAGAGCGCCTACATTCCCGCGCTGGAAGCCCAAGGCTTCCAGTTCAACTTGCGGGAGCCCAAGTGGTATAGCCACAGGTTCTTTACCGCTTCTGAGCCCATGTTCGCGAACGTGCATGTTTGGCCACCTGCATCTCCGGAGGTAGAGCGACATCGCATTCTCAAGGAGTGGTTGATAGGAAATTCAGAGGACAGAGAACTGTATGCGAAGATCAAGAAAGAGAGTAGTGAGGCAAGCAAGCTGGCTGGAGAGTCAATGATGCAGTACACTTACAGGAAAGATGCCGTGGTTAGGGATATTTTGCATAGAGCTTTAGATCACTTGAAAGCTCAGCTTTCAAGCAATTCGGCTACGTTGGATGAGGGCAAGATAGCGTGAGTGATAGGAGTGTTAATGATTCAAGCAGCGTCTCCAGCTGCCCAGCCAATAAACAGCCTTCCTCAGCCCGCCACCGCCTTTCTCCTCGCCAGCGATTTTTTAACCTCCGCCTTCCTTCTCCTCGCCAATAGAAATTGATCCGCTAGCTCAGCCTAAGGGGGTGGCTGGCTAAGGCCGGGCTAAGGTGTATTCGGAGATTAAAATTCATCGGCTTTAAAGATAAATAAGGGGTAGTAATCTCGGTTAAGACCCTCGGTAGTGCTAATTAATCCGAGCCTTATCAGCCTTTCTACTCCTCGCTAAAATACATGCCAGCCTTCCTTAGCCTCGCCAAAAAATCCGGAAGCTTAGCCTTCCTACTCCTCGCCAACCGATTCAGGTTAGCCAGCTCAGCCACACCCCCCGGCTGAGGAGTGGCTGGGAAGTTGGAGACGCTGAATGATTGTGGATTGAATCATTCTAAAAAGTAGCATGGAACTTCACATTATGAAAGTAGATGAACAACAAAATCTATGCTATGGAAAATAATAATAGAGTGCTTTTAGATGTGCCGAGAATGAGTCGAAAGAGAAGAGCTCCGACGTCGACTTAACGTGTTAGGAATAAACGTGAAGAATGGATGTCCCGGAGTTATAGCACAGGGATTTTTGTTCTCTATCCTACCATCCAACAACAATTCCTCCGGAAGCAGCTTTTGGTTGCTTCTAGGCCATTCTGATGCTTCATAGCTACTTCTCTAACGGCGGTTTATCTGCTATCCGGCTCCGCGATCACCCACACGAATAAATATTTCTCTTGCATTTGTTCCCAGCCTGAATCTCGGATGAAATATCTTTCCTGGATAAATCTTTCGGAATGGCTCGAACAGGCTCCCACTCGGTCGTAACAAATTCCAGCTCTCGTATCCAATCTGCTCGCTTCAACTCTACCTTATGACTTTAGAGGAGAGGGAAATTCATGCAGAACCTTCAAGTTCCATGACTCTTGATATACCTCAGAAGCTCGAATCGCAGCTATTGCCCGAAGAGGGTCTACAAGCATAACTTCTTGTCTTATACGAAGATTAAGTCCTAGCCTCCGACCAAACTTTTTGTCACAAGCTTGTGTGATATTAAAAAAAGACAAAACGCCCGGGAACACAGTACCGAAGTACTGCGTGCTCGGGCGCCCAAGCGCATGGCATTGTTCGCGGTGGCGGACGGAATGGCGTATGTAATAAGGAGGAAGGGTGGCGAGTCACCGTCAAACCCGGTCAGTCGTTTGGCCCTTTGTGGGCCTAACCGGGCTTGCTACCAAAAAAATGCTAATTAGAATCTATAGAGTTAAAGTAAATAATGCTAAAGGTGTAATCTAATTGGGCGGTGAATCTAGAGCCTTGTGGAAGTAGAGAGGACGAGTTGGGAGGGAATGCAAGTTCAGCCTCGCAAGCAAATCACTTTCGAGTCAAAGTATGAAGCCCCAAGAAGTATCAACGCTTCCCACCACAATAGAATCCAGCTTTGCTGCCACTCCTGAGCAAAAAGTTCTTGCTACTACATCCTCTTTTGCTGTACGGCCTTTGCTGGCCGTACAGCATCTCTCAGAAGCCTTCCCCTTGAGAGCGACGAAGTCCGGGCCCATGCGGAAGCATGTCACAGCCAAATAATAAGTGGATTTTTACATAAGTACAGCGTTATATAGAATGTTCCATAAAAAAACCCGAATCTAGGATGCGCACTCGTTCCCAAATCCGGAGAAGGACTTCGCCCTCCGGAGCCGGATACTCGGAATTCGCTCTCGGTCATCGCACCCCGGGAAAAGCTGCGACATGCAACAAACATCTCACATTCCGAATCAAATTGATTGAATAAATGCCGCTTCGGAACTGCGATGTGCAACAGAAAGCTCTGTTTCGCAGTCCGGATCCCTCGGGTCAGCTTGAATTCGGATGTTTTGAATGTTCCGGACAGCTCGGTGATGGAAGCGAACCGGATTCCTGGGCTGAACATTCAATTTGAGAGGTACATTTTTGTTGCACATCGCAGTTTGGGGAACTTCCTGGCAGCGTTGCGGCAACGTTGTTGAAAAACGTCGAGGCGACGTTGCGGCAGCGTTGCCGGAAGGTCGTTGCATAAACGTTGCGGAGGCGTCGAGGGGGACGCTCCGGCTACATGGAGGCTTGAATCTGCAATATGCTTGATCTCGTATTTACAATTCCCTCTTGCGGATCCAAATATGTACAAAGAAGTCAGGAAAATAGCTCTTTTCCTTCCATTTTCCAAAAACCATCAGCTCGTGAGTTCTCTGTGCCAACGACATCTTATATACAACTTCCAGCGATGCTCGCAGTAGTATTCTTCGAGTATGTCGCCAACGGATCATTATTGCACATCAGCCCCTTCATGAAGGCCGCTGCTACGACATTCGCTCCAATAGGACTGGTATGAGTGTGATCCTTGGGATAATAACTATTCACAACCGTGGCACCTAGAGCGTTGAACTCATTCGCAACATATTGTCCATGATCCACAAAGCTGGCTCCATTTCCCGCATTCTCGACAACGTCTTTGCAGTACGCCGTGAATCGACTCGGGGTATAAGAGCAAGTCCCACTCTCACACGTATTGTCCGGTGTGGGAGAGCTGATGATGACTTTTGCGCCTTTCGCCAACAGCGCTTTTGCTGCGTTGGTCAGGTACGTGACGTACGTTTGTACCACAACACCCGCAGCTGTGGTGCAGGTTTCACTTCCTGAGCCCACACAGTCGCTCCGGCCATTGTCCGTAGGAGAGAGCGAACCGCCATCATTATGTCCGAATTCGATGATGACCCAGTCTCCAGACGCTACAGTATTTACCAGGGTCGTGAATCGACCTTCGTCCGTGTACGAGCGTGCGGAGCGACCAGCTACTGCGTCGTTTACTACTGTAACATCTTTGAGAGAGTATGGAAGGTAGACGCCCCAACCTAGAAGACATCAGCATGAGCCTATGGAGAGTTCAGAGTGAAACAAACCTTGAGTTGAAGTTCCTCCTCCTCCGAGAGCCATCGTCGAATCTCCAGCTAGGTAGACATGAGGGGTAGCTCTCTTCTCGATGTCTTTAGCTGGAGCAGCAAACGCAGCGACTGCCAGCGTGGGAACAATGGCAACAGATTTCATTGTAAGAAGTATGAAATAATGTAGGAACGAATGCAATTGATCGGGAGATCTAAACGACAGAACAAACAAGCTCTATATATGGCGAACAACAAAGGATCAAAAAGGCAAAATTCTTGGGGATATTCGGGGAGCTCGCGGATATATATCCCGAATCCCATCATCGAATCTTTCCAGAAACATTCGCATTTTTGTTCCCACCAATTGCCAAAATTAATTTTGCCAAGATGGATGAAACCAGAACAATATAAATGATAGCAGGCTTTGTGCCTGACGAGAGTGTGGATGAACGTGTGGATAAGCATGGTCAGCCCCGCGGGAGATGTGTCAAAGGATTGTGGGGTAGTAATCCCTATTCGTGGATTGTTGCGCACTAGCGCCGGCATATCTTCTCGTTCGGGGAGCATAACGAATGTTCCAAGACGGAATGAATGTGAAGGAATCCAAGATGGGATGATGACGGATCGAAATGTTCTGGGTTGATGAAAATGTGGATAGGTGTCAATTTGATTGAAACGAAGCCGGGATTTCGGTTTCGGCAGCCGAGTGTCAGGTGATATGAAGGACCTCCAAAAATTTTGGGATTGTCTTGTATCTTTGAAATAAATTTCCGAGGAATGTAACGAGATCAATGTGAGACTTTGGTGAGAAGACCGTCAGAAATGTTCTCCAGTGCCTCGTGACAGCTTGACGACGGCTAAGCGAGCCCCTTACCCTCCCGATCCACCCCTTTCTTATAGCGAATCTTCACTACAAGAAGAAATGGGTTTGCTTAGTTGTGAACTACTCTTGAATATTCTCTCTATTAAGAGAACATACAAGATTTCAAATGGGTCTGTTAAAGAAAAAGGTACTAGTTCTAAGCGGCTAAGGTGATAATTTGTAAGAGCACATAATGTCTTTCAGGAAGGGACTTGTCTATACATGTGGTATTGATCTATAGTCACCGCGAATGTGGAGTATTGCAGAGATTAAGCATGAATAAGATTAAGCATGAATAAGAAGACCGAATTACATGGAGCACAGCTCACAACGTTTGGGCATACCAAGAAGTTCACATGATTCCTCAAAGGGTTGCCAGCAACCACCTTTCTACTTTCATTTACGTACCAAGCCCATTATCTTAAATATCTCCCAAAATTATTCTATCAAGCGTCATACCATCGCATAGGTGCCCCTGGTCCCATGGTAAGAAGTTTGCATCCGGAAGCTTATCGCTTGTCTATGAGCATAGCGAAACAACAATAGACAAGCATTTACGAGACACTAGTCACGGGGTAAACATAAGACGTACCTCACACATAGGACATGGCGTCATAAGTTGCGATGCAAAAACTTGGGAACGTAACCCTCTCATGACCGCTCTGCATGCTTGCGGGTTTGGCTGACACATGCATTGAGGGGCTGGGATGTTCATTCTCTGCCAGAATATCCAAGCAAAGATCTTTCTAGGTAGCTTTAGTGCAACTTCGTAGGTTGAGATGTTCCTATTGTGAAGACAAGTTGGTTCGCTCTGGAGCTAGATACAGATAGTTAGACTAGGTGTCAAACGGGTTCGAATGCTGTTCTGATGGTGAAGTGAAATGAAGTTTCTTAAGAAGAGATGACGTTTTTATAGAGAGAGAAGAGCGTTATGGAGCTCTGTCACTGAATCAATACAGCATAATCACTTTACTGCCATTTAGTATAGAAATATAACTGTGTCATTCTCTGAAGAGAATAAGAAATGTTCCTGAATCATCACAACACCCTCTTTTCTTCACGGCGTCTAATGTACGAACAGGCTTCGGCTCCGATATTTTCGATATAATATCGGGTTATATCGATAATATATCGTACGAGGCAATATTCGAGTCGATATATATCGGATATTTT